>NC_056742.1:304194069-304241569 GCF_019279795.1 Protopterus annectens | reverse complement strand
GTGAAACACAACACCTTGTTACTCATAGGCTTCATTAAATTCATGAAAAGTGTTAACACATTAACCTTTCTTGCAGGGGCCAAACTCCCCTGCACCTCCTACATTTCTACTGCTTTAAGTATCCCAAGTATGCCAACTCCAAGAATGCACAACAGCAGGGAAAGGAAAAATTCCTTTACTTTGATGTCTGCTGCTCTCAGGAGAACACACATATCAGTATAAGTGACCAGAACACATGTATTCACTTACACAGATAAAATACATCAGCCTGCACTTAGCCAAACACTTTAAAGTATTCAATAAAAAAAGTCTTTGTTATAATGCTGAAAAGTGATGTTCAGCTAAATTAGGCTCAATATAGTAGATGTAACCATATATCTATATATCTATCTTTGTATATATATATATATATATATATATATATATATATATATACACACACACACACACACACACACACACACACACACACACACACACACACAGATATACATGTATATGTGTGTGTGTGTGTGTGTGTGTGTGTTTGTCTCTTCAAATAGTTTATGCTCATAAAAACAAATAAAAAATATCAGTCTTTTTAGATTAAATCATAAAATACTGTAATCAACAAGAAAACAAAATAAAGAAAAAATATATTATGCAGGGGGTAAGCCCCCCTGTGCCCCTCACACTCCCTGCTTAATTATATATATCAACTCTGAGATTGCACAACAACAGAAAAATGGCATGTTCCCAGATACAGCACATAGAGCTGCTGGCAGACAGCAAAAAGAAAAAAAAAAAAGAAAAATATTCACTTACTTTTTTGAGCATTCTCTTTTACAAATTATATGTGTGTGTGTGTGTGTGTGTGTGTGTGTGTGTGTGTGTGTGTGTGTGTGTGTGTGTGTGTGCAAATATATATATATATATATATATATATATATATATATAAAGAGAGAATTACATGTTTTACCTTTTTCTAGAGATGAAGCGTTGGCATACAGAACCCAAAGTGTAACAGGAAAGTAGGTGGGCACTCAGCATTTAAGGTTTTTAACTAATTTTGGTTGCAATACATACAGTATTAACTGACTTATATAGCAATGGTATGATATACTGTATCAGGAAAGATTTTTCAGAGACGTTCATCCTGAAAACATCACGTTTTCTAATAATGGCAGGAATTTTAACCGACATTTTGGCTCCTTTAAGAAATTTGATGGTAGTGTGGACATCAACACTTTGTATCTGGGAATCTACCCAGGGAATGTTACCTGTATGGCCATCAAGCCCATGATTCCAGGGTTTGTTACCTGTTTGGACATCAAGCCAATGATTCCAGGGTTTGTAAAATAAATTATTTTACTTCAGTGAATTTGCTAAGCTGTTTGAAATGTATCATTATATTACTTGACATACAGCTTAGACTGTATACTTATTTTGGTGCAACATGGATCTTTTTATGTTGGACTGACATCATGCCCCTGGAAAGATTATATATCAATACATATTAGTGATATTAAATTCCATAGAGAGAAGTGTTTTTTTTTTAAATATCTTTACACCCCACAGCTGTTTCTTTTCCCACTGGAATTGATAGGGTGGAGGAAAAGCATATATCCAGTACTGAAAAAGCACCTTATACTTGATAGAAATGAATGATGATGGATAGTTGATCTTGGAGCTATATTTTCCTCGGGACTACATTGGTTTATTTATGTTGAGAAGATGGTACATTATAATACTGAACAGTATATTTATTTCTTTATTTATTTTTGTTTGTTTTTCCTACTTCTAGGTTTATTAGTTTTCCAAAATGACATTTGTGCTACCCAATCATATTTAACTGGTTGCCATTACTGACATTAGGGGGTTATACTTCATTTTTTAATATACCTTCATTTTCAAATATTTTCCTTTTTTATAATGTATTTACCACAAAGGCCCACAGGATAGCAGTATATTGTTTGAACAGTGACTTCCAGATTTGTTTGTGTATACACAAGAGGCATGGGTGTTTCTCTAAAGTTGGAATGAAAAGTGTTTATATGTAATATTTATTCATTTGAAAAATCTTTAGGTATGTTTAGTTTGTATTCTGTTACTGTTATGTGAATTTCTTTGAAATGTACTTCTTTTGTGCATCCTGGTGGTTTGCTGCGCATATAATGTGGTTGCTGAAGAAGTTTTCATTTTCCATTTGGATATACAGCATATATGCTATGGAACAGATGTCTTTTCTTACTGATATGTTTTCTGTTCTTCTCAGACATGAGGATGATACAACTTGGTTGTTTTCTTCTGTAACAGATGGTGTTACCCTTCACTTCTGCTGATCATGAAGCATGTAACCAATATGCTCATGCATATGGCATGTGTACGTCTGTAGCTCTACAGTGTAGCAAAATGCTGAAAGACAAGTCATTCACAAGTATGCATCCATGCACACAGGGTAAATATTGTGCTCTTTGAGCAGATCTGACTTGAATGGCCATGGCCACTTTAGGCACTACTGAATGCAGGGCTCCAGCATGGTGTGCTAGGAACAGCAGGATTTTCCTTTTTTTCCTACACATGACCTTCATCTGCTGGACAGTTATGATGGCCCACTGCATAAGGTAGATGCTTGGTACAAGGTTGTTCGAATGATGAGTGATGCCACTGTCATCATTCATTCTGCTGAGCAGCACCAGCATGACTGCAATGACCTGAAGTGGCACCTCTTTGATGAGTTGCCACTGTCATCATCCAGTCTGCTGAGCAGCACCAGCATGACAGCAATGACCTGAAGTGGCACCTCTTTAACAAGTTGCCACTGTCATCATCCATTTTGCTGAGCAGCACCAGCATGACTATAGTGACCTGAAGTGGCACCTCTTTGACAAGTTTCATCAGCGGGAGGCAGACAATCAGTTACCTGAATTGTACTGTAAGCACTTTTTACAGTCTCAGTATCTTCTAATATTGCAACTGTTATACATCTATACTTAAGGGTACATAGTTTGTTTTCCAGTGACAGTAGAGCAACAACTGAATATGTCTGGGTACTTAAGAAAGTGGAGACACATCTGTCAGTAGCAGGGTGTGTATAATGGCTGTTTCAGAGCACTATCTGTAACTCATTGCATTTGTAACATATGTCTGTAATCATTTTTTCCACTTGTGGGAAAGGAGGAAGTGAGGTCATGGGCTCCTTAGGATATGCAATCTGATGCCTCTGGCAGTAGGTCACCAGAGGCTGTTGGGTTTGCCTCTGAATAGAGGTGTGATGGTCCAATTTCTGGAGGTGACTTGGAGTGGTTACTGGTTCCCTCCATATCTGTTTCTTGGAGCAGGGTGAAGGCTGCATTTCTGAAACTGTCTGAAGGAGTCTCCACTGGTCCCCTTGCATTATTTGTGGAGTTTAGTGGATTTTGAGGTATACTGACAAATGGATAACTGCCTCAGTAACGTGGACTGCATTCTGACATGGCAAGTGGAGTCACACTAATAGTAGGTCCTGCTCATCGGGTAAGCAGTTGGGCCATGACATCAGCCACCTAGGTTAGTGATGCCTAGGTTTGTTGTCCTCTAGGATAGCCTGGCATACAGCTATTCTAGGAGCACACCCTATCCCCAACCTCATGTTTTCCCTTCTTTATGTATCATTCCCAATTCCTTGTTTATTACCTAACCTTTCCCATCATCCCTTGTCCATCTTCTGTATTTCTGCATCCATCTAGTGTCCTCTGCACCTTTTGCATGTATACCATGTCTGTTTCAGTCTGTGTTCTGTGTTTGTCTGTCCCTGCTACCTGCCCTTCTTATTTTAACCCATCCACAACTGCCTCTCACTAATTTCATCACCTACCATTTTTGCAAATCTTTCAAAAGTAATTTTTTTCCTTCAAAAGAGAATTACCTAACTGCTCTGGTGGTATAGACACACTCAGTGAATACCCATTTGATTAAGAATATAATACATCAGAATTGGCATATTTTGGGCACTGATGACAGGGTATGTGAAATAGTGGGAGACAAACCTAATTTCATATATAAGAATCGGAAATCATTGAAACAGATCCTTTTCATTAGTAACTGTATTTAGAGCACAACCTAGAGCTGTTTACTGAATTTCCTGTTTGCACTTATTTTTAAAATCGTTTTTTTCTCAAAACTTGCATTTTATCTGTCTTTGGCCTAGCACTCTTGTGTGGGGTCATTTACTGCACTGTTATAATTTGTTGATACTTGTGAACCTCTGCTATCTCTGAAAAAACAAAAAAAAAACAAAAAAAATCTTGCTTTTTTCCCACGTTTCTGAGATTTAAAAAAGTTCAGTTACAGACTTGTTGTTCTTGAACTGTTTGTAAGTTTCTGTGAGGCCATTTTTTTGCTTGGGCTAAAGGGAAGTCTCTCTGTTGATCAGTGGCAGTGAAAAACATTGAGCAGCCTGCCTGCCCCTGTGGGAGTGGTTACTGACTTGAAACGGTAGTTTTATTGGCCATTTTGGGTCAATTCCAAAACTCCTTCATCTTCCTCTCTTAAAACCCTCTTTTGCGCGTTTTTGTGCATAGCACAACAGCGGGCAGCGCCGCCTAATTGGGTTTAAACTATTCCTGGCTCCACAAATTCTGCTCTTCACTTTTTCCCTTAGAACTGCTCTATCTCTCAATTTAAACACCATATTCCCATTCTAAGGCCCTTCACTGGTCCAATTAAGTAATCCTACAAGTTAGCACTATTAAACCATAAGCACTACTTACTCTTATACTCTCTACGATTACCCTGTCCTCTATTGGTCCGTCTTAAATTCAGTTTCCCTATATTACTCTAGCATGTCCAAAGGTCAGTCAATGGTTTCCTCTCCAGTCCAGCTGGTGAATCTGGGAATTTTGAGGCAATGTTACAACTGTCTCATGTACACGGACAACCCTCTCCTCCTCCAAACAGCTTCAAATATATGTGAGAGATGCAACTATTTAGCCAAACTGGAGGCTGAGCTCTCTCATCTCAAAACTAGTGTAACCAGTCAGGAGGAGAAGGTAACCTCACACAACACAATTCCAGTATCACATAGTCCCACCACATCAGTGAACCAAACACATAAATACACAAAAACATACTCGGAGGCTCTAAATAAAAATCTACCTAAGCAACAGAGACCTCCAAAGCAGACATCCAAGCAAACGCTACCTCAAAACAAAACACACACAACACATAACCCACAAAGTCAGTGTGCCAAGCAGCCACAGCCCTTAAGGCTGAATAACACACCTGATACTCTTGTTATAGGTGACTCTATTGTCAGACACACTGACGTCCCACTCACCAGGCTGAATAAAGAGAATGTCACGGTGAGCTGCCTGTCAGGTGCTAGGATCCGCCACATAACACAAATTACTCAGGTCACTCCAAAGCAAATACAAATATGACTCAGTCATTGTACATGCTGGTGTGAATGACCTGAGACGTACCTCCCTTGACTACATGAAAAGAGACATAGAGGAGCTCTCTGATCATGTAGCCCAGGCTGGTATGACCCTGACCTTGAGCAGCATCTTACCCTCACCTAGAATGATGCCACAGTACAAAGACAAATGATCGATTTTAACAATTGGCTAAAATTTTGGTGTCATTCAAAGGGAATCCAGTGTCTGTCAGCCTGGGATGACATGCTCGACAAGCCACGTTGCTTCACTAGGGACAGCTTGCACCTGTCACCACTAGGCTTTCGGATATTGGCAAAGGCTCTTGCCACCCCCATAGTGTCTTTTTTAGGCAAGGCTCAAAAGTCAAACCCACCCCCATAGACAGCACAAGGAACAAGAAACTAAGGGTAATGCTGCTAAACGCCAGAATTCTTAACCTTAAGATGCATGCACTCGAAGCTCTCCTCAGTATGGAGAACATCGATATCTGTGCAGTGTCAGAAACCTGGTTCAAGGCTCCAGAGAGCACCCCAGCACTACCAGGCTATACCTCATATTATGCTTTTCGGCCCCAAAACCTGGACCGAGCCACAAAAGGAGGGGGAGTTTCCATATTTATCAAGGATATCCACACCTCCAGGTTAGTGGCATTACACGAAGTATCGGAGACCATCCATGTGCAACTAACAGTGGGCAAGACTGCTTTTCAGTTTATAGCATCCTACAGACCACCCTCTCAAAGTCAGGAATCCCACTCGGCTTTCCTGAAAACATTGGAGAACATGAAGATCTCTCCGAACACCATTATATTGAGTGACTTCAACTACCCAAACATTGACTGGGAGCACTACTCAAGCCCCAGCACCTTAGCCCAAAGGTTCCTGGAAGTTATAAACTCAAATGCTATGGAACAACTAGTCACCACTCCCACAAGAGGGGACAACATACTAGACCTGATCATTACCAACATGGGGACTCTATGCTCCACACCAGAAGTATATCCCTCATTGGTAAGATCAGACCATAAATTAATTTCACTGGATGTCCACATCCCGACCCCACCCCCAGCCCAGAAAACCACAGTGAAAAACTTCTCAAAAGCGAACTTCTCACTTCTCAAAACCGAAGTGGAATCTATCAAGGCCCCAGGGCCAGTGGAAACTACGGCCCAAACTGCAGAATCCTATATAAACGCATTCTACGGACATCTTCAGGAATGCATGGATCATGCTATCCCAAACAAAACCAAGACCCAATCATCCAAAGGCAGGCGTCCAGTCTGGTGGACCCCTGCCATAAATAAACTGTACAACAGAAGGAGGAAGCTACTACATGATAGAGCAAAATCCCTAATAGAGAAGGCATCTCTGATCAGTACTAGCAAAAAATTACGATCCCTCATAAAATCCTCCAAGGCCAGCTTCGAGAGAAAAATTGCACAGGACACCAAAGACAATCATAAGGCTTTTTCAGTTATGTTAGAAACCTGGGATGCAACTCCCAGACTTGTTCTGAGTTGATTCTAAACGACAAAAAATACACTGAACCCACAGACATCGCCAATATCCTGGCAGACAGGTTCAGTGCAAACTTCTCCACCCCCTCCCCCCCAAAAGAGCAAGTATCTATCCCAGCAGAGGGCTGCCTCCCAAACATCTCAGATGCTCAGGTGAAGGCTGCCCTCTCCAAAGCAAAAAACACTGCTTCCATGGGACCAGATGGCGTCCCAGGATGCGTCCTACATGAACTGCAAGAGGAACTAATCCCTCAAATAAAACAGCTATACAATCTCAGCCTCACTACAGGATATGTGCCCACAGAATGGTGTACAGCAACAGTGGTCCCACAAAGGTGGAGCCTCTACGGACCCTGGAAACTATCGCCCCATAAGCCTGACTAGCTTAGTCTGCAAGGCCATGGAAAGGATCATCATGGAGCTCATAAACAAAGACATTGGGGACCTACAGACACTAAATCCTTCCCAGTTTGGCTTTGTCAAGGGCAGATCCTGCCTTTTGAACCTGGTTGACTTCTTCGAAACAGTCACCAAAGCCATAGATGAAGGGAAGGTAGTCCACACAGCCTATCTGGACCTTGTAAAGGCATTTGACACAATACCCCACTCGGGCATCATAGATAAGCTATCCAGCTTAAATATAAACCCCTATGTCAAAAGATGGGTCACAAACTGGCTCAAAGACAGAACCCACAGAGTGTGAGTTGCTGGAGCCATGTCAGACTCGAAACCGGTCACAAGTGGCATCCCACAGGGTTCTGTCCTGGGACCACTCTTGTTCGGTATATACTTTTCTGAGGTACAGGCAAATGTGGGAGGACTATGGCTCACCAAGTTCGCAGATGACTGCAAACTGGGCACCATAATCAACTCTCCAGCTGACACAAACATCCTTCAAAAAGGTCTCACAGAGACAGATAACTGGTGCCAGCGCCATGGCTTAAAGCCAAATGCCAAAAAATGTATAGTCATACCCTTTGGCAAAAACAATGTGCCCACAAATTACCACATAGGTGGAAACCCATTAAGTACAGAGAAAGTAATTAGGGACCTGGGGACCCAAGTTGATAGCAATCCCTCCTTTGAAAACCACATTGCCAAAGTGGTTAGAAAGACCTTCTACATAGCCCACCTCATCACGAAGGGTTTCACATCTTGATCAAGAGAGGTAATCGTGCCCCTTTATTCATCTCTCATCAGGCACATCATAGAATACAATGCCCCTTTTGGGATGTACCTTACCCGACACCTGCAGCAATTAGAAAGACCCCAAAAGTATCTCACCAAGAGGATCAAGGGTCTCAAACAGATGCCATATGCTGCTCAGTTAAAAAAACTCCAGCTCTACTCAGTTGCATAACGCCTACTTCGAGGTGATTTATGCCTGACATACAAAGCTATGTCAAATCCAGAATTAATGGACATGCTCCACCTCAGTAAATCTAAATCCCTTAGAGCCACACGCTCGAGGGACTTGAACCTCAGCACAGAAATAAATAGAACTTGCTGGAGGGACAGGTTCATAACCCAGAGGCTCCCTTCTCTCTGGAATAGAATTCCAGTTCATGTGAGGCAGAGCACCTCACTGAATCTCTTCAAGAAGAATCTCGATAGGTGGATGGGGGATCATAGGTTTGTCCCAGGGATTACTCCCGTGTCACTATTAGACAGAGGCACAGTAAACTAAACCTTAAAAAGGGCACAGTATACTCAAATCAAGGGGTGGCGTAAGCCATACAGAATCGGGCTAGGCTTATAATTGCTCTAGGGCAGATAGTCTAGTATGAACCTATGAACCTATGTTATACAGATGGATTAGGAGACAGGTCAATCATGAATTATGGGACAAGAAAGTGCAATGCTTGCTCATTCTGCCGGTATATAGAGACAAATATAATGTTTGTTCATCCGTTGAGTGGAAAATTATTTAAATTTAAGGTTTCAGGTGATTGTAAGAGTAAAAATGTAGTATACCTGGCTTACTGTGTATGCTGCAGTGCGTTTTATGTTGGTAAGACCAACAGATGGTTAAGGGAAAGAATTTGTGATCATCTTTACTGTTTTAAGAGGAAACAGGAACATAGTACATTAGCTAAGCACATTACAATGTGGTGAGAGGCATTATTTTTATTTTTCCATCATTGATACAGTTGTTGAGATCGTGAGGATAGGTGATTTATGTAATAGAATGGAACAAAAGGAATTAAGATGGATTTTTATGTTAGCTGTCTACAAACCACCAGGGCTTAATGACTTTGTATCCCTTAAACCTGTATTGAAGGGTAGAAAACTTAGGAAGAAAGTTGGTTGAAATTTACTGCAATTTAATATAGCATAGGATATAATAGTATTTTAGACATATATGTATTTATTTATCTAGATGTAGATGTATTTGGTTGCCTATTTTTAAAGGAATGTTTTTAAAGTTTATTCTGTAAGATGCTGCTTTTGCACATACACATATTTCTGAATGTGCTTCTTGAATGTGTTTGTCCTTTCATCTGATTGGTTATATCTCATGTGACACACAATTTAAAAGTGAAGTGAGTTTTTATGTGTTCGTTTTGGTCTGAGGAAGCAACCAGGACAGGTTGCGAAAGCGCTTACCTTCAATAAAGTGTGTTGGATTTTAAACTGCTTTTTTGCTCCTTTCGTGTGGTTTAACAGTGTCAGAAATTCACGTATGATTTTGAATTTTCTAAAAATGAGCTCTCCTTATTTCCTTAATTCATATCATTACGTGATTTATAGAACAATACTGGGATATTCTGTATCAGAATACATTTTTCAGAGACATTCTTTGGACAGGATTTTAGCCCAACATTTTAGCTCCTTTAAGAAATCTAATGGGGTTAGGAAATTAACTTTTCCCCCCATTGTAGTGCAACCTCGGAGTTGGTATATTTAATTTATGGGGGGGTATGGTGGGCGGAGCCCCCCACATGGGGGGGTGCAGGGGGCTTGCCCCCCTGCATAAACGTAGTAAAACCTCTGTGGGGATGTTATTTATAGTTGCTTTGTAGTTTTCAGTGTTTTGAGATTCGATGTTATAAAATTCAGGTAGGGGCTGGTAAAGAGAGGGGTGAGAGGAAGGAAGATATTAAAGCCAACAGGTGGCCACACTCACCTGACCTAAAGGTGTTTACAGTAGCCATTCAAAGTCTCTTAGCATGTGTTTGTAGAAATGGTAATATGATGTCTGACAGTAAAGAGTTTCACATTTTGGCTACATAAACTAAAACATATTTTTCTTAGAATAAAAAAGAAATATACTTGTTGAGATAAATAAACTGCTTGAAATAAAAACGAAAATGTGTAACAGCAAACACCAGCAGAATAAAACAGTGCCAGGAGTTATAAAAAAAGTTTCTTCTCTCATAAAATTAAAAAGGTAAGTGCTTTCACATCTGCTTCATCAGACCTTGTACAGAAAATGAATGAACTAGCATGCTTATATATGCAAACATCAAAGTGAGGCAAACAGGTCGAACCAGTCACTTGAAGCATTATATAAAACCAAGCATAAATATAGCATATGCATAATAAAAAACAATTAAACTAATAAAGCAACCTGTATAGGAAATAAAATCACTCAAACATTCCTGAAAAATGTGTCACTACACTTTCAGTACTGATCCAACATTGATCTGTCTGAAGCAAGTACTATAAAAAGTAATATAAAATAATACAACTATATACATATAATATATGTAAGAAATGTATATAAATAAAAATGTATATAATGGCATTATATATATTTTAATAACACTCAGCAGTTATCACTTTCTAAGGCTTCGTCCCTTTAGAATAGGTCTTAATGGGACGTTTTCATTAAGACCACTGCCCTGATCCCCTCTTAACCTAATCATCCAGTTGACCTCCCTCGTTTCAGTAAGGTTCCTAATCTCACCACCTCGGACACTGGGATTTATCCTGTCAAGCACCATGAAGTTAAAAGAGTGTCTCGCATCAGTGGTCATAACATGTTTGGACAAGGCATTGTTGGCATAATCACAACATATACTCTATAAATGCTCCCTATCCTGTCTTTCAGAGGTCTAGCCATCTTGCATAGATAAAATGCTTGGCAGACCGTGCAGCTGGCAAGGTGCCTTTTAAGCATAACAACTAAGATTTAAAACAGTGAATTCCTATAACAGGTTTCCTATATATACCAGTACAGAGGGAATCAATTCCCTGTTGCATCGAGATAGCATGCACCCATCACATGTGTTTAAGAATACACTCAAGAGACAGGGGTTGAGAGCCTCTAGGTTGAATGGAACAGATGATGGTTTTAAATCTGAGTTGTTATGCTTAAAAGGCTAGCTGACTGCCATGGCTATAAAGAAAAGGAGGTTGATGATATACTTTGTAGCATACCTCCACTTAGATTCAGTATAGCCAGACCATACTATTCTGAACACTCCACTGATTCCAATGTAGGAGACCAACTCCCATTAGACCTACTAATATTTCTGTTCCTCTAACTTACACCACTGACACTAGGATGACAATGAATGTTATTAAGAGACACTAGAGCATAGTAACAACTGACCCCAATATCCAGAGGCTTGTAGGTGATACTCCCAGATTCTTATATAAGAATAAGAAAATCTAAAAAGCTTATTATGCTATTCAGATAACCAGAAACCTGGTGTGTCTGAGTGTGGAACCTGTACATTGGCATGTGGAACATGTAATTTTTGTAACTATGTAGACAGTAGTGGGTGTTTTCAACATCCTGATAATGGATGTAGGTTTGATTTTAAGGTGCACCCAATCTGTCTGACTCCACATATGGTCTACCTTGCCAGCTGCATGGTCTGCCAAGCATTTTATGTAGGGAAGATGGATAGACCTCTGAAAGACAGGATTAGGGAGCATTTATGCAGTATCTGTTGTGCTTCTGCAAACAATGCCTTGTCCAAACATGTTATAACCACTGATGAGAGGCACTCTTTTAACTTCATGGTGCTTGATAGGATAAACCCCAGTGTCCGAGGTGGTGATATTAGAAACCTTACTGAAACGAGGGAGGCCAACTGGATGATTAGGTTAAGAGCAGATCAGGGCAGTGGTCTTAATGAAAAAGTCCCATTAAGCCTTTTTAATTTTATTAACGAATAAATGTTTTTTTATAATTCCAGACACTGTTTTATTCCACTGGTGTTTGCTGTTATATATTTTTCTTAGTTTACCTTACATCCTATCCCCCTTTTAGGTAGATACAAAATGAATCATGGTTGTTGGCTTCCTGAGTGTATACCAGATATCTACAACTTGCAGATTCTTTAGTTTCCACTGGATACATAATTGTAGGAGGAATGTGAATCACTTGTACTTGGCTAACTAATGCAGGATGGCCAAAGCTGTTCATTTTCTTTATTCATGTGACCAACCGACTCACATCTGGATTACTTCTCAAGTTGTGTCACCAGCGACATTGGTGGGTAACTCTCCCCGGTGCCAGTGAAATGGCCCCAAAGATAGCACTGTTGCTAGGCAACAGTGCTTGACTATAGATTTGTACTACAGTTTAAAATAACTTTTTTAAATTAACAGTGACCTATAATAGTTAGGCTAACACTACAGAAATTTCTTTCAGCATAGCACTAGTTTAGTGAAAAAGGACGCCCTTAAACAGGGCAGTGTTATAGAATAATTGCTAGAAAAAGCAGACTGTTCATCTTTATCTCATGGAGTCTGCCAATCAAACAGACCATTCTTAATATGATTTTTAATTTTGGGAGGCCAACAGTGACTTATTTTAGTCTATTGGGGTACAGATCCTCTAATTCTGTTCCCTGTCTTCTGTTATATGCCTAAACAGTTATGTGACTTTCATTCTGAGGTTTGTATCAGTTTTTTTTCTTTGTGAATGTGACCGTCTGCTCTTATTGTCCATTTTCAATACTGAGCCAAAGTATTTACTCAGTATTTCAGACGTTCCCTCAGTATCCTTGATGCTTTTTGTGTCTTATTTTGATGTATAGCAATTCTGTTCCTGCTTCCTTTTTTCCTTTTACAAATTTATCCAAAATATGTTTTGTCATTTTTAAATAATCTAGGCTATAACATCCATTGTTTTTGTTTTTTCCTTTCTCTGTATTATAACAAATGTAATTTGCTACACCAGATACAGTTTTGTCCTGTATCCCTTTTATGTTTTTATCTTAAACTATTTCCTTGTTTACTGGGTCTGATACCAAAAGACTTCCTCTCAGTGCAAGTCGCTGCTTAAACTGAGAGCAGACTGAGAGCAGGTCTTTTGGAATCTGGTCCCCCTGTAAGCCTGTTTATAAACAGGTCTTACACCAAAGTAAGTCACTTACACTGAGAGCACCTCTTTTGTAATTGGGGCAGACTTACACTGACAGCAACTCTTTTGGAATCTGGCCCATTATTTTTTTCCATTAGTTATGTATTATGTATTTCAACACAGAGACCTGTTACTTCTGTCTGGGCCACCCCTTTTCTTGCTTAGTATATTAATCTGTTAGTCCATTTTATGAATATCTGCTTATCTTTTAAAAGTTAGGACTCCTAAGATCTATAAGCTTTGGCTCAGATTTATACAGAAGTTGCATAGTATGCATTGCAGAGTTGTGTGTGAAATGACTATTCATAGGTTTTCAATCTTCTTGTAAGTAAATTCTACGGCAAATGTTTTAGCAAATGTGTAGCATATTTATAATATTTATTATTATAATACAAGTTGGGTTTTAGAGCTTTGATCATGGCAGAAAGGTTCTTTTAACTAGTCTACTTCCCTAGCTACCAAACAGTGAATAAATACAAATAAACAGCTGAAATTCATAGTGCTTCATTGTGGAAGAGTGCAGTAACCAGAAGTGTGCTGCAGAGAATGTATGTAGAGACAATAATGATATGCAAACATATACAAAGTGAACATAGTTGTGATTCAGAGTTATTAAGTATGGGAAATTACATAGTAATGTGGGGTGTGTATTACTATGTTGAAAGATATTTCCGTCAAACACCTTTCCATGGACACCAAACCATCAAAATTCACTTCTGCAAATCATGCAATGTTTCCCACGGTAAGGAAGAATTTGGCCAGCTCCACAACTTTGCCCTTTTCCCCACTGTAGTGCGATCTCAGAGTTGGTGTATATATGGTTGGGGGTGATGGGGGTGCAGGCACCCCACATTCGGGGTGTGGGAGGAGAAGCCGCCCACTTGGGTGGGTTTGATTTAGTGCAGTGTGTGTTCCGTTGTGCTACATGGCAATTGTTTCATTGCCCTGGGAAAAATTCCACGATTTGCAGAAGTGAATTTCGATGGTTTTGTGTCGATGGAGAGGTGTTCAATGGAAATGTCTTTCGGTGAAATAATATAGACTCAGTAATGTGCACTAGACTAAAAAAGAGCAGTGCATGCCAAAAATATCACAACTGCAAGCATGCTCAGAATGACAGCATCAGCTCTGCAGCAGCATCTGGTAGCCGTTAACACTGCCACTTCCCTCCATTATGCAGGAAGAAGTCTCTGGAGGCAATGAAAACAGTCCTAACAGTAAGTAACATTTCATAGTTTTATTGTGTGTGAGATTATGGACTAGTTTCATGTAGATCAGGGCATTGTTAAGAGCTTACATGACAGGTATACCCACATACAGAATCTACAGGAATGTGGGACCTTCCTATGCTTGTTGTGATCAAGGTATGTATAGTGTTTTCTTTCTTATCTATGTAAAGCTTTCACAGACCAGCACACAGCATGATAGGTATTTCTCAGCTCTCTGGTTCTAGAATATTGGACAAAACCCTCAACATACTGTATTTACACTAGAAAAAAAAGACACCATTGTGTGGCTTTTATGATAGCTGTTGCATCCCTGATGTAGGGGGTGGCATAGATTACACACAAACAGCAATAAACACTCAGCTCACTGTCACAGTGAACAGGAAAGACCATCTTATCATGAACTGTCTATCATCATGTAACATATATGGGATTATAACCAATGTGCCCAAACAGCACCCAGGCATTTTTCATGCTTCAAATAAGTGACATGCATCTCAGCAACAGTGCTTCCAACAAACTGACATTATACAGGGCCATATAGTTGGTAACTGGCATCATAGAGAAAGGAAATGTCTGTAGGTACATAACTTGTTTAATCAAATGAACTAACTCCCCCACATATGTTGTTAAAGTGTTTTTGTATACCAGCTAAATCCCCGGCTGATGACACCTATATGGTACCTATGCAGCACTGCTGTAATCAGTAGAACATAGCACATGTATAAAGCTGTAGCAGTACACATGCAGAACTTCTGGAATCAGAATAACACAGCATGGGTATAAAGCTGTAAACATACCCATGCAGCACTGCTGGAATCGGTGCAACACAGCACATGTATAAAGCTGTAACAGTACCCATGTAGCACTGCTGGAATCAGTATAACACAGTGCATGTATAAAGCTATAACAGTACCCATGCAGCACTGCTGGAATCAGTATAACACAGCGCATGTATAAAGCTGTAGCAGTACCCATGTAGCACTGCTGGAATCAGTATAACACAGTGCATGTATAAGCGCATGTATAAAGCTATTACAGTACCCATGCAACACTGCTGGAATCAGTATAACACAGCACATGTATAAAGCTGTAACAGTGCCCATGTAGCACTGCTGGAATCAGTGTAACACAGCACATGTATGAAGCTGTAACAGTACCCATGCAGCACTGCTGGAATCAGTATAACACAGCACATGTATAAAGCTGTAACAGTGCCCATGCAGCACTGCTGGAATCAGTATAACATAGCACTAAGCTGTAACAGTACCCATGCAGCACTGCTGGAATCAGTGTAACACAGGACATGTATAAAGCTGAAACAGTACCCATACAGCACTGCTGGAACCAGTATAACACAGCACATGTATAAAGCTGTAACAGTGCCCATGCAGCACTGCTGGAATCAGTATAACACAGCACTAAGCTGTAACAGTACCCATGCAGCACTACTGGAATCAGTGTAACACAGGACATGTATAAAGCTGAAACAGTACCCATACAGCACTGCTGGAACCAGTATAACACAGCGCATGTATAAAGCTGTAACAGTACCTATGCAGCACTGCTGGAATCAGTATAACACAGCACATGTATAAAGCTGTAACAGTACCCATGCAACACTGCTGGAATCAGTATAACACAACACATGTATAAAGCTGTAACAGTGCCCATGTATCACTTCTGGAATCAGTATAACACAGCACATGTATAAAGCTGTAACAGTGCCCATGTAGCATTGCTGAAATCAGTACAACACAGCACATGTATAAAGCTGTAACTGTACCCATACAGCACTGCTGGAATCAGTATAACACAGCACATGTATAAAGCTGTAACAGTGCCCATGCAGCATTGCTGGAATCAGTGTAATACAGCACATGTATAAAGCTGTAACAGTACCCATGCAGTACTGCTGGAATCAGTATAACACAGCACATGTATAAAGCTGTAACAGTGCCCATGCAGCACTGCTGGAATCACTATAACACAGCGCTAAGCTGTAACAGTACCTATGCAGCACTGCTGGAATCAGTGTAACACAGGACATGTATAAAGCTGAAACAGTACCCATACAGCACTGCTGGAACCAGTATAACACAGCGCATGTATAAAGCTGTAACAGTACCCATGCAACACTGCTGGAATCAGTATAACACAACACATGTATAAAGCTGTAACAGTGCCCATGTATCACTTCTGGAATCAGTATAACACAGCACATGTATAAAGCTGTAACAGTGCCCATGTAGCATTGCTGAAATCAGTACAACACAGCACATGTATAAAGCTGTAACTGTACCCATACAGTACTGCTGGAATCAGTATAACACAGCACATGTATAAAGCTGTGACAGTGCCCATGCAGCATTGCTGGAATCAGTGTAATACAGCACATGTATAAAGCTGTAACTTTACCCATGCAGTACTGCTGGAATCAGTATAACACAGCGCATCTACAAAGCTGTAACAGTATCCATGCAACACTGCTGGAATCAGTATAACACAGCACATGTATAAAGCTGTAACTGTACCCATGCAGCACTGCTGGAATCAGTATAACACAGCACATGTATAAAGCTGAAACAGTACCCATACAGCACTGCTGGAACCAGTATAACACAGCGCATGTATAAAGCTGTAACAGTACCTATGCAGCACTGCTGGAATCAGTATAACACAGCACATGTATAAAGCTGTAACAGTACCCATGCAATACTGCTGGAATCAGTATAACACAACACATGTATAAAGCTGTAACAGTGCCCATGTATCACTTCTGGAATCAGTATAACACAGCACATGTATAAAGCTGTAACAGTGCCCATGTAGCATTGCTGAAATCAGTACAACACAGCACATGTATAAAGCTGTAACTGTACCCATACAGCACTGCTGGAATCAGTATAACACAGCACATGTATAAAGCTGTAACAGTGCCCATGCAGCATTGCTGGAATCAGTGTAATACAGCACATGTATAAAGCTGTAACAGTACCCATGCAGTACTGCTGGAATCAGTATAACACAGCACATGTATAAAGCTGTAACAGTGCCCATGCAGCACTGCTGGAATCAGTATAACACAGCGCTAAGCTGTAACAGTACCTATGCAGCACTGCTGGAATCAGTGTAACACAGGACATGTATAAAGCTGAAACAGTACCCATACAGCACTGCTGGAACCAGTATAACACAGCGCATGTATAAAGCTGTAACAGTACCCATGCAACACTGCTGGAATCAGTATAACACAACACATGTATAAAGCTGTAACAGTGCCCATGTATCACTTCTGGAATCAGTATAACACAGCACATGTATAAAGCTGTAACAGTGCCCATGTAGCATTGCTGAAATCAGTACAACACAGCACATGTATAAAGCTGTAACTGTACCCATACAGTACTGCTGGAATCAGTATAACACAGCACATGTATAAAGCTGTGACAGTGCCCATGCAGCATTGCTGGAATCAGTGTAATACAGCACATGTATAAAGCTGTAACTTTACCCATGCAGTACTGCTGGAATCAGTATAACACAGCGCATCTACAAAGCTGTAACAGTATCCATGCAACACTGCTGGAATCAGTATAACACAGCACATGTATAAAGCTGTAACTGTACCCATGCAGCACTGCTGGAATCAGTATAACACAGCACATGTATAAAGCTGTAACAGTACCCATGCAGCACTGCTGGAATCAGTACAACACAGCACATGTATAAAGCTGTAACTGTACCCATGCAGCACTGCCGGAATCAGTATAACACAGCGCATGTATAAAGCTATTACAGTACCCATGCAGCACTGCTGGAATCAGTATAACACAGCACATGTATAAAGCTGTAACTGTATCCATGCAGCACTGCCGGAATCAGTATAACACAGCACATGTATAAAGCTGTAATATATTTGAGTGTGTGTTCTTTCAGTTCATATCTGCTTCTGCTGCCTCAATTCATCTGGTGGACACTGCAGTATGTTATGACCCTGTGCCAGGCTACATAATATTTGTTGAGAAAGCAGAGATGCCAGCTTCATGATAAGGGTATGTTCATACTTTGCAGACACAGAGCTGGTACAAAAGCTATGGTAACATTAAAAGCTAATGAAAGTGGGATGCAACAAGAATAAGCTGCACCACACACCTCTCAGACAGATAATCTTCTTTAAATATTTCACTGAATGTCCTTCTGATGGATGTAAAGGTATTTTGAGATTACACTGTTCATTGATGTATATAAAATGAAGGCAATGTAGCATTGGATATTATCAGAAGAAGTATTTATTCACAAAGTAGCTCAAAGTTTTCTGGTTGCCATTTGGGTGTCCTGATCACTTGAGAAGCTTAAAGGGAATGGAAGCTTGTAGTGGCCTTATCTGGGTCATTAACCTGGCTACACTGTTTAATTTTTGAACACCATCTATCTGAAAAATGGATCTAAGATGAAGTAATGATTTGAAGTTCATCGCATCCTGCTACACTTAATCCATGAAATCTAAACAAATAAGTGACAAAGTCCAATACCGGAGAATGCAAGAAAAATAATAATAATGATAAGGAAGTATTTTTTAAGGCAGTAAGTCACCTGCATCATCCATGTGGGGGACATTCTCTCATCCCTCCCAGTACCATGGTGCCTTTGCCAGTTTTCTCCAATAAATTCCAATCCCCTTTTGTCTATTGTCTGTATCCCTAACTGCAGTCATCCCTATCAGCAGAATCTCCTTTCTCCATTCCCATGTTGGCTTAGCTCTTAGGATACTTTCTGCTAATTTATGAATATAATACTCTGTATAATTATTGTTATTCTCCTTAAAGGTCTGCATCCAGAATCCCAGTCTCTCCTTGTTTCTTGAGTTCTCCTCCTGTTTCATCATCATATCTTTCCACTTTGAATTATAGTTCTCTGCTTGTGCTGTGTATATGAGCCTTAACTGTGTTGCTCTAAAATACCCATTCAAATTGGGTAATCCCAATCCACCTTGTTCTATTGGAAGAATCAGCTTATCCCACTTGACTCTTGATGTCTTCCCTCCCAGATAAAATCCTTCAGCTGTTTATTAATTACTATCCACAACTTCTCCTCTGGTTGATAAAAATATGCTTGACATGTGTATAAGACTAAAGGGACTAAAACATTTTAACTGCTTGTATCTTACTATCCATATCCATATAACAGAGCTTCCATTTTCTCATTTTTTTATTATGTTTTGTTTAGTCTCTTCCCACATATCCTTAGCTGCCACACCAGAATCATTTTCAATCCATACTCCTAAATACTTTATTTTACCATGTCACCATAAATATGGACATTGCTGAACCAATTTGTACATAGGTACATAATTTACCAATATAGCCTTGGTTTTAGCTTCATTAATTATGTATCCTGAAAAGATTTGAAACTGTCTCAGAATGTTCTACAACATTGTAATGTCCCTTTCTGGTTTCATCAGGTATAAAATAATATCAGCTGAAAATAGAGGCAGCTTTTCTTGACTGCCATACCAATTATATCCTTGAATTTCTGAGTCCCTTATTTTCTTTGCCAATGGTTCTAAATATAATGCAAATAACAAAGGGGAGAGAAGGCATTCCTACTTGGTTCCCCTGCTCAAGCAGAAGTTATCAGAGATGACCCCACCTACTTACTTTAATTTTAGCCTCCGATCCCTCATATATCCTCCTAATCACCCATATAATTTTATCTGGGAATGCAAATGCTTCCATTGCCATGCTCATAAAGTCCCAGCTTACTCTGTCAAATGCTTTTTCTGCATCAAGACCCACCAACAACAATGGTATTTTCTTACATTCTGCTTCCCTTGTGGATCATCAGTGTTCTGTTAATGTTGTCAAATGTTTGCCTCCCCTCCTCAAAACCACATTGATCCATATCTATCAATTTTGGCATCACGTTTGCCATTCTTTTAGCCTTTATAGACATGAACACTTTATAATCATAGTTTAGTATTGAAATGGGCATGTATAAAGCCAGATCTGATGGATCTTTATCCATTTTAGGTATTGCAGATACCACTGCTTTCTACCAGGATGTTAGTACTTCTCCTTCTCTTAAAATACTGTTAAAACCTTCCAGATCTTTATCAGTTTTTCTTAATAAAATACAACCAAAAAGGCCAGTGTTCTTCTAAATATTATAAACTTTTATTCTCTGGTGTCTCGGCTAACAAGCCTTTAAAGAGATAAAACATCATTCCAAAAAAAGAACTATTTAAATATACACAGTCATTAACAATTCAATTAAATAATCAAACAAACATCTAATAAAAACACATAACTAATTAAACTATAGTAACACTTTCCAATTACACTCTACATTTAACCAGTAGGCACCAAAGTACCATACTTCAAAATAAATATTTTCTCTTTATATAATATTTTTTCTTTATTTCAAAACTATTAAAACCTTCTACCTTTTCCAAAATACTACCACTCAAAAAACTACCATCCCCCCATGGCATAATGTAAAACGTGTTGCTAAGGGTCAACCTTTTTATTTTTAATGTCTCTGATGTGTTCCTGCATTCTAACTCTAAAATGCCTCTTAGTTTCTCCTATTTAAAAAAGGTTGCAAGAACACCTCAAAGCATACATTTTTATTTGTTAGTTGATTGTTTTTATACTTTATCAGGTTTTTCCATCCTAGCTTCCAAACATCCACAGGAATATCATCTATGTCTGGGGACTTTCCTGTAGATTGGTTATACATTACCATTTCTATCTCATCTTCTCCTATCCTAACTGTTAGTAATGGAGCCTCATCTTCCTCTAACCTTGGCATATTTAATTCTTCCATAAACATTTCCATTTGTACCTTTTCTTGATTTCCATATTTCTCTGCATTATACAGACTTTTATAAAATGTATGAAATATTGCTAATACTTCTACATGATTTCTTGTTATCTGCCTTGTTATAGGCTATCCCTAAGCTTGGTGACAGCCCTTTCTACTTTCTGTTGCTGAAGTCATTGTGCTAAAAGTTTTTGTGCTCTACAGTTAATATCAAAACAGCTGCTTAACAGCAATCTTTATAGACTTATGCATATTATCAAGGTAATCCCTTATTTTCTGTTTAGCATTCTGCAGTTGCTTCTCTTCTTGTTCTGTGAGACTCCCCCTATTTTGCAATAGTTTAACATCTGTCAATCCTTCTAAATAATTCTTGTTAATTCTTAATCATATCTCCCTTTCTTTTATTTCCACCTTGTTTTTAAAATCCACTTTAATTGTATCCTACTCCCTAGCTATATTTTCAGAAGAAAGTACCACCTTCTCTAGTAGCTCCTGTATAATTTCCACAACCCATTCCTTAAGTTTTTCAATTTTCAACAGATAGATGGAAAAGTGCCAGTGTCTCAATTTTTACTTCATTACTCTGTGTTTTTTTCTTTTAGTTATTTTTGGTGCATGATCTGAAATAGTTGGTGGGGTCATATCAAGACCTTCAATTAAATGCACATGCTCCTGTGAAATATAAATTGTGTCTAGCCTAGCCCAGTTTTTCTATTTTGAGGAATAATATGTAAATTCACATCTTCCATGCCAAATGTTTTTATAAATTTCTTCAATAATCTACCCACCTTTGTTATATTTCCCCTTCTTCAACACACACATCTTCAACTGTTGCAGATCAAATTCTAGTCCCCACTTATAAGTGATTTTCTTAAGCTCTGTTATTGCAGTTTTCGATGGAATATAAATACCTGTTAGTATAATCCTCCTCCATTTCCAGTAGCCCCATAGTAATACAAATCTATCATTATTATCTTTTTTATCCTCTTCTGTCACTATTGGAGCTCCTCTTGCAATTAATATACTATAAGTACTCCTCTTTTCATTTGCCCCAGGTATTCTGCTGAATAACCATCCTGAAAACCTTTCTTTATCAAATTCACATGTTCAGTTCCTTCTAAGTGTGTCTCCTGTACCAAAGCTATTTGCATTCTACATTTTTAACATACTTCACTATTATTTTTCCTTTTTGTATTTATCTTTGAGACCATCAATGTTTAAAGACATTACAGAAAGCATCATATTCTTAGAAAGTTATTATTCCCAACGTTTATGTATAACAGCTCTTTTGTTAAATGTCTAGTTCCAGCTTTTGTGTTACAGGCATATGCTGTTTGGCAGGTTAATCTATTATATATATTTTTTCTTGTCATCTCCATTTAAGACTATGCCACATATTACAAAACTTTTTGTTTTATTGAAAGCCCTCAAAAAAAACCAAACAAACAAAAAAACAAAAAAAACAAATACACCACCAATACTCCCCTAAAACCTACTAACTTAATAATAACACACACAGCTATCTACACCTTCAAATATTGAAGTTTTACCCTTCTTATAGGAACAAATGTTCCAAACTGATAGCCACACACATACACACGTGCGCGCGTGCGCACACACACACACACACACACACACACACACACACACACACACACACACACACACACACACACATACACACACTTGAGATATCCTAAAAGAAAAATTATACTTCTAAGTGCTGTCTGGCTTTAGCTTATCTTTATAGCTGTCTCAGCTGGGAAAACACTTGAATGCTTTCAGAAAACATTTTTTCCAAGCCATTTCTCTTTATGAGAAGCAGACACAAAACTGGCAAGCATGCATTTGTTTAGTAAAAAGCCTTATAATATTTAGTATTTTTTTAATTTACTTGCTTTCTCTTAAAACTTGTTACTAGATTAAGCTAAATGCCTTAACTTAGTCATTCCCATATGCAAGAATGAGAAAAAGCACACTAATTGTTTTTTTGTCATGCTGTTTTAACCAGAGTTTTCTTCTTGTTCTATTTTGTTACATTGCAATTCCTACATTTCTTAAAAATGAACTAGGAGAAGAAGAGAAGAAGGAAGAAAGAAAGAAAAAAAAAAACAGGAGCACCTATTTACATTAGTATTCTCATTACACTTAAAAATAACTGAGAAAACTTTATAGCATGCATAGAAAATCACACACATTTAAATAGTAACATTAAGAAAAAAGTTTTGTTTTACTTAACACTTAACTTTTCCCTCCTCTTCCCCTCTCGTGAGTATTTTTCTGAACATTAATGACATGAAATAGGGCATCTGCTTTAGACTCCCCTACATTTTTAACAAGTCCAAAAAGTCCAATATTTCCAGATTTTCTTGTTCTGTCATGGTTTTCCAGTTATTCTATTGCTTTATAATCCCACATCTGTCAATTCCCAAGTTACTAGTTTTATTTCTGTTCACCTACATCTCTCAAATTCTCTCTCTGTTTTATTTCCAGTGTAGCCTCAATTCTTCTAGTTGACTCTTGTGCTTTTTTCTTTCTTTCAAGCATTTTCCATTGAAACATTGGAAAAGATTTCACTGGCACAGTCTCTGTGTGGTCTTTATTACCAGAAGAATGAGAAGTAGACTCTCCTGTTTCACAGCTCACTTTTTGTTGGATAAACTTTTGTATGTCTTCCTTAGCATGTACTTCATCAAAAAATAATTTTTCCCCTCAGGGAAATATTTTGAAGATAGCTGGGTACAACAGTTTGAATTTCACACCTATTTCTTGACATTCCCTGAATAATGGAATACATTTACTCCTCTTCTGCATATGTACAATGAGTAGTCATTCTCCACAAACATTCTACTGTCTCCCATTTTAGTACTTTGTCCTTCTGCCACAGTTTTGTCAGAATCAACTCCTTCTGCTGGTAAGATTGCATTGTTACTATTAAAGGTCTAGGCTGCTTACTCATAGCTAGGTTTGGAGTGTACACACAATGTGACCTTTTAATTAAATATTCTTCTTGTGGAATACCAGTCTAGTTGCTTATTTGTGCTTTTATAAAATTAATACAGTCTGTTCATTCCAGCTTCTCTGGTACAGCAGAAAATCTCATGTTTTTTTTTTTACATGTCCTGTCCTCTAATTATATTATTTTTTTAAACATCTCTTCTTGCGCAGTCTGATATTCAGCCAGCCTTTTCTTCATTTTTACCTCTGAGTTTTTCAGTCTTATCATGTTATCTGAATATCTGTTTAAAGCTTCTTCCACTTTTCCAGCCTTTTATTGTTTCAGTTGATATACTGCATCAGTATTTCATTTATTTTAACCAGGTCTGTCTGCAGTAGCCTTCCTCTAGGTTACTTGAAGTCATGACTGAAGCTTGCATTGCTTTTTGCTGAACAACTGCAGTAATTTTCCCAGTCAGTGTTTCTTTGTCACCTTTTGTAGATGATTTTCCTTCAGGTCCTTTGTATTTCAAATGGCACAGTGGTGCAGCAGTTGCATTGTCACCTCACAACAAGAGGTTCTCCAATTTGCATGTCCTCCCTGCATCCGTGTGGGTTTTCTCTGGGTGCTCTGGTTTCCTCCCATGTTACAAAGACATGCATCTGGATAATTTCTCCCTGGGCCGCCACTAAAAATTGGTTTTGTTCCAAGTCGGACTTTCCCGGGAAATATGTTAAATAAATACATTTATTTTTTCCTGGCATCCAGGCAGTCCACTTACTAGCCAGTTACTGACATTTACCCAGAAATTTAGGTCCACTGGCTTTCTCTGTTAAATTTCTTTTTTTCACATCAGGAGAGCCAGAATTAGTGTTACCGAAAGTGCAGCCATCTTGGAAGTCCCCTGAAAAACCTTTATTCTTAGTGAAGACTAGGCAGTCTTAAAAGTAGCTTTGCTCAGCATAAATTGGGGCACTTTAACCATATTTGTTATACATGAGTCAAGGCTATAACAACTTTCAGAATAATAGTAAACACAACCCTAAAATATTCTGGACACATGCCTGAATATTGAAGGACATATATCTGAAATCAGTTCCATAACCTCAGGAGTAGAAATAATTAAACTGGAAATACTCAAAGTCCATGGAGGGTTTTGTTCTTGATGATTTCAACCTTAAGTACAGAAAATGAGAGTCTGACTGTACTCAGGTGCTGAAAAAGCATTATAAATGGTAAGACAGGCAGGACTGCATAGCCTGACAAAAATTAAGAAGAGCTTTGTTGAACAATTCAAGGCATAGGAAACCTCCTTGTGACAGAATGTTGGTTTCTTGTGTGAGAGTTCTATTTGACACACCGAATAATGTCGATCAACCTTAATTATGTCATGAAAATAGAATGCCTGCCTCCAACAGTGTTACAGTCTTTGGCCTTATCTTGTCAAAACTCTGAGCTAATGGCTATACTATGGCTCATGAACTCCAGATGAGACAGGCCATAGACAAATGTGGGCAATATGAACAAGAACAGCATAACAGCATGAATGATGAATCAGAATCCTGTACGCTGCATTCCAGATGGGTCAGTTAGGTATGGATATTAAAACATCTTCCTTAATGCTTCTGAAATTTTTATACCTGACCAATTCATTGCTGGTTCACTTACTTAGAGAGATCTCTGTAACAAATTGATGAAATAGTGGTCAGATCAAGAGAGTGGCTCTGCCAGTGTTGGGCACACCTAGCTAAAATATCAAGCCAACAGAATGGACTTATGTCAGTAGCTGTAGTAACTATCTAAAAAAACCCTAGATCCCTCATAACAGAAATGAAATTTAAAAATTCAGCAACTCTTAAACCCAGATGTTAAAGTTACCCCAGATTAACCAGTTTGGGAACTCTAACACTAAAATGATGAAGATCACAGTAAACTCTTTCAGAAAACTCCTTACTTTACCTGGAAGATGACATATGAGGAGAAACTCAAAGTTTTCTCCTACCTAAGGACACACTCAGTATATCTGCTGGGAATTTCAATCACTCCAAGTGCAGATGTAAAACAACAAACTACCCTTTTATTGTCTTACTCAAGGTAGGATTCTGAATAATGTGAAAATTGTGCTACAGAAGCAGCCAAAGATGAAATCTGATCTAGTCTTCATTGCGAGGTTAGTATCACATAAGCAAGCCAGAAATAATATCCAGCTTAATGTGGGTGGATATCACATTCCTCTAGAGGGCATTAGACATGACTGAAGTACTTCAAAATATGCTAAAACACTTGTGGTAGAAATCAGGCTTCCTGAATGTCTCAAAGGCATTGAAAATTCCTGGCAGAGATTTTACCACAGGATGATATGGAATCTCCACAGCTATTGACTATTCCCCTCAAGGGGAGCAACAGAGGAGTTCAGTCTTTGACATCTGTCCAATACCTATGCAGTATGCTCAACCTGAAGCACATTTTTTTGAGAATATCTTTTTCATTAAATTTTCCATGAAAAATAAAACAAGCAAAAATAAAATATGGAAACGTTCCAAGAAGGAATAACTGAAAAAATATAAAATGTACATAACTTAAAAAAGAAAACGTACAATAGAAAAATAAAGATGTGGTTAAATAGTAGTGAATGCCTACTTAACATCAGAATGTAGTATACATTTATTCTACTTAAAACTATAGAAACATGGGTCTATGTCAGAAGATCGAGTGTTTAGAAACATAACAGTCATATGGTCAAGACCATATGATCGAGTTTCCAAAAACTCGAACATCAAAAAAGAAAACACAAAAATCTACCTTTTTATGTGGCTGTGCCCCACACACACCCTGTAAATTTTATATATGTATATATATATATATATATATATATATATATATATATACTTGATCATATGGTGTCGACCATGTGAAATTCAAGTTTCTGAAAACTCCATCATCTGATAGCAACCCAGAAACACAGTTTTGACTACTCATGTGAAATATCTAATATAGGATTTATATTAGATGAATGAACTTTCAAAAGTTTGACTCTCATATGGTCGACACCATATGATCGAACTTTTGAAAGTTCGAACGTTTTAATGGAGATCTCCATACACCGTGGAATGAGAAGATTTCCCTTTTCTGCATTGTAGTGCAATCGTGGAGTTGTTATATTTAAAGACTGGGGGGTATGAGGGTGCAGGGGGGGCTTGCCCCCTGCTAAAAATGTTCAGGTAGGTTATTTGTGTAGTTTATTTATTTTTTTTATTAGATGTTCGAACTTTTAAAAGTTTGATCATATGGTGTCAACTATATGACGGTCGAACTTTTGAAAGTTCAATCATCTATAATAGATCACTAATGTACTAAAGCATTTAATGCAACTGCAAACAGGAAGAGTGACATATCACAGGGAAAGCTGGTGATGGGAGAAAGATGAGCACCCCTCCACACACATGGCAAACTAATTATAATCAACTGCAAAAATTATATACGTATTTTAGATATGTATTACCTTCAAAGCATTTCTATAATACAGTGAAATAGAAATCTGTCACAATGTATTCTATTTAATAACAGGTTATAAAGCAAAAAGATAGAAATATGAAATAGAATTATCTGAAGGTATTCAATATTATCCTTGGCATGTTGCTGATACTGTGTACTTGGAAACATCCATCCCTGAAATTTTAATTATGTAAAGGAAGCCTATCCTTAATTTGCAATTATTTTCTTTTCTACTTGTATTTATTACATTTTTATTTATGATTTATACTGTCTAGGACTTTTCTATACATTTTATGCATATCTAAAAATTGCAGGTCATGTGCTTAAACATTTATTACCACAGCAGTAAATGTAAAAATATGAGGGGGTGATTGCAGGCTGTCTTCAGGCATATCTTGTTTCATTAAGTTGTTATAATGATGTAGGCAGTATGCAAAAGTGAAGTCAAGGTAGAAAAACTGAAAATACATAAGATGCTCCTAGGATGTGCTTGTATCATTACTGTATAGATAATCTGAGTCATTGTTGTGTTCTGTGATTCACAGAAATTCATGTCGCTAGGGGCATCAGCTTATTTTTGGTTTTGATTTATTTCTTTCATTTAATGAATTTGTTTCAGTAGATAAACATATTTTCAACAAACAACTCTTTATAAGCAAGCATAGGATAGAAATGCAAAGAGAGAGAAATACTTGGTAATACATTTAATAAGTTGTCAGGAAAAAAATGCAAGTTAATGTATTAGAACAAATCTCGTAAGACTTTACAAACATTTAGTAGGAAGTAGGGGCAGCAAATGGGAAGATATAGCATTTATTATACCTATTTTATAATGATTCTGTTTATTTTATATTTACCATTTCACCAAATAATGCTAGTTAGCAAACTGTTCCTGATTAATACGGCAGCAGTGTAAAATAAGGACCATGTTACATAAATATTTCTATACTACTAAAAATGTATAAATATATTCTGTATACTTATGACATTACAGCAGATGCTAATAAGACAAATCTGAGTTCATGGCAAACTATTGAATATCACCTTTTTGGCTAGGCTTATATAGTCCCTAGGGCCAATAGCCTAGTACCTACCTATGAACCTATGAACACCACTGAAGCCTAACATTCATAATCAAAGTATTAGGAAGACAACTAACTGAAACAGCAATAGTGTGAAACTAAGCATCAGACACACACACAAACACACACAGTTTATTTTTACAAATATACATTAGTGGATACATATAAGTCCTTATTTATGGATATCTAGTCACTGAGAAGGTTCTTGGTTCAGTTACATTTGAAAGGTAGGTGCTAAGCTTTTTAAGGCAGAAGAAAACAGAAATGAATGGAGAACTGGATGATGGTTAGACGCCAAAGGGTTTACCAAATAGCATCTGCTTAGAAATGGGCGATGTGTTACATACCTTAATAATCTGTATTGGGCCGAGTTTTTTTTAAGCTATAGTATTTTTACACAAACACACATGCCCACCTTTTGATTATCTGTGCTAGATCATTCCTGACACATTTGGTGTCTTTGGCAAGAGGCAAGAATCAAGAAGGAAAAATGCAACGTCCATATACTGTGGGTCTCAATGACATTTTTCTTAATTTACCACTGCATTGCATTTCCGCACAGGAGAGGGCTGACAGTGGATTTGTTTGTTGTTAGACTTTAATGCTCATTTGGCATTCCACTGTTTGGGTCTATATCAGAACACAGAAGAGGCATTTAATCGAATACCTCTTTGCGACACATAAAGAGCGAACGCACTAAAGTGCAAATGCTCAAAACAGTGATTTCTTTCCCTGGAAAAGAAATCACTTGGCCATTCTCATGTATTTGCCCCTTTCCCCACTGTATTGTGATCTTGGAGTTGGTATATTTAGTTAGGGGTGTGTGTGGGGCCAAGCCCCCCACATTGTTATGTTTGAAAGTGTGTGTGTTTGTGTGTTTGTGCTACCGATTTCTTTCCGAGGAAAAGAAAGCAATGTTCTGAGCGTTCGCGCTTTAGTGTGTTCGCTCTTTTTGTGTTGCCAAAGTGGTGTTCGATTAAATGCCCCTTTGGTGTTCTGATATAGATCCCACTGTTCCTTGTGCAGTGCATGCTCTAAACCAGACTGTAAGCTTTCAGCTTTGGTTCATGCTGAAAATTCTCTTCTTCCCATTGGGGTGGTACTACAGTGGAAGCAGAGAGCACACTCTTACTGTTCTGTTAAATTAAGTGAATCAGTGAGGGCTTCCCAAGATGGCGGTACATTGATCAATAGCTTAACTTCAGTTCTCTCAGTGTGAAAATAGAAACTGAAAGACAAGGGCCAGGAACTCTAACACTTTTACTAAATTCAGTTACTGGTTAGTAAGTATGCTGCCTGGATGCCATCAAAGAAAAAACTGAGAGAGCCTGAAAGAAAATCAACTAGAATATGTGAAGAGTAAACACTGACTTGGAAGAATCCTGCAGCTGTTCAGCAAAAAGTGGTACAAGCTCCAGCTTTTGTGCAAGACATGACTTCCAGTAATCTAGAGGAAAAAATAAGTCAAATGAGCTGATTAAACTAAGTGGAACACTGAAGGAGTATATCAACTCAGACAGGAAAATGGAATAAGTTTTAAAGAGATATTCAGATCAGCTGATAAAACTGCAAAAATCAGAGGTTGAAATGAGAAAAAGGCTGGCTGAGTATAAGACAGATCAAAAAGAGATGTTTTAAAAATGGTAGAATTAGAAGACAAAACATGCAGGGAAAATCTGAAATTTTCTACTGTTCCAGAGAAACTGGAAGGAACAAACTGTATTCATTTTATGAAGACACAAATAAGCAACTGGAGTGCTATTCCAGAGAAGGAACTGTTAATTGAAAGGCCATACCATGTGTATGCTCCAAATCTGGTCATGAGAAAACAGCTAATACTTGTATTAGTAAAGATGCAAACATACCAGCAGAAAGAGTTGATTCTGACAAAACTTTGGGAAAAAAGCAAAGTATTAAAAGTTGGAGACAGTAGAGTGTTTGTAGAAAGTGATTATTCACTGTAAACTGGCAGAAATGGAACAAATTTATTCCAGCAATCAGGGAATGTCAAGGGGCAGGTGTAATATGCAAGCTGCTGTACCCAGGTGTCTTCAGAATATTTTATCCTGGATGATCAAAGTTATTTTTGATGGCAGAACAGGGTAAGGAGAAAATACAAATGTTTGTCCAATGAAAAATGAGCCATCAAGCAGACAGGAGCTCTGCTTCTTATTCTTCTAATAATGAAGCAGATAGATATTCTTTGCCAGTGAAATCTTTTCCATTGTTCCAAAGGAAAATGCTTAAAAGACAGAGAAAAGAACAGAAGTTAACTTAAATCAAGAGTACCTTGCAATTGTATTTGAGTCTGGAGTTGGGAGATGGAGATAAACTGTAAAAAGACTAGTAGCATAGAAATTAGTGAATAAATGCAAGACTGCAAAGTATCAATCACATTTGTGAAATATCTGTATAAGAAAAAATGGAAAGAGTGACTTTTGTTGACTTTGTTAAACTTGTGGGGAACTTAAAGGCATTTGCCTCACTTTGTGTCATTAATGTTTGGAAGGACACCAAAGGAAGGGGAAGAGGAAGGAAAAAGGTCACTGTAAATAAAACAATTGCTATTCTTAACAGTATTTCTATGCAACTTTTCATGATATAACATGCATGTTTTATAGTAAAGCATTTTATAGGTTCATAGGTTCATAGGTAGGTACTAGGCTATTGACCCTAGGGCCTATATAAGCCTAGCCAAATGGTACCCTGGCTTTTGCCACCCAAGAAAATTATTTTCGTGTGCCCCTGTCAAGCAGAGCCACAGAAGAGATAAATGAACAGGAAGTTGGATCTTTAGAAAAGGGTAAAAGTAAATTGCATAATAAAAAATGGAAATTGTGGGAACGATACATGCAGAAAAATGTTTTGGAGGAGGGATGAGGTTTAAGACACAGCAGGAATTGAACAATTTATGTAATGCTGTATTGATTATATTGTATAGAACCAGGGACGTCGGGAGGCATACGCACTGTACTGATTTCAGTACAACTTTTGTAGAAGGGGGGGGTAGCTTTTTTGAAAAAAAAAAAAAAAAAACGTTAAAGGGTGTTGGCTCCTTTAAGGAGCATACCAGCCAGTCGGAAGTGAGCTCACATCATGTCCGGCTGGCGGGAAACAATCTGAGTTAGAACTTGGAAGGCAAGCAATGGATTCGTGAGCGGGAAACTGGAAGGCAAGTAGATGCAAGGGCGTTCGGAATGTTATCGGAAGACAAGGGTAGGGAAGGCAACGTTTTTGAAGAAAAAAACAAGTTATCGAAGAGGGTCGTACAGCTGAGTCGGTAAGTAGTGCTTTAGACGGGGAAGGTTAGATGGGCTTCTGTGGTTTTAACCCAGTTTAATACGTTTAACTGATAAAGGTAGGAACACGCTTGTCCCTATAGTTCGCCATTGCTTTACTAAGGTGACCTGTACTCGAACCGAGCATCTCACGCCTGTCCAGAAAATCGCACGGCCTCCTCTAGAGTCCAGGCTTCAGGAGTGAGCAGGTTTTGGGGTGTTACTTTTGTCACTTATGCGATTCTAACTACAGAATCGGAGTCAGTGTGATGAGAAGTGCTAGAACATAAGTGACTCTCCAGAGACTTTTGTCAGGTCTACCTTGGGTTGGGTGTTGAGGAGGGTAGCTATAGTCATCCTCTGATGCACCGTTTCTGGGGAAAGGGAGCTAAGATAGGCGAGTCCTGAATAGCCATCCTTTGGGGCACCGTTTCTAGGGAAAGAGACCTAAGATAGGCGAGTCCTCCTGGTCTTCGCAATCATCAATTTCTGAAGATATATTAGGCGATTGCTTTAATGTGTAGCTGTCTGTGTATTTCATAGGTTTCCATTAATTGTGTGTTTTAGCTTTTTTTGTGACTGTTGTTTTCTATTATAGATAATGATCTGAATTATTACTGTGTAATTGTTGCAGCCGTATAGGACAGAGAAAAGGGGTAGTGAGATGAGGTGCAAGAGTGTATCAATAGAGGCATTATGGTTCTTAAGGGAGTTTCTTGAATATTCTTTGTGGTTTAAGGTCCCATGAAACTTCGGGGTGTCTGATATACTCGTGTGTGCTGTGCTGGAGTTACTATGTTTACAGTCTGCAGTGTTGATACCCCATTTGCATCTAAGCAAGTGAAAGATAATGATTTGTGATTGCTGCAGATCTGCCAAACAGCAAATGCATGACTGTCAATGGCATTATAGCTACTTTCCAACCCCCAAAATGTGGAGCATTACTTCCCACAGCTGGAAAGCTCAGACTGTGATTATTAACAGTTACAGTTTTGTCTTGTTTTTAGGTTCTTTTATTGAGTTAATAAGATTCTGTGTGATTCAAGGTTATTTACCGTCAATACTAGTAAAAAAAGTAATTTTAAAGAATGTGTGCCACACTCTCACTGTGTTGTAACAGTGTGGAATGCAAACTTTTAAAGACTTAAAATGAGGTACATTTGATGGATATGGCTGGCATTTGAAATCATTTAAGGGTTTCTTGAGGGCAGAAAAGGGAAATTATTGTTTCCCCATCTGTTTACTCCCTAAACAGAGAGCAAAAGAAACAAGTAACAAAGATGTGTATTTTGTTGATATAATGTTTGTTTTTCTGAAGTACAGGTGTATGAAAATGTTGATGTTTGATGACCAAATTAATGTTGATGTGCCACAAGGAAGTATAGTGTGGGAAGAAATAGCCAGGGAATTGTTATGGCTAGGCTTGTATAGGCCCTAGGGCCGATAGCCTAGTACCAACCCATGAACCTAAGTGTGTGTGTGTGTGTGTGTGTGTGTGTGTGTGTGTGTGTGTGTGTGTGTGTGTATAAATACATGTTAGATCTTAAAACCCAGAGCTAGTCAGCTTGACTTCACTTTTTAAGCCGCAACTCAACTTCACAAAATTTTCAGCTTGATGATATAAAACATCTAAACACATCAACTCACATGACAAACAAACCAAAAATAAAATATTTGTGACTGGTTGCAAGCCCTTCCTACCTATTTTCTTTAATATTCTCCTACCGAAGTTGCTGAAATTCACAGAGGGAGGGAAAAACATTTTTATTTATTTAACCTGGGTTGACAAGGTTAGTCCCACGAGATTAGTAGCCTCTTTTCAAGGGATACCTGAGGCAGTATTTCTATCACCAGGGGAAATTTGGCCAAAACATTGGGGAACTTCCCCTACTCATTAGCAAGCGGGGACTATCCTTGTTGTGAGACATCCTGCTTCTGGTACGAGCATAGTGGTGGCTCAGAGAAGTAGGAAGGAATATGGAAAATGTGTGCAGTGTGGAGGAGGTGGTTGGTAAAAGTTTGAGGATAAATAAGAAAGGACGGAGATGATGTTTATGGTGAAGGAAGTCAATAACAACCAAATGGCATGGAAGAACAAGAGTTCCAAAATATAAATCTTTTATTAATAAATAAAACTCCACAAAACCAAGATTAAGCAATTTTATCTCACTCGGGGTACTTACTCAGAATGTCGGTAACTACCTTCAGGCACATTTTATACCACAGGTTTTTAGTCATTAAAATTCTTTACAATTAACATTAATTGAAATTAATAAAATAAATTAAAACCCAAGTTAAAATTTAAAGAGACATGCTGTGTGTGTGTGTGTGTAAATGCCCCCACATACTACACCTGCTGGCTATAGGTGTTCAGGCTCAAACCCTGTACCTTTGCTTTAGGGTAAGAACAGCCTAAAGTCCCTAACCACCACCATTTCTCAACTTTGTTCAGATTTGCTTTTCTAATGGTTGTGAGCTATGGTGAGAACTGAAGTTGCATTTCTCCTATTATTGTTTTTGATGTTTGTCCAGGTTTTTTGTGCTAAGGTGTGAAGTGAGAACTGAATTTGTATTCCCTCATTATTGGCTTTGTTTGTCCAGGTTTTTTGTGCTAAGAGGTTGAGAGCTATCTAAATGATAGCCATTAAGTTTGTCTTCCTATTTTTCAAACTGCTGATTTAGCATAGTGGTATGTTGCACTGGCTATAGTGTATATGGTTCTGGGTTCAAGACATGCATGGTAACACACAGCATTTTATTCTAGCAACTTTTCAAAATTATACAAGCAATGTTTAAAATGTGTCCCTGTTTTTTGGGCTTTTGCCCCCCTCCCCAATAAATGTTGGCTTTTTCCAGATTTCTTGTGCTGCAAAGTTCAGAGATACAGCTGAGAGTCAACATTTTAAAAGGAGCTGAGAGCTGCAAGGGAACTTAAGTTTAGTGCTTATGCAGAGTCTGCTTGTACTGTTAATTGTACAACAGGTAGTGTACTTGCTTTTGATGCAGAAGGCTGTGGGTTCTTCTCCCACAGTAGGTAGATGCATTGCTGATACTGTACTGTGTTGTAAAGGGGGGTGGATGCTGTAGTCTATTTTGGCGAAGATATCTAGTAGTAACTATGAACCTGTTATCAGTTTGCCATCCATCCCTGTTGCAATATTACTAGCGTATCATTGTTTTTAATGCAACATAGGCAATTTATTCCCCAAGGTCAACAGGCACATTATTTGTAGATGAAACCATGAACTATAAAGTTGTTTGCTAGCAGCAGCCTCTTCATTAGTTACAGATTTCTCTAATGTGGAATTATGTAGATGGCTTTTACTAGTTCAGAGATTGTGCATATTTACTGATACTGGTGGACTGTAGAAGTTTGAGTAGACTTTTATGATGGAAGGTGTATCAAAGAGCACGTGCATGTTTCATGTGCAAGGGGCCTATGATTTGAAAACAGCCCAAAGTTAATCTTTATCTGCCACTGGCAAAATGTATTTTCTTTGAATGTGGGTTTCAATGCTGTTTCAATGAATGTGAGTTTCAAGGGCAGAGAAGTTTTAATGCTAAGTCTGGTTTCATTGTGAGACTGCATTGTTTGTTTAGCAGATATTTATTGGTGTTCGTGCTGTAAAATGCAAAATTTCTGGCAAATCATTTAGGAATGAAGTCACTAAATAATGACCGATGTTAAGTTTCAGACGTCATAATCTTCAGAAAAATGCATGCTAAAGCAAGACCTGATATTCTAGCAACTGTCTTAAGTTTATACAAGGTCAATTTTTAGTACTGTTTGTATGTTCCCCCAATATATTTGGCCTTGTCCAGATTTCCTGCATTAAGAGGTTGAGAAGTATGTGCAAATCGCTTTATAGAATTAGGAATATCCAAACTTCAGAAATGCATGTAGATTCTCTAATTTTGTCAGCTGCTCTAAGTTAACTGTGCTCATATTAAAATGGTGTCCCTTCTTTGACAGTTTCCCAGCTGTATTGTCTGGCAATTTTATATTTTTGCATCACATTTTTGGTCCGTTTTTCATAAAATTGCGGTTTTCTGGCAAATTAGTGGCAAATCATTAAAGACTGAAGTTAGAAAATAATGGCAGACATTTGAGTTTCAGATTTCATTGCAAGACCTACTACTATTCTATTATCTTTCTAAGTTTATAAGAGCAGTATTTAAAAAAAATGTCCTTATTTTTGGGCCTTTGCCTCAGTTTTATTTATGAGTTTGTTGCTCTAAGAGGTTGAGAGGTGTGTGTGTGTGTGTGTGTGTGTGTGTGTGTGTGTGTGTGTGTGTGTGTGTGTGTGTGTGTGTGTGTGGTAGGTAGCATACATCTCAACTGTCCAAATTTTGCAGAATGTCCAGAATTTTGCCCCATATTTTTTGTCTGTTCCTCATAAATTTTGTGATTTTTCTAGAAAATCATTGAAGGCTGAAGTTGCTAAATAATGACAGACATTTGAGTTTCAGACTTCATGTCCTTTAGAAAAATTCATACTAGCACAAATCCTGTTATTCTAGCAACTTTCTCATACTAGCACAAATCCTGTTATTCTAGGAACTTTCTAAGTTCACGCGAGCATTATTTAATATCTGTCCCTGTTTATTTTAGGCTTTGTCCATATTTCTTGCACTAAGAGGTAGGTAGGGGTGTGTATGAATGAAACATCCTAGTTAGGGGTAGCAGGTGATTAGTAATTTATTCAAGCTCAAAACCTGTAACTTAGTTACAGAAAACAAAAGCATAAATTCTCTACCCCAACTACCATGCTGCATTTTTCAAAGAACTGACATTTCAGGTTAATTTTCAATTCAAGGAACCGAGTTTGAGTGAATTTATATTATATTACTGAAGAGGCATTACAGCGAATGCCTCTTTATCAACACTAAAAGAGCGAACCGTGAATTACGAGAATGGCCGTAGCTTGGCTGGGGAGGGGGGTAGCAGTTTGAGAGCTGTGAGTACAAATTTGAAAATCCTAGCTACACCCCTGTATAGAACAATATATATGATGTATAATGTTTGTAAATGTGAACTTATTAATATGATTTGATTGCTTTTATAAGAGCAGTATTTAAAAAAAATGTCCTTATTTTTGGGCCTTTGCCTCAGTTTTATTTATGAGTTTGTTGCTCTAAGAGGTTGAGATTAATATGATAATATGATAAATGTGAGTTGTTGGCTCTATAGGCAGACATCTTAATCCCGCACTAACTGACCAATGGTCACCAATGATTTACAGTGTTTAAATGTAAGTATAATAAAGGTTAGAGTGAATAGTGGGTCTGATTTTTAGATTATGTAAGGCTCTGAAGAAGGGGGCTACAAGTGATGGAGCAAGTAGATAAAACTACATGTTGTTATATTCCATTAATAGGCCAGTATAAAGAAATTAAACTTCTTTGCAAAAAAAAAAAAATAATAAAGAATAAAGGGCATATGAGTTTTGAGGTGGTAGAGGTCGCTAACAAAAGCACAGGCATGTGACTCCCATAATGGCAACAACAACTTGTGGGACACTGGTGTGGAAATTAAATAAATGCCCACATGCACATGAAAAATAATCCTGCAGCAAAATAGGGCATATCTTTGTACACTTCTTTATAAACTGATGAGGTCATACGTTGAATAGTGTTTGCATTTTTGGAAACTGTGTCTTTGAAGAGGATAGAGGCAGAAATGTAGAAGCACAGAAAGCATACTTCTGAACTTGCAAATGTAGAAAGATCTGGACAGTGGCTGTCAAAAAATAAGTACATCAGGCCAAAACAAATCTGGATAAATAATTAGCATAAAAGTTGTATACCTAAGAGCGTAACCTCTCCCACTTCTAGTAGGACTGTGAGATGCCCCAATTCAGGAGCACAGGTTCAAAGACATGAGTGTGAAAAAATCTTCAGGCATATCTAACCTTTGTAGTATAGGTGATCCAATAAATTGATGAATCTCTGGAACAAGCTTCTGACTGAGTGGTGATGTGTGAAACCATAGTCGTCTGAATATTGACTGGGCCATCAGCCTACTAGAGCTCAAGTAAGTGAGATGTAAGCCATTATCTCCCCTGGCTTTATCCTTCTGCACTATACAGAGCAGGGACTAGTGAATCCCTTAGGTTTCTTCCCCTGTCTGTTTTCATTTCCACAAATAGCTACTTTTTTAATACTACACGGTACCTCCATTTCTACACTTTTTTCTTGTATCTGTAAGATCCTTTCCTATTGACTCCTTGGTCTTCCCATAACCATCCCATGTAATGCCTAATTCTGTTTTGTGTGACCAGGCCTGGTCTTTTTCTCATGGTTAGTAGTATCATATTGGTCCTAGTGACTCATGTCAGTGACATCATCAGAGACACATCTATTGATTACACTGGCCCATACATGGCAGAGATGATACTTCCTTCACATGCTGTGGACATAGCTAGAACTAATTGCCTAGTAGCTTAACTAATCTTGTTGAGATTAAAATGAATTGAAGCTTTTTGGAATATTGAGACCCACTAGATTGAGTCCCGAAACATGGAGACTGGTCCTACATTTACAGTTGTTGACTTAATGAAGCTATATGAGGGCTACCATCACTGGCATGGAATGCCAAACCCATAGCCCCCAATCTTGCAGCCACTATTGTTATTCAAGTCTCCACTTGCATGGGATATTAACTGTGTTCCACTTTTGTATCTTTCGAATCACCACAAGGATGAAAATTGTCACTTGCATCAGGTGGTTGTGAGGACCCTGTGATGGGATGTCACTGTGGTGATAGAAGGGCAGGCTTCCATCCTCTTAGGGGAAGAGATTACAAGGGCCCTGTGAGGGTTGTCAGAAGGTGTGTATGTGGGGGAGCTTCCATCCCGTCAGAAAGGAAGTTGAAGACTCCCTTCAGTAGACAAGGTACATCAAGAAGCACTGGCTGGATAGCATAGTTACTAGTAGGTATGAATAATGATATCTATCAGGTCATGGCACCTACAGATCCAAATCTTGGTGTCTTTAGATAGATGGACGGAGCCATGATCAGTACCTCTTCAACAATCTCTAGTGACCATATAGTATTTTGCACCTGCCCTTGCAGGCCATGGTCATGCAGATTCCATTACAAGTGGGCCATCTGTTTTTGGATAGTTTTAGACAGCTCCCTATCCCATGCCACAGACTGTCCTGGTACACTGGTTTACGCCCACCTGGACCCTCATTTAGTGGGCTGGACTACCATTATGGCCCAGTCATAACTTGTCAGTACTCTCTTTGTCTACAGATGCCACCACCTCCTCCTTAATTGGATTGGCCAGTACTAAAAGTGTCTAGCCTTCCTCTATGGCTGACCCTGCATGTCCTCTTTCACCACCTTCTTCTCCAGTAACAGTGACAGCAGTGCCAGGCTGGCTTTGCTGATGGCATTAGCTGTAAATATGTATCATTCATTTACCAGTCTTACACCTTTCTCTGTCTCCTCCTCAGTAGTGGCCCACTATGTCTTTCCCCATTTGCCTTCTTCCCATTGTTCTGAAAATATCTTGTACACATCCTCCCATCCTCTCTTCCTAACCATCCCAAAATGTTTATTGTCACTGTCCATTACTTTGCACAAGCCCACCTTTCTGTCTGCCCCCTCAGTTTAAAGTTGCCAGCTTTTCAAATGCCCAAAGTGAGACATTTGTGGTACAAACATCAGATTTGGCAGGCCGAAACATAGCCACGGCCAGTACAAAGGACAGAACTTCACATCTTTGCCTAAATAAAAGCTTATTCTTGTAGCATTTTAGTTGCTTATTCTGTTTCTTATAACACTTAGGTGTTTCAGATACAGAATAACTGTTTTATGCAACTATTACATAAAATATAGGAAATAGTTTTGTCCTAATATCTCAGGACATTTGCCATTTTTACGAGTTTTTGTAGGACACAACTGCCCAAAAAGGGACTGTCCCTTACAAAGTGGGACAGGTGGTAACCCTACCTCAGTTCTCCTTCTCCCTTTTTTGCCCTCAGGTCTCTTCAGAAAATTCTATTGTGTAACTACTGTATACTCTGCCCTATCCCTTCCTCTGACCTGATAGATAGAGGTTAAACCAAAGTAAGAAAGATTGGAAGAACATCTTATACATTAACTGCCTTCTGCCCAACTAGTATAATTCCCTTATTACCTACCATTCCATCTGCCTTCTCACATTCATGATTATCTTTTCTGCATTTGTAAGTAGTGGCACCTTGCCAAGTTTAACTATCAACCTCAGGTATCTTGCCCATTCTGTGTACAGTGGAAATAATTTTCCAACACCACCACCTATTCCACATTACAGCAATCCCCAACTTCCTAACTGATCAGTATAGTCCGTCAGATATTTTTAGCACACACAAGAGGACCCCTTTGATGTCCTTGGAGAACAGCACACAGATATCTGCATCAGACATGAATCCTTGAATGCTCTTGTTATCAGCACCTCCAGAACCAACAAAATGATATATGGGATAATAAACATCCTGTCGTGTACCTGTCCTATCTTCATCTTCCTTGATAGAACCAAACTGATTGGGTCTCTTAGATGGTCTGCATACCATTTATAAATCTGTCCCCCAAGTTAACCTTCTTCAGTACTGTCGTCATTAATCCCAATTCCACTGTGCCAAACAGTTTTTTAGTTTTCATACCAGTTGTATAAACCCCCACGCTGTTCTCCCATTCGAATGTACTCAGCATCAGGTCATAGTTTGCTGTAGTCCACCTGACCTGCTTCTACAATTTTTCCAGGTTTTATTTTATTTAATTTGAATATGTTAACCAGGGTGGAGCACTAATCTTAAATGACCTGTTGCAGACTCTGCCCCATGTAAAAAGAGAACACCAGACAATAAACAACTTTGTTACCATAGGGACAACTTGTAACATTTTACAGTATTTACATAGTACATGAAATATGTTTAACAGTGGCTGAAAAAAGTGGAAAAAACACCCTGAGTAACGTAGGCTGTCTGACAGTGGTGATGGTAGGGAGAGAAACGGATGTGAGGGAGAGGGGTTGAGAACAGGCAGAGGTAGCCAAGACGAGATGAAGGGGGGAGGGTTAGATACATTTATGCATTACCGAAGGAATAATTAGGGTGCATTAATTCTTGCAACAAGGTGTTTAGAAGAAGGGTAGTAGGGGAGGAGTGCAAGCAGGGATGATTTGTTTTTCCTTTTAGGTTATTTCACTATTATTGAAACATTGGTATTAAGCTTTAATTTTCAGATAGATTTTAAAGGAGTTTCTAAAGATTAAACAATCATCTGAGTCTCTTATGTCTGGAGTTAAGAACTGCCAGACTTTGGGGCCTAGGGTTGAGAAGCTGTGGTTGCCACCTTTTTTGTGGTGTTGGGCATCTGAATGGTGGTTGTTGTGTTTTGATTGAAGTCTGAGGTTTTAGCAGGATCAGGACCTAGCGGAGTTATCGCTAACATTGTAGCAATCATTTTTACATTAGCATTACTCGGTGAAGCAAATCAATCCTTTTCCAGATCATCACAACCCTTCTCTCCCTTAGGTGGCTGGATTACTATGGATTTAGAATTGCGCACTTCCACAGCAGTCAAGAACCAACTCATAAACCTTCAGAACTTATTCACCACACATTCTGTCACCAATGTATAAAATTAATTGGTATATCCATGTAGGGTTCCTGCTTCCCCTCTCTTCAAATGATCAGATGCATTCATGATCTCCACTATACAAATTCTTTTCATAAGCCAGACACCTTTTCTTTACTTAACCTCTGTAGCCCAATACCTTCTCCATATTTCCCACTTCCCCATCTCTCTTCCTACACCTACCTTCTCCCTTTATGCCTGATATTTCCCATACAACACAATTATGATCTCAACCATACCCCTACAGTCCATGAAACAGTCCATTACTTATTTACTTATCCTTAATCATTTTTGTCACACTTTTCGTCTCATCTTTCAACATCCAGGCCAACAGCTTCCTCGTCTATCATCCTGGCCCCACTAAATATGTTGTCATACACCTAAATCTGCATTAAAATGTCTTTCCTTGAAATGCCTTTAATTTCTGCTTTAAGATTTTTATTCCCTATACCATTTAACTTTATCATTCTCACCTGGCAATATTGTTTGAGCCTCCTTAATTCACTCTCTGTCTGTTTCATCTTACTGGACTACCTCATCCTTCTTTCACCTCTCTTTCATAATTCTCCCTCTCCAGACCACTTTCAAAGCATCCGATATTTCTCAGTCTTGTCTGCAGTGTCTGCCTAACCACATTCTTCAACCATTTCTGTTGCAGCACCCTCACCAATCCCATATGTTCTATCTCTACTCCTTACCTTTTACCACTTTCAGTCCCATTTATAAGCTAACCACATCAGAGTCAGATATGTACCTCTATTTTACAGAGATAATGATAATCTTCCATGTATCTTCCTTACTAATTACAAATCTGGCCAGCACACTACCTTGTAACACAGCATTTCTGATAAAAAGTGACACCCTATTCCTCTCCCTTAAAAGTTTGATAAATTCTTCCATTTTACCCTCCTCCATAAACTCAGTTATTCTGAAAAAAACTGTCAACCTTGCTGTTATATGCAAAATGAAAGTTCCCACCACATCACTCATCTTTCCCAAGACCCTAAAGATTAATATTAACATTTTTCTTGTCTTGTATCATATATCAAGCCTAACCTTGCCTGTAACCTCTCACAACAGTTCTAAACAGACCTCATCTCCCTTTCTCATCTTTCAGCACCCTTTCCACTTTATCCATTGTCCCTCATTTTATTAATAGATTGAACCCTCTGTTGCCCCCCACAATTTGGCACATAATCTCTCTGTGATACTAAAACCTCTCTTCTTTAGTATCCTCACCTCTGATTCTCAGCTATCTCCTGTAGCATTCCCATATTAATCCTTTCCAACTTAATATTGACAATATCCTTTTCCACTTAATGGGATGAGTAAGTCCCAGTGCTCCATGTTGCTAGAACTCACCATCACCCAAGCCCATTCCACACCATATCTGTCTTTTCTCCCACTCTAACTTAACCTTGTACAAAAGTAAAATTAAATCTGTTACCACCTCTGCCATAATCTCCTAACTTGCCTTGGTTGAACTGAGCAGCCATTGTTTGGCACTAAACTCGTAAGGACTGTAAGCATCCTACTCAGTAGATACAGTCACTCTGTTCTATGTTCCACATCTCCTTTAAACAGGGCTAATTTGGGCATCCATGCAGGCCCATCTAACAGTTTTTCTGAAAACATGACCACATTGCACCTCCTCTAACACTTAGTCAAATCACCCAGGTACACATTTTATCTTTTGGCTGTGTTTTCCACTCTGTCAGCTTTATTCAATAAAATCCTGACTCCACCCCACAACCTCCTTGGCTGCTTAACAATGGTGATTCCTGAGTGGTTCCTACTCGCTCTGTTTGTAGCCCCCACATCTTCCTATTTCATTTCTTGTGCAGTCGTTCTTATATGGCCAGGATTCTGTTTGTGAAACATTAGTTCAGTGATCAAACCTGACAATGTGCCGAGTACGCTGTCCGCCTTAGCTTCAACCCTCTTCCTGCTATCTTCCATTACTTTAAATATGTACTAAGCCATCAGAAAAGCTATAAAAGCTAAAGAGTCTCCAACATGAGTCTTTAAAACTCCCCTTCTTTCCAAACACTGAATGGTTGAGCACATTAACTCCTCAAAACTGAATTTTGAAATTTTACTTTAGAATGAACACATTGACTAAATAGTCATACTTGCTTAATTCCAACCATACCCCACTAGGTTAAATTCTATTTAAGTTGCTATAACTTATCCATATTCCTAATGTCATTTAAGTGATTGTTCAATATTTAGATAGTAGATAGAGAGGCCATCAACAAATTTGTTATTATTTTTTAATAGTATCAAAAGGGACTGGCATAACTGAGAACCTTCTACCGTCTGCGATTATTCTGTGTTTGTAAATTTGTTCTATTTTTTGGGAATTCCTTCACCCAGGCTTTGCCTGCTCATGGTGTATTGTAATCAGTGTAAACAAATAATACATAAATAAATAAATAAAGAAATAAAGAACCATAGGAGGGATGTCAGGATTGCGGTTGTTATGCAGGCTTAAAGCCAGTGCCAAATGTGTTTGTATCAGTTTGCTGCTAAGTTTAGGTCATCCTCACTTCTTCAGACACGTTTAGTAGTGCTGTCGGCAGTTTGTCATGGTCGTAGATTTGACTGCCTTGCATTACTCACACAGGTTTAATGATGGTAGGTGAGATGAGGATGGGCTGGTATAATGGATTGAGGCATAGTAAACAGTACTCTGCCTTTGTACTATTTTACTGTCAATTATGTGTAACTGTACTCTGGTCTATTTTGTATATCTGATCAGTTTTTTTACCCCAAGCTGAGGCTGAAATTGGTAGAATTAATCAGTGTTCTACCTCTGTAAACAATTTCAAATAAATAAGTAAATAAATTGGTTAACATCAGAGCATTGGCAACTTTAATACACTAGGCTCAGTACTGAGAACAGGTTTTACTCTGAAGAACATGTCTGCAACCATAATGTTGTTTATTCACATCTGTGCATCTTGAGTGATCATTTGATGAAGGTTTCATCTAGATATACTCTTAGACATTTAATGAGTTTTACCACCTCTATTAAATCATCATTTTTAAACTACTATGAAAGAATGGCATGCTGGGTTTTCTGTAATTAACATTTCAAAATTGCTTCATTTCACCATCTTTATTAAATCATCACATTTTAATCTTTGATGTATCAGCATTAATAGAAAAAACTCCATAAGATTCCACTGTTTCCATTCAGTATATTATATGTTTTCTTTTTAAGAGTTTCCATTCACTGCATTATATGTGTCTCAATTCTTATCTTCCATTAATCCTCACTCCTTGTTCTGAGCATGTATTTTCCCCACAAATTCCATTTATTTCTAAATAATTTGCTCCTTCCATTTTCTAAATATCCTGCCTTTATTTTTTAACTCCTTTACAATATCCAGAACTTCCTTTACATTAAGAATATATTTTGATTTCCTGTTTGTAGTACTTGCTGTTTTGGCTGCCAATAATATTAAACATAGAAAGGTCTTAGCATGTGTACGCAATTCTGTTCCTGTATCCCAGTTAAAAAAACAACATAATAATGCTTTCTTTCCTTACAACCATTTGGTCCCCTGCATCTCTGTCACAGTACTCTGCAGGGAATATTTTAAAATCTGTCAACTTATTACACTCAAAAGCATGTTCCAGTTACCAGTCCCTTTACCATCACACCAACAACATGTCTTACCTACATGAGGAAAAATGCTCTGAAGTCTACTTAAGGTATAAAAATACATGTGCAGAGACTTCAGTGCCTAAATCTGAACCTTCTGCACTTTGTTGCATACTTTGAAGTCTCATGAATTTCTTCCATTTGCTTGTCTGCCATTCCATTCTCTTTTTTTTTAACTTCCTCTGATTTTTATAGTTATCATGCAATATTTTCTATATCCCATTTGTTATCCCTTTTGGAACAGAAGCTTCTGTTCTACACTCAATTAAAAACAGTGGCTAGTCTTTCACTTAGCACTCTCCTATCCCATTTTCTTTGCCAATGTTCTGTCAGTCCAACATAGGGAAGGCAGTTTCTACCCTCCAGTCCAAACTTCTTAGCCTTATCCCACTCTGTTACCTTTCCATTCTGAGTCATTTGCTTCCAATACCTTGGTTCCTGTTTTAATTACCTTCGGTAAATTTCACCGTTTGCCCATTGTATGTACCTCTACTCGCAGATATACCTTTTGGTAAAATCTCCATTCTCCATTCCTATAATAGCTTAGTTCTTAGAATATTTTCTGCTGCTTTATGACTATAATACTGTGCATGCTTGTTCTTATTTTCCTTAAGGTTTGCATCCAAAATCCTTGTCTCTTGAAATCCACTTGGTTTTCGCCATTATCATTTTCCACTTTGGTTTATCATCTTCTCTTTGAGTTATGTATTTGAGCCTCAAATGTGTAGCTCTAAAGTACCCTTGAAATTAGATAAGCCTAATCTACCATGTTCTAGGCAGAGAATCACCTTATTCCACTTAACACTTGCCCTCTTCTCCTCACAAATAAATTTCTTCCAACTGTTTATTAACTACCCTCCACAACATCCCTATTGACGGATAAAAAATATCTTGATTTTTTTTTTACATTTTACTATCCATACCCACAGTCAAGAGCTCCAATTTTTGCATTATCTTTTGTATAATTTCTTTGGACATATTCTTAGCTGCCATACCAAAATCCTTTTTTAATCCATAATGTCAAATACTTAATCTTACAATGGCCCTATAGGTATGGGTATTGCTGAACCAGTTTATATTGCAGAACCAGTTTATGTGCAAGTAGAAAGTTTACCATTATAAACATTGTTTTTTTTTCATTTATATTTATCCCCCTGCCCAAAAAAGAAAAAAAATGAAGTTGCCTTAAATGTTAAGTGGGAAATAGTGTGTCACTGAAGCAAAGCCCCTGAGGAAAAACAGCATGCCCAACACACTAGTCATAGGTGACTCGATAGGCACACTAATGTCCCACTTACTAGGTTGAATAAGGAGAAAGTAACAGTTAACTGCCTGTCAGTTGCCAGGATCCACCACATAACGCACGCATTTAGGTCCCTCAACAACAGGTACAAATATGACTCTGTCATTGTACATATGGGTGTGAATGACCAGAGATGTACCTCCCTGGACTACATGAAAAGAGACATGGAGGAGCTCTAGGATTATGTAGCCCAGGCGGGTATGACCCTAGCCCTGAGCAGCATCCTACCATCACCCAGAGTGATACCACAGTACAAGCAGAAAATGATTGATTTCAACAATTGGCTAGGTTTCTGATGTCATTCTAAGGGGATCCAGTATCTGTCTGCCTGGGATGACATGATTGACAGACCTCTATGCTTTGCCGGAGATGGCCTGCATCTGTCACCCCTGGGCTTCTGGAGACTGGCCAAGGCTCTTGCCACCCCTATAGTGCATTTTTTAGGTTATGTTCCAAAGACCAATTTATCACCATAACAGCTACAAACAAATGCAATTTGAGGGTCATGCTGCTCAATGCTAAAAGTCTAAATCTCAAAATGCACTCACTCGAAGTACTCCTTAAAATGGAGAACATCCACATTTGTGCTGTAACAGAGACCTGGTTCAAGGCAGCAGAAAGCACCCCTACACTACCAGGCTACAACTCATTCCACACCTTTTGGCCCCAGAACATGGACTGAAGCTCCAAAGGCGATGGTGTTTCCATATTCATAAAGGATGTGCACACCTCCAGACTGGTAGCCCAACATAACGCATCTGAGATACTTCAGGTGCAGCTAACACTGGATAAGACAGCGATTCAGGTCATAGCCTGCTATA
>NC_056742.1:304164069-304189069 GCF_019279795.1 Protopterus annectens | reverse complement strand
GAACCATTTTCTATGTGTGACCTTTTGCATCTTTGATATTTTGGATGAAGAAATTCGAAGCATGAAACATTATGCTAAAATAGTTATTTGACTATGGTTTTACTTTACTGGGGTAAATGGAAATAAAGTTATATGGTTATGCTTTTAATCTGTTATGGAGCACTGAGATAAAGGGGAGTCTTTTACACAAGCAAATAATGGAGGGTAACATTAATACGTCATATAGTGCATACAATTATGGGGGGACCTGTGAATAAATGATGGCACAAAAGAAACTTAGAAGTAAATTGAAGCAAGAGTAACATGAGCCAGCCAAACTTAAAAACTAAGATGTAAGGGAATATGCACAGAAAACATTTTCAAGGAGTGTGACAAGTGAAAACTTGGGTAACAGTCTTCTTCTTCTTTTGGCTTTTTCCCAGTTAAGGGTTGCCACAGCAGATCACCTGTCCGCTCATGATTGGCAGTGGAGTTTTACAGCGTCGAGTTGCCAGTCCGGTGCCCAACCTTCCACAGAAGGCACAAAAACTTGGGTAATAGTGATGGTTAAAAATAAACTGTATGGGTAAATAATAATAAATAAATAACAGATGTGTAAAAAAAATACAGTGAATAAATGATCATTTCACCATCTTTTTATATAGGTATAATTGGATGATTTTTTATCACTTTCTGGAGCAGCAAGTCTTGTAATGTTGAAAAAGGTGGGTCACAAGTTTCCATTAGACAAAATTTCAGTGCATTAGGATTGCTTAGGTTGCACATTATTTGCACTGTGGTGCTCACAAAGCAGACTAAATGAGATTTATTATTGTTTTCCAGCTAATCCCTCTTCACCAAGTTTGTGTGCGGCACAGGGGCTTTTTTCTTCAAAAAGGAGTTGTTTGTGGGTTGTTCAACTTCAGGACTATTGCTTGATTTGAGACTAAGACCTCCCAATGGTTTAAATGTTTCAGTTTAGATTATTCATGTCAGAGACATGACACATGATCAGTTATAATAAATTCATTTTAAAGACTTGCAAAGAGATTGAACCATTTTAATAAAAGTACTCCAAAGATGTTTGAGAGTATTCTGTGGTTAGAAAGAGGAGGTGATACATTATTTAATTTGGACTGTGGTACGGTAAATGACATATGTAACATGGAAGAAGAAGGATTAGGTGGGATATATGGCACAAGCTATTGGCTGTTTGTTAAGGGTCTATATCATATGAGCAAATCACACAAATTGTGAGCGCTCATAATATCAAATATCAAACGTACCGGACCTCAAAGTGCTTTTTCTGAGATCGCGGTGCAGTGAAGAATGGGACATTTGCCCTTTCATCACTGTAGTGTGATCTCAGAGTTGGAATATATATTTAGCGGGGTGTATGAGGGGCGAAGTCCCCCACAATAGGAAGTTTGAGGTTTGGTATGTTCAATATTATGAGCATTCACAATTTGTGCAATTCGCTCATATGATATAGACCCGTTTGTTAATATATGGTCATGAGGAAGGAATGATAGATAAAGACATTTGTTTTGCTATTGCATATATTTAGTGGTGCATAGGATGTTATTTTTTATTTAAGAAATCAAATCTATACATTGGACTATATATAGAGATTAGACAGTATAAATATTTTAGGAAGCCAGTTGAAGGAATTGATTAGTAAAAGAAAATATGAAAAACATCTTGAATTGGCTGGATTCATGGTAAGTTAGTTTAAAAATAAACAAGAAGGGGAAGATAGCTAATGAGAAAGGTTTTGCATGAGCCATATTTTTATATGTAATAAAAGTAAGTGGTAGAAATGGTATAAAAATAGATGCATACTTATGTCTTTTTATATGCTTTATGTGCACTATGCTAAGCTCTGTAAATAAGAGTATCAGATATGAAGGTAGTAAGTTCCTTTCATCCCTACTTTTTATATAATGGGATTAAGTGTTTTCCTCCCTAAGAGTACTTTTGTATTCTAAACATTTTGTCTCGCAGTTGGTACAGAGAATGAGTTATTAAAGACTTGCTTCCTGTGGTCTAGGGTTTGATTCCATTTGTCACTTAACCAGACAATGCTCTTGGGATGCATCTGAAAAAGGTCCATGGAGATCACTGCTCCATCCCAGTTAATAAATTCAAATAAAATAAATAAATAAAGTAAATCAGGAGGTTTTCAGTGCTGGAACCATGAAGGAGGATTGTGTTAATAGGTTCACAGGTTCATAGGTTAGTACTAAGCTAACTGCCCTTGCGAGCCATTTTAAGCCTAGCCAATTATCCCTTGTGAGACTCAAACCCTGCACCTTGTGTTTGTAAGGCAAACACCTTAACCATTAGGCCACCCTCCCAACCCCTTCATAGATTTCATACATTAGTACTAAGCTAAGTGCCCTTGTGGGCCATTTTAAGCCTAGCCAATTATCCCTTGTGAGACTCAAACCCTGCACCTTGTGTTTGTAAGGCAAACACCTTAACCATTAGGCCACCCTCCCAATATTGTAAATAAAGGTGATATTGCAGATGATGAGTGCTAAATCAGAGCACAGAAACCCTTTGATCTCTGTTGATAAAGTTGGATTGCAGATCAGATAATTTCCAGTTCCATATGAAGCCTTTGATTCCTAAAACGCCATTGTTCAGTTCCCGGATGTATCAGAATGATGTGATTCAATTCAGGATGAGACCAGCATTGTTAGCAACAAGGAGATAAAACACAAAGGCAGAGTGCAGAAGGGAAAAGCCAAGGATAACTTTTGAAGAAGTTGTTAAAGATAGTAGAATGCTGGTTAGGGCAATAGAAACTATGTTATATTTCTGATATTTGGGAAGATCCGACAGGGACAGTGCACCCCTGACAGTACTTTCTTTGAGCATGTTATTGATCATCTTAATCCTTTGATTAAGAATGTAAATCTTAATACATTTTGCAGTAGAATCATTTCATGTCTTGTAATATGACTCTGAATCAGTTATAGATATTTTGGTTTTGTACTACTTTGAAAGTTATTTTCTCTTCATAACACTAGTTTGAAATGCAGAAGAAAGCAGACATTTTAGTCTTTTTGGAGAAAACCATTTTTCAGAGAGAACATTTGTTTTGTGAAATTGAAATGGATCTATAAAAAAATATAGAATAATTGGGACTGTATACAGTACAAAATGAAAAGCTATGTTATATAATTCAGCTATTCATAAATTCATATAGATGCTTTTCAACATAAGACGATCTGTCCAAAATGTGTTTTGTGTCACTACATTTAGGATAAATGTAGTAGGAGATTTTATGACGAGGAATTGAACATAAATTAATAATCATTTCTGTCCTAACCATTGTACTAAACATGAAGCTGTTGATCAGTTTTGGCCTTGCTGATCGAACAAAAACACAGTAAAAAACTTTTCCATCTACCATAAGTAAATAAAAGGAGATCGTAGTTGGATATCAGTGTCTCAGTCAGATAAAATGTCTTATTTGTCTATATATTTATTTTTTTATTTTGATAATGAGGTAAGTGAACTGATTTAGAACTCCTTTTTCCTATGTTATAGGCCAGTTAGGCAAATATAATTGATATAATAGACATCAGAATATAAATACTGCCAAACCTGTAAAATAACAATTAACAGCAGAATATAAGCATCAGTAACGTACATCCGAATAAATATAAAGACAATAAACAGCACAGTATAAGCATCACTAATGCAAAGTAATAATATAAAATACAGCTTTTTTTGTATATTGCACATATAAAACATACTGACATTAGCAGTAAGGTACTGACCCTAAGGAGACATTACCTTCTGAAAAGTTTAAGAGAAGAAGCAGAGCAGTGCGGATTCCACTAACTCGCAATAGTGCACTCTGCATGCCACCAAGTATGTATTCCTGTAGCTGAGACATATGTAAAATAGATGCTCTATTATTTAGACATTTTTTCAATATGCTTATGTCTGAGCTAAAAGAAGTGCACCTGGTGTTGCTTAGAATTACAAATCTTTATATGCATAGGCATGAGCAGAGTCTGATAATAAATAGATGCTAGAGTTTAATTCTGCACAGCAGTTAAAGAATGGAGAAAGAAATATATGTTGAAATTTAAACTTAACATAACTTAATTATATAATTTAAGAAAACTATGTATATTTGGTGTATCTATGCAGAAGCCTATAGGAAAAGGATGAAGGTGTTGTTATAACCTCTGTTAATATATAAAACAGATAGGTTAACATGATGTCCAACTTGCCAGTAAGCATTAAGATGAAATAATCAATGAATAGCAAAGTAGATATGCTATGCAGTTTAAAGGTTTAATGGATTAATAAACTGTAGTAAGAATCTTTGTGTTCAACATCTTTGTATCCTGTATAGGAAGGGTTAAAATGTGAAACTGCATTGCGTGCAAAGAAATAAGCTAAAATGAGTTGTTTTTCTTGTAAGGAATTTGCTGACCAGAAAGGAATGCACAGATGCTACTTTGGTCCAGGCACAGGCCTATCTTGGGACTGACCTCTGACCAAGGAGGAGTGCATAGATGTTACCTTGATGTAGGCACCAACTTATCTTGTGTCTGACTTTTTTACCATCTAAGGCTCCACTGAGTGAATTTATAGCCTTGACTGAAATTCCTTGTCTAGTAACCAGCTGCTGAGTATGCACGAAAGAGGGTATAAAAACCCATGTAAAGTGTGTAGAAATTAGACTGCTAGCAACAGAACTTTTTGTGGCAGATCTCCATGCATGTTAAATAAACTCTTTTTGGGCCTACCTTTTTTGCTGCGTGATTCTTCCAGTATATGTTAAGAGTATTAAAATCTTTTGACATTTCTGGCGCCCAAGAACGTGGGGCCACCTCTTCACGGTACGAATCGCATAAGAGGGACTGAAAACCTGTACAGGAAGGGGAGAACGAATCTCGGCTCCCTTGAATGGAAAGACCTCCGACAAAAAGTCGTAAGTAGAGGCCAGTCACTCTTAGATTCGATCCGTGGACGGTGATTTAACGAGGGCGGAAGATCCGCAGTAAGGTAAGCTTTTGTTTTTGTAAAAGTTTTTTAAGGGACTAGTCATAAAGGAATTTCTTTTGTTTAAATTTTACAAAAGACCGGTAGAGATCTCAGGAAAGGAAACAGTTTTTCTTTTAAATAAGAAAAATGGGAAACAGTTTTTCTTTTAAATAAGAAAAATGGGAATAGGAAGCAGTTGTTGTGTTAGGAAGGGCTGCTTAAATAAAAGGACTGAGGATGAGGAATATATGTTTAAATTACATCCAAAAAACTTGAAATATATAAAAAAATGGAAGAAAGACTATGGGTTTAGTGGTACCTTGAATAAATCAGAATGTCAAAATCTAGTGAGAGACCTGCGCAGGGACACAGGAAGTAAGGTTAAGAAACAAAAAAAGGTAGGATTTCCTCAAGCACAGAAATGGTTAGAAGAAGCTAATAAGAGACATAGGGAACAATTTTCAAATAAGGGAAGTAGTGGCTCGAGTGCAAAAGGTGCATTTTTTGTCCACAAAGAAGATGACGAAACATCTATTGTCTGTCGTAAACCAACGGCCCTACCCTTGTATTCTGATGTCACTAAAGACAGGGTTAGTCCACCCCAGTATCAAAAAGAAAGAAGCAGAAAATCAAGAAAAGGTGTCCTTCATAGTCTTACAGGAGGCAGAGAAGCAGGAAAAATACCCTCCATAGTTTTACAAAAACAAGCAGAGGAGACTCTGGAGCTACGTAACCATAGTATAGACAAATCAGAGTAAAAACAAAAGAAGCTAAGGTACATACCCTGTCCACACACTCGTATCCCTTTACATGCAGATAAATATCTTGAGAAAAAGAAAAGAAAACAGGCTCAAACCTTTATGGTGAGCGGATAAAACACTTATGTTAATGTAAGTCTCCCAACAGAGGTAGAGGAAGGGGACAGGGTAGAGGCAGAGGGAGAAGGAATGTAGGACATTTTGAAGATTACGAAGGCAGACAAAAGAGGGGGGAATGTTTTAAATGCAGTAAGAAGGGGCATTTCGCAAGAGATTGCCTGAATCCCGGAAATCCACTGCTGCTCCAAATCATAGTTCAGCATGACTATATAATGGCAGCACGGACGAACCGGACCCAGATGCTGAGGTCGACTGGCAAGAGTCAGTAATACAAAATGAGAATGATTTTGAGAATGTGAATAAAGAAGGTAAAAGGGAATGTGCAGGATGGGAGAATGAAGTGACTGATTTTTCAGACGAAGGCTAATATCAGGTTATTAATTTAACAGCTGGCTGTAACAATGCAGCTAGAGGCACAACCGATTATCACACTTCAAGTGGAAGGGAAGGATGTAGAATTTTTGTGTGATTCAGGGGCCTCCAGGACCCTGCTAAAAACCTCTGCAGTGCCATCTGATGTAACTTCTGATGACTATGTATTAGTCAAGGCAGCCAATGGCCGCATTTATAAAGAACCACTATCTAAACCCTTATGGTTCACGGACCCTGAAACTAACCAAACTATCAGGTTTCGAGTCATTGTCTCTAAAATTTGCCCTGTAAACTTATTAGGAAGAGATTTAATGCACGTGTTTGGCATAGCAGCTGTGCCGACTGCATCAGGGATTCTAGCCAAGCGAGTAGAAATTCAAGATGTTATGTTGCAGGTGGGGCAGGGTGATTTACACTACTGGTACAGTAATGATCTTGTCGAAACTGGACCACAAAATGTAGTAAATGAGCTAACTAATTTGGCCTTCACCTCCGCAAAGACAGGCTAACGCCACCCGGGGGAGGGCCATTCTGACTATATCTCCTAACCCCGCAGGAAGAATTAAAGTTACAATCAGTGCCAGACTCCTTATGGTCCCGCGGGCAACATGACATTGGGCTAATAAGAACAGCAGGACAGGTTAAAATAACTTCAAAATCCGACTTTAGACCTCACAAGCGCCAGTATCCGCTAAGTAAAAAGGCAGAAGAAGGCATTCTACCAGTGATCACGGCTCTATTACAAGCTGGGGTTTTAATTCCATGCACAGATTCACCGTGTAACACACCCTTGTTCCCAGTAAGGAAACCGGATGGGACCTGGAGAATGGTACAGGATCTGCAGGCTGTGAATGCTGCTGTGGTACCAAGGGCTCCTATGGTCCCAGATCCATCTGTTTTGTTAAATGATATCCTTCCCACAGATAAGTATTTTTCTGTCATTGATATCAGTAACGATTTTTTCCATCCTCTACAGGAAACTAGTAGGTTTTGGTTCGCTTTACGCTCATGAGCAAGCGGTACACCTACACAAGGCTGCCGCAGGGATATTGTGAAAGCCCTACAATTTTTCGCAAGAAATGTCAACAAACCTGGCACAGTTTCAACCGAGCATGGCTGTCATCTACTGTTATACGTGGACGACATCTTACTGGCTGCACCCACGGAGGCTGTCTGTGAGTCCGAAACTATTCGGTTATTGCATTTCTTGGCGAAAGAGGGACATAAGGTAAACAAATCTAAATTACAATTTTGTAAAGCTGAAGTACGATATCTAGGCTATACCATTTCAAATGCTGGTAGACAACTGGATAGCTGTAGAAAAGAAGCTATTTTACAGGCACCGATGCCCAGTACAAAAAAGAAATGATGTCATTTTTAGGAATAACTAACTTTTGTCGTAGTTGGATTCCCAATTATGCAGAGGAAGTGAGTCCACTTTCAGAACTTATTTTTGCACTTCCCATGGCAGCACATGACGCGCTGAAATGGACAGATAAGGCAATACAGGCATTTACTAGGGTAAAGCAACTGATAGCAGGATCTGCAACACTTAGCTTCCCTGACTATACAAAACCTTTTGTTCAGACAGTAGATTGTAAGCAGGGTTTTATGACATCGGTTCTTTTACAAATTTATGGGGATAAGTTGAGGCCATTAGCTTTTATTCCAGTAAACTGGACACAGTGGCACGATCATTGCCACACTGTGTACAAGCAGTAGTCGCAGCTGCACTGGCCGTGCAGGCGGCTGCAACCCTAGTTTTGTTTCATGACCTTACTTTTACGGGTACCGCACTCTGTCGCGTAATACTTCTACAGGATAAAGTTACCTTTCTCTCTCCTAGCAGACACTTGTCCTGCATGACAACATTACTATCACAACCACACATGACCATTGAGCGATGCACCACTCTTAATCCAGCCACGCTGTTACCTACAGCTGATGACGGTGCCCCTCACGTATGTTTAGACTTAATACACTCTAATGTCTTGCCAAGACCAGACCTTAAGGATCAGCCTTTGGCAAATTCAGATTGGACCCTGTTCGTAGATGGGTCAGCACGTAAGAATGAGGCAGGTATTACACAAGTGGGTTATGCAGTCACAACTGAGACTAAGGTACTAGAGGCAAAACCTCTCCCCAGGAATCTGTCCGCAAGCGGCTGAATTGATTGCTTTGACCAGAGCATGTACCATTTCCAAGGATAAGGCAGTTACTATCTACACAGATAGTCAGTATGCTTTTTCCACGGTCCATGTCTTTGCACAGCAATGGAAAAATAGGGGAATGGTTACTGCCTCAGGAAAGGAAATAACCCACAAGGATTTAATTCTTAACCTCTTACAAGCTGTCCAACTGCCACGGGATTGGCCATCTGTAAGTGCAGCACACACAAATGCCAAGGATCCAGTATCACTTGGAAATGCACTAGCTGACAAAACTGCAAAAAGTGTAGCCTTAACCTCTACTTTTGCACTCGAGACCACACAGAAGGAACTTCATCCTACAGATAAATTTGATCTACAAACTTTGCAAGTAATGCAGGAACTTAGTACAGTTCAGGAAAAACAGCGATGGGTTAAATATGGGGCTATTCAGAAGCAAGGAGTTTTGTAGGTCCAAATGATAAGTATGTCTTGCCAACAAACCTTTTAGGTATGCCTCATTAGTGACGCATGGCCCATCTCATCTGGGCCCTGCTGCTATGGTTCAAATGACCCAGCAAATTTTCTGGACCAAGGGCTTTATAGCATATGCTAAACGATTTTGTTTGTCGTGCCTGCTTTGTGCACGATACCATGGTGGTGGGGTGCGGATCACCCCAGCAGCTTTTCCGCTGCCTCCGTATCCAGTTCACACAATCTGTATGGATTTTATTGAACTAACTCCTGTTCAACAAAAGCGATTTGTGTTAGTCATTATTGATGCTTTTACAAAATGGGTAGAAGCTTTTCCGTAGCACACTCAGATGCACTGTCAGTAGCCAAGGCTCTTACAAATAACATTATCTCTCATTTTGGGCTACCTACATGCATCTATTCTGATAATGGCACACATTTCGTGAACCAAGTTATTCAAAAGCTGGCCGCGGATTTTCAGATCAAGTTAAAATATCATTGAGCCTACCACCCACAGTCAGCAGGGTTGGTTGAACGCTATACTGGCATTCTCAAAGGCAAGTTACATAAACTCATGGCGAGACACATCAGTCTTGGATAAACTGCTTACCTCTGGCACTCCTGTCAATGCATTTATTACGCCCCGCAGTGGCAAGGTCTTTTGCCTGCGGAACGTGAGGGGGTGAAGAGATAGCAGATTACATGAGGAAAATGCTGACAAAACTAACACTTCTTTAACGAATTATTATTTTTCAGATCAGAAGAACAACAGGATCCTGAAAGTGGAACCAGGAAACTGAGGAACACTAATTAGTAGTAATCTTGTTTTGTATGAATATCTGACTATTGTAGCAATGCAAATACCGGAAGGATTTAGTCTTTCCCACAAAAGCATTCCAAACTAATTTTGTTGTTAATAAGTGTGATTGTTACTTTTCTGTTTTGGCCGTTTTTATTTTCAAACGAAACTAGCCAAGTGAAGAGAGATGAAAATACAGCTTGGCATCCACCCTTTAATACGTACCAAGCTATTAAATATGCATATGCTTTGTCTTTTAATGTTTCAAATTGTTGGATATGCACAGCTATCCCTATTGTACATGGTGGCCTGATGTTAGGTACAGTCCCTTTGGGGGCAAATGATACATGGACTAATTTACTGTTTGAAACTTCAAACGTAGCCTTAAAGGACAAAATAGCACTACCCCTCATGGGTCGTCAGAATGGAACTGTATGTTTCCAGAGATCTGGAAAAATTAAGGTTGATGGAGTCAATGTAATGTAACCATAATTCATAACTGTACATTAGATGGGCACTGTGCAACAAGTTTCAAGCCTATAAGAGTGCTTATTAATAGTACAGGGCTTATTAATGTCACAAGTTTTGTTGAAAAAAATGTTATCTGTGTATGATCCTTTGTTTAAAGGGATACAAGACAAAGGAAATCATTCTATTCCAGTAAATATCACTCTTAAAGTGAATGACTGTTATTTTGTCTGTGGTAAAAAAAGCATACAAATGGTTACCAAGGAATTGGTCAGGCAGTTTGTTTTTTGGGTTATTTGGCACCAGCTATAAGACATTCATTTACTCTTCCCCAAGGTAAAATACGAAATGTACGTGCTGTGAATAAACCTGTTAATCCCGTAGGTAACATTGATGCATCCTGAATCTATCATCACGATTTGGCCCACAGTAGCAGCAAGGGACTGTCACACATGGACTTGGGCGATGATGTTATTTCTTGGGCTGGTATTCTTCCAGCTTATGGGACAGTAAAATCTATTTGGGAGCTCAGAAAACTGTCAAAACTGTTAGAAACTCTGAGCAATGCAACTTTTTCTGTGCTAGGATTGGTGACGGATGAGTTAACTGCAATAAGGACTGTAGTGTTGCAGAATCGTATGGCGCCGAATTCACCCTAGCGCGAAAGGAGGTACTTGCAAGTGTTGTCCGCTCATTACAGACAACTGATATGACATTAACAGTCATCTGGAGATCCTACAGCAAGTTTCTGAACTTACAAAACCAGGACAGAATCCATTGACTGACTTTTTCCAAAATTGGTTTGGGAATTGAGGAACAGTATTTATGAATGTCTTAATTGCTGTATGTATTGGTGCCATTATATTCCTACTGTTGGGTTGTTGCTGCATTCCTTGCATCCGAATGATAATATCGAGTGTATTGTCTGCCAATGCAACTAAAGCTTATTATTTTGAATATACAGGAAATGAACTGTGTTAAAACCTGTATGAATAAAATGTATTACTGGGGATACAAAGTGTTGTGAGGGGGGAAATGTAGTAAGAATCTTTGTGTTCAACATCTTTGTATCCTGTATAGGAAGGGTTAAAATGTGAAACTGCATTGCGTGCAAAGAAATAAGCTAAAATGAGTTGTTTTTCTTGTAAGGAATTTGCTGACCAGAAAGGAATGCACAGATGCTACTTTGGTCCAGGCACAGGCCTATCTTGGGACTGACCTCTGACCAAGGAGGAGTGCATAGATGTTACCTTGATGTAGGCACCAACTTATCTTGTGTCTGACTTTTTACCATCTAAGGCTCCACTGAGTGAATTTATAGCCTTGACTGAAATTCCTTGTCTAGTAACCAGCTGCTGAGTATGCACGAAAGAGGGTATAAAAACCCATGTAAAGTGTGTAGAAATTAGACTGCTAGCAACAGAACTTTTTGTGGCAGATCTCCATGCATGTTAAATAAACTCTTTTTTGGCCTACCTTTTTTGCTGCGTGATTCTTCCAGTATATGTTAAGAGTATTAAAAATCTTTTGACATAAACTAACACATTAAGTAAAATACCGCATTCACATACAGAGTGTTTGGATGAAAGAAATTATCTTGTTTATCTAGCTAGTACGTCAGCATCCTTACTGCCAAGTTTAAGTTTAACATTTGGAAGTTTGAAGGAAAAGAATGGAGGGAGAGTTTGAAATGCTAACCAGTCGATGAGTATGGATTAAAACTTTCAAATGATTTGTCAAGGTTTAAATGATATTGCTTATGGTAGAATCAAGCTCTATTACTAGGATGCATTTTGCATTATGATTATGTACAGGATTAAGTTATAAAAAGTCTTTGCTTTGCTACCAAACAGGGGCTAACCGAATATGGACAGTCTGTATGTCTCCTCTTACGGTTTCTGAGCAGGAAGATGGGTCATAATTGCATGTTAAATTGCAAACTTGAGCATTTAAAAAAACTTAAGGTAAGATCTAGTTTGTTCACCAAAATGAAATTTCAAGAAATATGTAGCAGAAAAAAAGTCAGAATCTAAGATAGGTTTCACCTTCAAAAAGCAGAACTAATGCACATTTATTATGCGACTTGTAAACATAAAAGTTCATGCCAGAGCTTCATATACAGTTTAGTTCATTTTACCTTCCTACAGATTGTTCAGCTGAAATGTATGCCTGGTGGAAGGTATGAAACTGCAAATCATCATTATGTACAGAAACATCACTTCCTTCTACATATGCAGTGGATAAAATACATCTTCTTGAAGTTACCATGGCCTTGAAAAGAAATATAGTAGAAAATTCTAATAATAAAAAGGCACATATATGTGGCCCAGTGCTTATTTTATAGAACATGTTTTACAGAACTATAGCTCAAAGTCTGATTGACTTTTATTGCAAAGTAATTAACATGGTTCATTAGACTTTATTTTATTAAGAACTCTTTGTATATTTTAAGAAAGTTGAAACAATTGCACAAAAACATTAAATATAATATTCAGCCTTCCTTCTCTGCTGCAGTTTGTTTTAAGGTGCATGACTGTCATAGCCCTCTCTGATATGCATATGAATTTACATGCGTTTGCCAACACACACGCACACCCCCCCCCCACACACACAAACACAGAGAGTATAATGCTTTGCTTAAATGACATAATCAAGTCTAAAATAGTCCACAGCAGTTAAGGAGGTCTTCAAGGCATTTTTGTGTTTCTATGTCTCAGTAAGGCTAACATTCCTTTTAAATGTCAAGAAATGATTTTACTAGCTATTCCTCAGCAGTCTTCTTTATCATTTTTTCAGCAATACAAATGTAGGTATTTAATGAATGTGGTTTGTAGTGATTTTTTATTTTGTCATAATGGTGTGTATAAAAACAAAAGTGTTCCCTTTGATAGTATTGCCAGCTTATCTCAGCAAAGAATTTATAAAATGCAGTGTTGTGTTACTGTAACAAGGAGAATAATACATTTTATATATTGTATTTCTGTAGTAAAGAATGCAATAAATGTTAGACATGATGTTACTGCAACAATGGCGGACACTATGTTACTGTATCAAGAAATAGAATTAATGTTACACATTCTGTTTCTATAGTAAGAAGAATAATAAATGATAGACACTGAGTTACTTTAACAGAGAATATAATACATTTTGGGCATTATATTACTACACAGTAGACTATAATAAATATTTCATGTTGTGTTACTCAGTGAAAGTTTTGTGGTGTTCCACACTGGATATGAAATGTGACCTTCCATTATCTGTTTAACAAGTATAAAAGTGTAAATCTGTTTTAAATTGATGGGCATACTGCACGTGTTTTATAGAACTATAGCTCAAAGTCTGATCTGGAGTGATGTTAGCAATTTTAAACAGTAACAGTTAGTTTAATTAATGCTGAGCAATAGCATTCCACCAAAAATAACATTCAATGCCAGTTCAGTCTTTACTAGACATTCCATAATTCCTGCATTTTTTATGATCAGAATTTCCTTACTTCTTCTTCTTCTTTTGGCTTTTCCTGGTTAGGAGTCACCACAGTGGATCACCTGTCCGCCCATGATTGGCAGTGGAGTTTTACGGTGTCAAGTTGCCAGCCTGGTGCCCAACCACAGAAGGCACACACATGTACACACTCATGCCTAGGGCCAATTTAGAGTATCCAATCCACCTACAGCATGTCTTTGGGATGTGGGAGGAAACCGGAGCACCCAGAGGAAACCTACGTGACCACAGGGAGGACATGCAGACTCCCAGCCGAGGATCAAACCGGAGAATCTCTTACTGTGTGGTGGCAGTGCTAATCGCTGCACCACCACAGCTGCCCATGATCAAAACTTCCTTACAATTCCCAGAATTTACCGTTACTTATTAGTGTGTTCTTCCTAGAAACCATATAACTGAAGACAAGATTCAGTACTGCTGTGGTATCCCTAAAATAGTATCCTACAGTGTACATATGTGTCACTGACCATGTGCCAAAAGATGAAAAGCTGAATCAGCTGTCTGAATTGATTTTCCATTACTGATACTGCAAAACAGCTCTGGTTTGAGCCTAGGTGGGGTCATGTTTCTGAGGATGTATTGTTTGGAAAAGGTAGTAATTCATGGCCCCTTCTACCTGTTCTGATGATGGATAGAATGCATGTCTAAATTTCTTTGCCTCTTACTACTGAGTGTAAATCTTTATATATTAAAACCAACACTTTGCAGATCAATTGTTAACTGAAAAAGAATACCATACTTTCCTGAACAAGGACGTATAGCACTTGTATTATTCATATTACTGTACATGTCTGATACCACCAATAAAAAGGTCACTCTACTTTACTTTGGTGGATCCATTCCTTAACTAAACTACACTTCACCATGCCATATTTCCGTGTGTGTGTGTGTGTGTGTGTGTGTGTGTGTGTGTGTGTGTGTGTGTTTATTTTTGAAATTTTCTTTAATTATATTTAACACATATCCAGTTGTTCTATTATATGAGTAAGGCTTCCCTTTATTTGTCAAAAAATAATATCTGGCTAGCCATATTTCATAGTTAATCACAGAAAAGTTTGGCATCTTGAAATTACATTCCTATTTGCTAATTGCTGTTATTCCATATGCTAGGGTTATATATTCCATATTTGAAATGTTTTCTGTTTCTAGCTTTCTTGCTATAAAGGGTAGTGTTTCTTGTAAGAACATACCTTCTTTAAGCACATATTCATGAATCTTTATGATATCTGTACTTTCAGATCTTTTTTCTCCATTTCCCTTTTATGTGCTTGTCCACGTTTACTACTGTCATGCTGTATACCACTACACACATAATCTCCACTATGCTGTCTGAGATTTAGTATCATCTAAAAAAAGTTCACAGAACCCGAGAAGTGTAATTACACAATGGCAATGGAGGCTAAACTCTCACATAGAAGTCCATATCAGGTTGTCAAAATCACATGCACAACACCTACCTCACATAGCACATGACACACACATAGACTAACATATGCTGTGGCACTTAAAAGCAACCTTCTTAAACAACAAAGACCACCTAGTCACCCACTGTCAAAGCTATGCTTCAGCAAGCGCAAAGGCACTCAAAAAAAACACCTACCACCACACATACTGTCACTCTCGGTAGACCCCCAAACACTAAGCCCCCTAGAGCAAGCAGACTTCACAGGACTCTCATCATAGGGACTCCATTGTAAGATGTAGTGATGCCCTATAACCAGGCTGAATATGGGGAAGACAGCTGTTAATTGTTTTTCTGGAGCCGTGATACATCAAATCATGCATGCACTCAAGTCATTACACCACAGGTACCAGTATGATTCCATCATAGCCCATGTAGGTGTAAGTGACCTGAGATGTACCTCCCACTTTCAGACTGTGTGTCTTAAGGCTGATATGAGCTTGGCACTGAGAAACATATTACCATCACCAATGATGATGTCACAGTATGAGAAAATAATAATTGATTTCAACAACTGTCTGCCTTTGTGGTGTCATTCTAAGGGTATCCAATATTTGTCATCTTGGAGGGACATGGTTAACAGACCATGTTGCTTTTTCAAGAATGGACTACACCTTTCCCCTCTAGACTTTTTAGGCAATGACAAATTGACAAGCCTACTAGCATAGCAAAATCAACTCAACAGAAACTCAAAGTGTTACTGCTCAATGCCAGGAACCTAAATAAAATACTACCCTCCCTCCAACCCCTCCTCACAGTTGAGAATATAAACAATTGTACAGTTACCGAGACATGGTATAAAGTAGAAGAGAGTACCCCAGCGATGCAAGGTTTCAGTGCCTTCCACACTTTAAGACTAGTAGATGCACAGACAGGAGCTAAAGGTGGAGGTGTCTTGATATACATCAATAACAAGCATATCTCTAGGGTGGTCAAACAGGATGACATGCTAGAAGTCCTCCACATACAAATCACAACAGAAAAAATCCCATATCATATCCTAGCCAGCTATAGGTCACCCTCCATGTCCACATGAAGATCACAATGCATCCTTTGACCTACTGGAGACCCTTACCATCTAACCTAACATCCTACTCATGGCAGACTTTAAATGCCCATCTATAGATTGGGAATCCTACATGGCCTCAGATCTACAGGCACAGAGATTCCTGGACTTCATAAATACAGACACCCTTGATCAAATAGCGAATATACCCAGTACAGGCTTTAGCATACTGGACCTCACGCTCACAAATATGGGAGACTGCTGCACCCCCACCCCCCCACCAGTGCCTCATCCTCCCTGGTAAGGTTCAACCATAAAGCTGTTGCCTTCAAAATCAAAATATATAGCAATATATGTGAAGCATAATGTTTGTTAGTTTTAACTTGTTAATACAGTTTGATTACATTTATATAAATGTAAATGTGCCTATGTCACAAGTGATAATTCAATAAAGATGTTAAAAAAACACAGTAACAGGAACTATTCCAAAGCAAATTACCTGTTACTAAGTGATAGTTTGTAAAAATTCAATGCCCCTCCAAACCCTGAGAACACACTAGCATATGCTGAATTGCTCTCAGAAACTCTGTACAACTATTCCAACGGCAGTATAGAGGCTGCTTTACCTACCAGAAGTAAGCCAAGAACTAGCCCCAGAAACAAAATGTCATGGTGGCATCTCAAATTAAACAGGATGTACAAAAAAAAAATAAATAAAAATGATTGCAAAAGTCAGGAATGTTAATTCCCATAAAGATAAAAACTGTCTTCAAAGTAAATAGGCAACTAAGAAGTCTAATTAGGTAAAGCAAATCCAACTTTGAGGTTAAGATATCTTCCCAGGTGAAAGATAACCATAAGGTCTTCTACAGCTATGTCAGAAACCTCAAGGGCAGCACACAGCAATGTGCTGAACTGGTGGTTAATGGTGCCACATTCACTGATCCTGGTGCTATAGTGATCCTGTTAGCAAACAGATTCAGTTTGAACTTTACCCCCTATCATCCCCATCCATCCTCACAATAGTACCCTCAAGCATAACTCCTCCAGCTATAACTAGTGAGCATGTATTGGTTGCACTCACTAAAGCTAAGAACACGGTCTCAATGGGCCCCAATAACATCCCAGGGTACCTCTTGAATAGTCTAAAATATGAATAAGTGGGACTGCTGGAGTCATTATTTAACTATAGTCTTAAATCAGGCTTTGTGCAACATGACTGGAGGACTGTGACAGTCATCCCCCTTCATAAGGGAGGACCTTGAACAGATCCTGGAAACTACATACCCATTAATCTGTCTAGGCTTATTTTCAAAGCGATGGAAAGAATTATCATGGAAATTATTAACAAGAACATAGGAGACCTCCTGACACTGGATACATCTAAGTTTGTCTTTGTCAAAGGAAGGTCATGCTCACTGAACCTGGTGGACGTCTTTGAAAAGGTCACTAAGGCAATGGATGATGGGAAGGCTGTGCATTCCACCTACCTAGATCTGGCTAAGGCATTTGATACAATCCCCCACACAAGCATGATCAACAAACTTACAGAACTAGGTATAAACCCTTTTATAACAAAGATATAAGATAGATAGATGGCTCACTGATAGGACCCAGAAGATTAGAGAATTCCCATTCTTTGGAACAGGCCCCTGTCCTTATTTAACAGCAGTTTGGACCAATGGATGGGCAATCAGAAATTCACCCTTGGTTTGGCTCCTATGTCTCTGATGGACAGAGGCAGTCAGTAAATCACCACCTGTAAATCAAATATAAATCAGATTTCTGCGTCACATTTAGGTTACACTGCTAGGTTTTTAAGGGACGTAGTAGCTGTTAGGCTAGTATGCACTTATGAACCTATGAACGTATTACTTTAACACACGTTCTTTATATTCTTTTAGATTGTTTTCCCCTGGCATATATTCACATATTTTATCTTTTATTGTCACAAACCTGTCTATACTATTCAGGCATTCTTTTATTAACTGCAACTTACACATACATTTGAATAAATAAATAAATAAATAAATTAATTATATATGTGTATATATATATATATATATATATATATATATATATATATGTATGTGTGTGTGTGGGTGTGTGCAAGTGCGCGCACGCTTGTGTGTGTGTGTGTGTGTGTGTATATATATATATATATATATATATATATATATATATATATATATATATATATATAAATAATGTATGTGTGTATATGGTGGAATGCGGAAGTCCAGGAAGTCATCAAAGGAAAGAAGGAGTGCAAGAAGAAGTGGGAGATAGAAAAATGTGACCAGGCTAGGAAGGACTACTGGTTGGCTAGCAAAGAAGCTAAGAAAAATTGGACATCAGATGCACTCTAACAACTTCTGGAAATTGGCTCACTAAGTGGCAGAAAGAAACTATATCAGATTGCAAGGTAAAGAGAGAAAGATAAAGAAGATAGTCAGACACCCTTCAAAAGGGTTGCCAGCAACAACCTGCTCACCACTCCACAGGACATCAAAGGCAGATGGAAGGAGTATTTCCAGCAGCTTCTGAATGAAGAAGACCCCACAGAAGCTGTACTGCCCCAGATACAGCCTACTATGAGAGAAGAAGAGGAGTGCATCCTAGAAGAAATAAGAACAGCAGTAAGGTAAATGAAGTCAGGAAAAGCAGCAGGCTCAGTCAGGAAAAGCAGCAGGCTCAGATGAGGTCACAGCAGATATGATAAAGATACTGGGTGAGACAGGGGAGAAATGGCTCCTGAGGGTGCTATTAGCAGTGTGGAAAGAAAGGCATATCCCAGATGACTGGAAAGTAAGCATACTAGTGCCAGTGTACAAGAACAAAGGGGACATCCACAACTCTGGGCAGTACAGAGGCATCAAACTCCTATCACACTGCATGAAAGTTCTGGAGACGGTGACTGATAAATGGATATGCAGAGTAGTAGAATGTAAGATGGGAGATGACCAATTCAGATTCAGATCAGGATGCAGCACAACTGACCCGATGTTTGAAGTGAGACAGATACTTGAGAAGAAGCTAGAGATGAGGAGAGAGTCCAACTGGGCATTCCTAGACTTGGAGAAAGCATATTACAAGGTCCCCAGAAAGCTGATCTGGGCAGTACTGTGGTGGTTTGAAGTCCCAGAAACATTGGTAGAATTAGTGCAGGCTATGTACAAGGACCCAGTGACTCAAGTACAAACAGTGTTCGACCTCACAGAGGGGACCCGATAACACCCCAGGCTGCATCCTACATGAACTCAGGCATGAACTTGCAGCACCATTAGACACCCTATTCAGCCAAAACCTGAGTACAAGCTTTGTCCCAGCTGAGTGGAGGACAGCCACTGTCATGCCTTTACACAAAGGTGGAGCATCCACCGATCCAGGAAATTATAGGCCCATCAGCCTAACTAGCCTGATGCAAGGCCATGGAACGGATTATCATGGATCTCATTAACAGGGACATTGGCACCCTCCAAACACTTGACCCCACAGTTTGGCTTTGTCAAGGGGAGGTCATGTCTGTTAAATCTGGTAGACTTCTTTGAGACAGTCATCAAAGCCATGGATGAGGGGAAGATGGTGCACACCACCTACCGTGACTTGGCCAAAGCCTTTGATGCTATTCCCCACTCAGGCATAGTAGATAAACTCTCTCAAATAGGCATCAATCCATATGTTACCAGATGGGTAGCAAAGTGGCTCACTGACAGAAACCACCTAATCAAAATAGGGGAAGCCACCTCAAGCAGTAGACCCGTAACGAGCTGCGTACCCCAGGGATCAGTCTTGGGGCCTCTGTTACTCAGGATATACTTCTCTGAATTGCAGGCCAAAACCAGTGGGCTATGGCTGACCAAGTTTGCAGATGACTGCAAGCTGGGGACTGTCATCAATTCCCCAAGTAATGTGGACGTCCTCCAAGAGGATCTCACCCAAATCAATGACTGGTGCCAAAAACATGACCTCAAGCTGAATGCCAAAAAATGCATCACTTTCCCCTTTGGGGAAAATGACGCCCTGACATATTATCACATTAATAACAATGTCCTAAGTACACAATCAGTAGTGAGGGATTTGGGCAACCAGGTTGATAACAACCTGACTTTTGACCACCATATTGCTTCCATTGTACGGAAAGATTTCTACATGGCCCACCTCATAAGTAAGGGTATCTCATCCAGGGACAAAGAGTTCATATGATCCCTGTATTCTTCCCTTATAAGGCCAATTATTGAGTACAATGCCCCTTTCGGCATGTACCTCGCAAAGCACATGCAGCAGCTGGAGGGACCACAGAGGTTCCTCACCAGGAGAATCCAAGGCCTCAAACATCTACCCTACATAGACAGGCTAAAAACCCTATCCCTCTATTCAGCTCCATACAAACTCCTCAGAGGTGACCTCTGTCTGGCATACAAAGCAATCTCGGACCCTGCCTTGATGGGACTGCTGCATATCCACAAGTTAAGCTCCACTTGAGCAACCCATACGCATGACCTCAACCTGGTCTGTGATATCATAGGTTCATAGGTTCATAGGTTCATACTAGGCTATCTGCCCTGGGGCATTTATAAGCCTAGCCCGATTGTGTTTGGCTTATGCCACCCCTTGATTTGAGTATACTGTGCCCTTTTTAAAGTTTAGTTTACTGTGCCTCTGTCTAATAGTGACACAGAAGTAATCCCCGGGACAAACCTACGATCCCCCATCCACTCATCAAGATTCTTCTTGAAGAGAGTCAGTGAGGTGCTCTGCCTAACATGAATTGGAATTCTATTCCAGAGCAAAGGGAGCCTTTGGGTTATGAATCTGTCCCTCCAGCATGTTCTATTTATTTCTGTGCTGAGGTTCAAGTCCCTCGAGCGAGTGGCTCTAAGGGATTTAGATTTACTGAGGTGGAGCATGTCCATTAATTCTGGGTTGGACATAGCTTTATATGTCAGGCATAGATCGCCTCGAAGTAGGTGGTATGCAACTGAGTGGAGCTGGAGTTTTTTTAACTGAGCAGCATATGGCATCTGTTTGAGTCCCTTGATCCTCCTGGTGAGGTACTTTTGGGGTCTTTCTAATTGCTGCAGGTGTTGGGTAAGGTACATCCCAAAGGGGGCATTGTATTCTATGATGGGCCTGATGAGGGATGAATAAAGAGGCACGATTACCTCTCTTGATCTAAATGTGAATCCTTTCATGATGAGGTGGGCTATGTAGAAGGTCTATCTAACCACTTTGGCAATGTGGTTGTCAAAGGAAAGATTGCTATCAACTTGGGTCCCCAGATCCCTAATTACTTTCTCTGTACTTAATGGGTTACCACATATGTGGTAATTTGTGGGCACATTGTTTTTGCCAAAGGGTATGACTATACACATTTTGGCATTTAGCTTTAGACCATGGCTCTGGCACCAGTTATCCGTCTCTGCGAGACCTTTTTGAAGGATGTTTGTGTCAGCTGGAGAGTCGATTATGGCGCCCAGTTTGCAGTCATCTGCAAACTTGGTGAGCCATAGTCCTCCCACGTTGGCCTGTACCTCAGAAAAGTAAATACCGAACAAGAGAGGTCCCAGGACAGAACCTTGTGGGACGCCACTTGTGACCGGTTTCGAGTCTGACATGGCCCCAGCAACTCTGACTCTGTGGGTTCTGTCTTTGAGCCAGTTTGCGACCCATCTTGTGACATAGGGGTTTATATTTAGGCTGGATAGTTTACCTATGATGCCCGAGTGGGGTATTGTGTCAAATGCCTTTGCGGGGTCCAGATAGGCTGTGTGGACTACCTTCCCCTCATCTATGGCCTTGGTGACTGTTTCGAAGAAGTCAACCAGGTTCAAAAGGCAGAATCTGCCCTTGACTAAGCTGAATTGGGTAGGATCTAGTGTCTGTAGGTCTCCAATGTCTTTGTTTATGAGTTCCATGATGATCCTCTCCATAGCCTTGCAGACTAGGCTAGTCAGGCTTATGGAGCGATAGTTTCCAGGGTTGGCAGAGGCGCCACCTTTGTGGAGTGGGACCACTGTTGCTGTACACCATTCTTTGGGCACATATCCTGTAGTGAGGCTGAGATTGTACAGCAGTTTTACTTGAGGGATTAGTTCTTTTTGGAGTTCATGTAGGACGCAACCCAGGACGCCATCTGTTCCCATGGAAGCAGTGTTTTTTGCTTTGGAGATGGCAGCCTTCACCTGAGCATCAGAGATGTTTGGGAGGCTGCACTCTGCTGGGATAGATATTTGATCTTTTGGGGGGGAGGGGGGGGGAGAAGTTTGCACTGAACCTGTCTGCCAGGATATTGGCAATGTCTGTGGGTTCAGTGTATTTTTTGTCATTTAGAATCAACTCAGAACAAGTCTGGGAGTTGCATCCCAGGTTCCTAACATAACTGAAAAAAGCCTTATGACTGTCTTTAGTGTCCTGTGCAATTTTTCTCTCGAAGCTGGCCTTGGAGGATTTTATGAGGGATCATAATTTTTTGCTAGTACTGATCAGAGATGCCTTCCCTTTTAGGAATTTTGCTCTATCATGTAGTAGCTTCCTCCTTTTGTTGTACAGTTTATTTATGGCTGGGGTCCACCAGACTGGACGCCTGTCTTTGGATGATTGGGTCTTGATTTTGTTTGGGATAGCATGATCCATGCATTCCTGGAGATGTCCGTAGAATGCGTTTATATAGGACTCTGCAGTTTGGGCCGTAGTTTCCCCTGGCTCTGGGGCCTTGAAGGATTCCGCTTCGGTTTTGAGAAGTGTGAAGTTCACTTTTGACAAGTTTTTCACTGTGGTTTTCTGGGCTGGGGGTGGGGTCGGGATGTGGATATCCAGTGAAATTAATTTATGGTCTGATCTTACCAATGAGGCATATACTTCTGGTATGGAGCATAGAGTCCCCATGTTGGTAATGATCAGGTCTAGTATGTTTTCCCCTCTTGTGGGAGTGGTGACTAGTTGCTCCATAGCATTTGAGTTTATAAATTCCAGGAACCTTTGGGCTAAGGTGCTGGGGCTTGAGTAATGCTCCCAGTCTATGTTTGGGTAGTTGAAGTTGCCCAATATAATGGTGTTCGGAGAGATCTTCATGTTCTCCAATATTTTCAGGAAAGCCGAGTGGGATTCCTGACTTTGAGAGGGTGGTCTGTAGGATGCTATAAACTGAAAAGCAGTCTTGCCCACTGTCAGTTGCACATGGATGGTCTCCGATACTTTGTGCAATGCCACTAACCTGGAGGTGTGGATATCCTTGATAAATATGGAAACTCCCCCTCCTTTTGTGGTTCGGTCTGGGTTTTGGGGCCGAAAAGCATGATATGAGGTATAACCTGGTAGTGCTGGGGTGCTCTCTGGAGCCTTGAACCAGGTTTATGTCACTACACAGATATCGATGTTCTCCATACTGAGGAGAGCTTTGAGTGCATGCATCTTGAGGTTAAGACTTCTGGCGTTTAGCAGCATTACCCTTAGTTTCTTGTTCCTTGTGCTGTCTATGGAGGTGGGTTTGACTTTTGAGCCTTGCCTAAAAAAGGCACTATGGGGGTGGCAAGAGCCTTTGCCAATATCCGAAACCCCAGGGGTGACAGGTGCAAGCCTTCCCTAGCGAAGCAACATGGCTTGTCGAGCATGTCATCCCAGGCTGACAGACACTGGATCCCCTTTGAATGACACCAAAATTTTAGTCAATTGTTAAAATCGATCATTTTGTCTTTATACTGTGGCATCATTCTAGGTAAGGGTAGGATGCTGCTCAAGGTCAGGGTCATACCAGCCTGGGCTACATGATCAGAGGGCTCCTCTATGTCTCTTTTCATGTAGTCGAGGGAGGTACGTCTCAGGTCATTCACGCCAGCATGTACAATGACTGAGTCATATTTGTATTTGCTTTGGAATGACCTGAGTGCTTGCATTATGTGGTGGATCCTAGCGCCCGACAGGCAGCTCACTGTGACCTTCTCTTTATTCAGCCTGGTAAGCGGGACGACAGTGTGTCTGACAATAGAGTCACCTATTTCAAGAGTATCAGGTGTGTTATTCAGCCTTAAGGGCTGTGACTGCTTGGCACACTGACTTTGTGTGCTATGTGTTGTACGTGTTTTGTTTTGGGGTAGCGTTTGCTTGGATGTCTGCTTTGGAGGTCTCTGTTGCTTAGGTAGATTTTTTTTAGAGCCTCTGAGTATGTTTTTGTGGTTTGTTCACTGTTGTGGTGGGACTATGTGATACTGGAATTGTGTTGTGTGAGGTTACCTTCTCCTCCTGACTGGTTACACCAGTTTTGAGATGAGAGAGCTCAGCCTCCAGTTTGGCAATACGGTTGCATCTCTCACATATATTCGAACCTGTTTGGAGGAGGAGAGGGTTGTCCGTGTACATGAGACAGTTGTAACATTGCCTCAAAATTCCCAGATTCACCAGCTGGACTGGAGAGGAAACCATTGACTGACCTTTGGACATGCTAGAGTAATAGAGGGAACTGAATTAAAACGGACCAATAGGGGACAAGGTAATTGTAGAGAGTATAAGAGTAATTAGTGCTTATGGTTTATTAGTGCTAACTTGTAAAATTAATTATTTGGACCAGTGAGGGGCCTTAGAATGAGAATATGATGTTTACTTTGAGAGATAGAGCAGTTCTAAGGAAAAAAGTGAAGAGCAGACTTCGTGGAGCCAGGAATAGTTTAAACCCAATTAGGCGGCACTGCCCGATGTTGCACTATGTGCAAAAACGCGCAAAAACGCACAAAACAGGGTTTTAAGAGAGGGAGATCAAGGAGTTAGGAATTGACCCAAAATGGCCAATAAAACTACAGTTTCAGGGCAGTAACCACTCCCACAGGGCAGGCAGGCTGCTCAATGTTAATCACTGCCACTGATGAACACAGAGACTTCCCTTTAGCCCAAGCAAACAATGGCCTC
>NC_056742.1:304004069-304159069 GCF_019279795.1 Protopterus annectens | reverse complement strand
TGCTCTGGTTCACATGAATTGATAGCTTGTTCCAAAGATGCAACAGTCACTATGAGATAAATCTGTCCTTCCAGCATGGCTTATTTAAGTCACAGAACTGGTAGGCCTAGTCCAGTTTGATTTACTGATATGCAACAAGTTCATTAGGTTTAGGTCTTGGATTGCTCTGTAGGCCAGGCATAAGTCTTCCCAAAGAAGTCTATAAAACACGGAGTATAGTGACAGGGACTTTAGCCAGTCTGTGTAAGGCACACTCTGAAGCCCCTTGATCTTCTTTGATAGAAACCTCTGAGGTCTCTCCAGTTGCTGCAGGTACTTGTACATGCTGAACGGGGCATTATACTCAATTATGGGCTGGATTAGTGCTGGGTATAGAGAAGTTATAACATCTTTTGCTCTCGAGGTGATGTCTTTACTAATCAAGTCTGCTATGTAGAAAGCCTTCCTTGCTAAAGTAGACACATGGTAGTTGATGTTGAGGTTGCAGTCAACTTGTGATCCCAGGTCCCGTACCACTTTGTGGGTACTTAGGGTATTGTTGTTGATTTGATACTGTGAAGGGACATTGTTTGTGCTGGGATTTAATGATTGCACCTAATTTGAGGTCATCTGCAAACTTGGTCAGCCACAATCCCTTAGTTTTGACCTGAACTTCTGAGAAGTATATACCAAACAGTATGGGGCCAGCACTGACCCCTGTGGCACCCTGCTAATAACAGGTCTGCTGGTTGATGTGGAGTCACCCACTTTGATAGTGCATGTGTGGTTTGTGAGCCAGTTGGCACCCCATCTAACAATGAAGGGCTTTACATTCAGTTTGCTAAGTTTATCAGTAATGCTTGAATGTGGGATTGTGTTGAAAGCCTTTGCCAAGTCAAGGTAAGCTGTGTGCACAGATTTGCCCTCATCAATGGCCCTAGTCACATTTTTAAAGAAGTCTACCAGATTTAACAGGCAGTATCTGCCCCAACAAAGCCACGTTGGGTAGGATCCAGGGTTTGGATGCTGTTTAGGTCTTTATTTATAAGGTCCATAATGATGTGTTCCATGGCCTTACAGATGAGGCTAGTCAGGCTTCTGGGTCTGTAATTCCAGGGTCTGTTGCTAGGCCACCTTTGTGGTGGGGAATAACTGTTGCTGTTCTCCATTCTGCAGGCACAAAGCTTGTGGTTAGGCTGTGATTGAAAAGGGTACTTAATGATGATGTTAGTTCATGTTTTAGCCTATTTAGAAGACAGCCTGGGATGTTGTCTGGTCCCATAGAGGCTATGTTTTTTGCCTTGGACAAGGCTTTGAGGGCCTGCTCTTCAGATATGTAGGGTGGGGGGAAGTTTGGGGAAGGTTTGTGATAAGTTAGGAGGGGATAAGGGAGTGAAATTTTCACCAGCCCTATCTGCTAGCAGGTTTGCTATGTCTGCGGAGTCAGTGTGTGTGATACTGTTAGTCACTAGTTCTGCACATGCTTGGGTCCTAAATTTTAGGCTATGTACATAGCTGTAAAAGGCCTTATGGTAATCCTTGGCTGTGCTTGCTAAGTTTCTTTCAAAGGAGCCCTTAGAGGATTTGACAGGTTATCTTATTTGCCTGTTGAGGCTGAGGAGGGTGCTTTTCCATTGTTGGGGTCTTTCCTTTCTTTTCTTGGACAGCAACTTTTTGCATTTATTGTAAAGTTTGTTGATGCTGGATGTCCACCATGGCAGATTGCTTTCACTTGGGGCTGTAGCTTTGATTCTTTCTGATACAGCCTAGTTTCTACACTTATGTAAGTGATTGTACAGAGCTTTAGTGCAAGATTTGGCATAGTTATCACTTCCAGTTTTGGTGGGGCTTGGAATGCATTTATACCTTTGCCTAGGAGGCTATAGTTGGCCTTGGTGAAGTTTTTTAGTCTAATTTCACCCTTTGTGAGCTCTGGTGTTAGTACTAGCTCAAAGATAACTGTTTTTTGGGTGGTCAGATTTAACTAATGAGTGTCTGACAGTTGTGGCAGTGCATCTGTTTGACATGTTAGTGAGGACCAGATCTAGAATGTTTATTCCTCCTTTTGGGTTATGAACAATTTGTTCCAGGGGATTTGAATTAACTAAGTCAAGAAACTTTTGAGCTAGCGAGTTGGGGCTAATGTAGGTTTCGCAGTTAATTATGGCATAATTGAAATCCCCCATAATCAGAGTGTTTGGTAAAATTTGGATTGTCTTCAGTTTGGTCAAGTAAGCTTCATGGGCGTCGTGACCATGGAGTGAGATCTATAACTGGCTATGACATAGTGGTTGCTGGTGACTTCAAAGCAAGAGGAAACTATAGGAAGCAATTAAATTGGTGGGATTATCTGGGTTGGGTCATTGTTATATTATGGTAGGGTCATTTTTAAGCATGGTCATAATTTTACATAATAACTGGCCATACACTACTGTACTTGCTAGCTAGTCTTCCAGCAGTAGTTCTCTTCTTCAGAATATAGATGCTAGAGTTATTTTGAGAAACACAGTTCATCTCAGACAAATGAGATGGCAATAGCCACTTTACTGATTGAGTATACTTCCAACATCTAGCTGTGATAAAATAAAAAAAAATGTTCACATTAAGGTGCTTCTGCTTGTTTTACTCAAATACACATGTTGGCCTTGTCAAGCCAGATGGCTGTTTTACTGTGATCAGATAGCAGAAGTCAGTCATATTCATCTGCAGACCTTATTATCCCCTGTTACAGCCATTTTATTGCCAGTGTACACCTAAGATAATTTATGATCAAATAGAAAAAAATAAATAATGGCCACAGTAGTGTATCCCGATTAAATACATTTCATTCAAATACACACTAGTCCTGACAAACCAAATCATGTGATCAAATGACAAGAGGTCTGTCACTTTCATCTGCAGACTGCAGACTTTTCATTCAGACTCCTGAGATACCAGTTAACTTGAAATAGGCTGAGACAGTGGGAATCATTTGCTCACTGTATGCTGCTCAGCCCATCCTGTCCCTGTGGTGAGCAAGTGTTTTTACTTCCAGAAATGGCAGAAAGATCTGTAATAAGGTGCAATCCCCTTATGCACTATCAGGAAGCAATTGAAAAGGCTGGAATATTTAGAAAACAACCTAGTCAAGTATTCCAACCTTTTTATATAGAAATTGAAACTCTCTGCAGCTACACATGCATGGAATTTCAGGTTCTGAAAATTGGAAAGTTAACTATTTTAAGCAAAAAGAAAGACAAATGTTGCAAAAGCAATGATTCAGTTCATGGGTCTGCATGCCAACACTCTAGTACCATTAGCTACCCCCCTGGTAGGCCATTAAAAGATGACCATCTGATTCTAGTATTGCATATCAGTTAAGGTGCTCAGCTCACATACCAGTGATTGTAAAGGCCATAAAGTAATATATACGTCTGGTGCAAGTGCTATCTGACCTGTGTATTCATAAGGATACTGGGGAAGGTTGTTTGTTTATATAGTGAAAATATGCTTCATTTACAGAAAAGCAGACTGTTGTTTAGGAAGCTGTCACAATTTCACTGTGTGCTTCACATGATGACATAAAAACACAGGCTGCAGTGAACAAATACTTTAGTGGCTTCACTTAGTTACGTTTAAATAACTTTACATTGTAGTCATTGCTTTGTCCCAGAATAGCATAATGTAGTCTTATTTTTAGCATAATAATTAAATGCCCTATTGTCACAGGATTTAGCTTTGGTTTTAGCCATTTTATTGATCTTAGTTGACTGTCCTTATTGTTTTGTAAAAGTCTCACATCATCTATCATTTAGCTATATAAAACATATCTGAGTGACATTTTCTTTAGAAGGACTGAAGCCATTGTTTCATACTAAATCTGTATATATAACTGTGTAATTTCATGATACCTGTAATCAGCTGTGTAGTGTGTATAAAATGAGTACGCAAAGAGATTGTATTGAATGCAAAAGTATGATGTTCTTTGTGTTTCACTGTTGCAGTCATCACATTAGGGTTATCTGCTTGCAGTAGCCCTCAGTCGGCCTGATTAACAAAGTCTTGGGTCCTGCGTCAGTTGCTGTCTCTTCTTCCATGACGTCAGGTTGTCAGGGGTATAAAACATGCAGGCAACACCATTACATCAGTCTTTCTTGCCGTGCGATACCCGAAGCAGAAGCAGTTCGCAAGTGCCGGTCAGCCTACTCCTGAAATTTTCATTTTTGAGTTTGAGAACCGAAGTCTTCAACCAAAAGCTAAGTACCCCGTTGGGGAAACTTTTTCTTGCTCTTAACCGATGTCAGTAAAAGTAAATAATTGCATTACTTGTAGAAAGCAAATACCTTATAAAGATTTTCATTCGTACTGTATTCCTTGCCTAGGCCCTGACCACAATGTACCTCTCTGTCAATTTTGTGCCTTATTTAAACCGCAAACTATCCGTCATCGGTATACTTATGCTTCTAAATATTTTGGTGCTCGGTTCAATTATCCTGATATGTCTTCGGTCAGCCATCCGACTACCGACATTCCGAAAAAATGCAAAGATAAAGAGAGAGACAGGCCGCCTAGGTCCAAAGCTGCCGATGACGCTTCTCCTAAACCAGTCGCCAGTTTTCCGGTACTCAGTGAGGTGCTTTTGCAGCCCCTGATACCCACTACATCTGATTCACAGGCCTCTACTGAGACCCATTTGGAGTCTGGTATGCCGCGAGATGCTTCAACTGTGGAACCTGTGGATGTCTCTACCTTGGATGGGTCCGGAGCCGCTGTGCAGGCACCAGCTTCTGAGGGTGTATTCAGGCCTACTGACTTGCATATTAAACCGACGCCATCTTCTTCAAGGCCTAAATCTCGAACCATGCCTAGAAAACTGATGCCCAGACCACATGGTCAGGCCTCTATGCCTAAAAAACAAATGATAAGAATGGCTGAAGACCTTATTACTTTAATCAGGAGAAGCCAGTCTTCCCCCTCTAAGAGACCTAGGACTGAGTTTGTTTATGATACTTCTGACTAGGATTCTGAATCTTCTGTTTCCTCTAATGACCAGGATTTACCCTTATATACCTATGAGGATTCTGATGCTGAGGACTCTAATTCCCTCTGCCTCCCCCCCAGAGGATTTCTCTTTTGGTGAAACCTTGCATACTCTCAGGGAGCATTTTCATTGGGAAAGTCAGGATTTCTCTGATTCTAAAAAGAGGCTTAGGGATTTCTTACTCCTGCCCCAGCGGATACGCTAGACAATCTCGACGTACTGAAATGTCAAAATTCAGTACGTCGAGACCGAATAGTGGAAAGTGCAGTTAACCAAGACTACACTATGCCGAATCTGCAAATGTCGAATCCGCTGCTATCGTGGTGTTGCGTTCGTGATGTGTGGTGTGGTTTGTGGATTTATCTGGGGTTTCAGGTAAGTGTTGTGTGTTTGAGGATAATGGGTAGGGATTTTAGTGTGTATGAGTATGTGTGGTGGTGTTTTTTGTGTGTTTGTGTGTTTGTGTGTTTAGTGCGACCTCGGAGTTAGAATATATAAGTAGGGCGGGTGTGGGGGGTGCAGGGGGTTATAGGTAGGTTAAGTATGTTTGTGTGTGTTATGTTTGTTTAGTTAGGTAGGTGTATGTGTGTGTGATTATGTTCTGGTTTGTGTGTGTGTGTTTGTGTGAATGGTCGCTAATGTAGTATCCATGATTGTGGGTTTTCTTGTATGTGGGTTTTCGACTATTCAGTCTCGAAATACAGAAATTAGACATTTCAGTATTTTGAGATTGTATAGTGAATCCACCCCAGTACAGGCCTTTAGCCATTCCTCCTGTACTAGACATAGTTGATGATGCATTTGCAGAATCTAGCTTGGCCCCTGACTCTTTACCTCCCGCTCCCAGAAAACCTGATAGATATTACAGGGTCCCCGACTCTCACAAGTTCCTTTTTAAGAATCCTACTGTGGATCCTGAGACCATTTCACAGGGGCCCAAGGGCATTAAGGCTACTACTGCCAAAAATCCTACCCCGTCTGATAGAGACTCCAGGTCGCTGGATAGATGGGGTAAGAAGGTATACACTTCTGCAACTCTAGCCATTAGGGCCTTAAACTGCCAGTTTCATATGTTAAAGTATCAGCAGCATATTGCTGGATTGCTTAAACAGAAAATGATGTTGATTCCTGATCAGGCTGAAAATAAGGATTTACAGGATTTACTGCATTCAGCTGAACAAGTTGGAAAACATTCTTTGCAATGTGGTTTTGATTCTCTAGAGGCATCTTGCAGGGCTGCTGTAACTGGGTCTGTACTTAGAAGGCATGCTTGGCTTAAGGAGCAATCCCTACCAGATCATGTTAAAGCATAATTACTGGATGCTCCCTTAAACCAGGACCGCCTGTATGGCAACAAGGCATAAGAAGTTCTTAAAAAGATGGAAGAAAAAGCTAAATCTATGCAAACTGTTAAAGATTTTTTTACAAGTACAACCTCCAAGATTTAGTAGGCATTGGCCTTCCAAGAATTGGTCCTTTCCTGCCTCTTCCAGACCTTCTCAGTCCAAACCCAGATCCAACAGAGCTCCCAGGCTGCAGTCCCAGGGTATGCACAGGACTAAGCAGTGAGGGGGCCTCCACTTCCAAATCTGGGGGTAATAAAACTCCCCCCATGGTAAACTGTCTCAATTACTTCTTTTTAAAACCTCCAAGCACTTCTCAACTGACTACCCCTTTGGGAGGAAAGATTGCTGTTCATGCAACGAACTTGGACCTCATTACCCAGGACAAATGGGTTTAAAATATAGTGTCCCAGGGATAGAGATTTCACTTCCACACGTTGCCAACACCAAGCAGTTGGCCAGATCTACCCCCAAATCAGTGGGCAGAGGCCCAAAAGCAAGTACTTTCTCTCTTAAGCATGGGGGCTATTCAATTGGTACAAGAAGAGGAAAAGGGACAAGGTTTCTACCTGAGAATTTTCCTGGTACTCAGAATGTCCTGGACCTGTCTACTCTAAACACCTTTTTGGAGATTCCAAAATTCAAGATGCTGACTCTTCACCAGTTGCTTCCTATGCTAGGCAAAGATGCCTGGTTGGCAACACTAGATTTTAAAAAGAAGCATACCTGCACATCCCAATCAGGGAATCTTGCAAAAGATACCTATGCTTCAAAGCAGGCTACACTTCCCTGCACTGCCCTTTGGCTTATCTACTGCACCCAGGGTATTCACAAAGTGCCTAGCTCCAGTTATTGCATTTTGCAGGCAAAGAAATATTCAAATATACCCATACTTGAATGATTGTCTAATTCAGGCAGAAAGCCAGGACATACTTTTGAATCATCTGGCCTTTGTGCAAAGGGTGCTAACTTGTCTGGGGTACACCATAAACGAAAAGAAATCACACCTTGTACGCTGTCAACAAATTATATTCCTGGGGGCAAGCTTGAATACAACTTCCCAGATGGCTTTCCTCACGCCAGAGAAACAACTTCATTTGACAACCTACTTCAAACAAGTGGCCACAAAAACCCTGCTATCTGCAAGGCAAATACTGCAAGCCTTGGGGTTCATGGTCTCCTGCATTCTTCTAATTCCATATGCAAGACTGCATATGAGGAAACTACAATGGTATCTAAAAAGCTTATGGTGTCAACATTCTCAGGATCTAGAAGCAATGATTCCTATAATACCTTGCCTATGCCTAGAGTTCCTTTGGTGGGCAGAGGCCTGCCACCAAAACAAAGCACTACCATTCTCACTACCCCCTGCTGCCCAAACCCTAACAGCAGATGCATCAGACTATGCATGGGGAGCTCACCTGGCAGGGAAGTGCATTCAGGGCAAATGGAACCCAAGTCAAATTCACCTGCATATCAATCAAAAAGAAATGTTAGCTGTACAGAATGCTCTGACAGCCTTCAAAGACCATATTCTTCCAGGACAACTAATGGTAAAGACGGACAACACCACTATTATGTGGTACATAAACAAGCAGGGGGGCACACATTCTTACCCCCTCTGCAGACTAGCCATGGCATTGTGGAACACAGCCTTGAGCAACCAAGTGCATCTACAAGCTCAATTCCTGCCAGGGAAACTAAATACACTGGCAGACAGACTAAGTAGAAACCTCATGGACCCACACGAGTGGAAACTGGAACCAAGGATTTTCAACATGCTGACAAGCAAATGGGAGAGCCCATATATAGACCTGTTTGCCTCCCCCCAGAACTATCAATTGGACAAATTTTGCACAAGGACTCCCCACAAACAAGCTTGGAAAGTAGATGCTCTGTCCTTCAGCTGGAAAAACCTATCAGTTTATGCCTTCCCTCCTCTGCCTCTGCTCTCCAAAGAACTACTAAAGATTAAACAGGACAAACAAAGGATGATTTTGATTGCACCAGACTGGCCATGCCAACACTGGTACCCCCTCTTGTGCAGTGTGTCATGGTTGGCCCCATGGCACCTGCCTCAGACTCCTTCCCTATTGTCTCAGCAGGAGAACTAAATTCTGCACCCTCAGCTTCAAACACTGAACCTAGCAGCCTGGCTAATTACCTAATCTCTCCTTTACCATCCCTCAGTAAACCAGTGATGGATATCATTTTAGAGGCAAGGAGGCCTAGTACCAGAAAATCTTATGCTGAAAAATGGAAAAGATTCTGTGCCTGGAACCAATCTCAAGGGATGAGCACAGCAGCTCCCAATTTACCTCAGATTTTACAATACTTAACTGAGATGCTTCACAAGGGCCTGTCTTTTTACTCCTTCAAAATTCATGCCTCAGCCATTTCAGCTCATTATAACACAGAAAATCCCCTCTTCTCTCATCCACTGCTCAAGCAGTTCCTCAGAGGCCAAAAATTTAAGACCACGTAGGAGAGCTCCAACCCCAACCTGGGACCTTAACTTTGTCTTGGAGAAACTCACTCTTCCTCCTTTTGAGCCAGCTGCTACTGCAGATTTAAAATTTCTTTCTTGGAAAACAGCTTTCCTTTTAGCAATCACTTCAACAAGAAGGGTATCTGAATTACAGGCCCTTATGGCAGTGGAGCCTTTCATTATCTTTCATGCGGACAGGGTGTCCCTCAGAACCAATCCATCCTTCATGCCCAAGGAGGCATCCAGTGTGGCTCTTAATCAGTCCATTAATTTGCCAACCTTCTTTCCTAATCCACAGAACAAAGGGGAACTAATACTGCACTCCTTAGATGTGCACAGACAACTCAGATTCTACTTGGACAGGACTAAACCTCAAAGGAAATCTGAACAACTACTGGTGGCATTTGCTGCAGGGGCAGAGGGGAAGGCTATTTCAAAGCAAACCATTAAAAAAAAGTTAGGCCATTGCATTCATTTCTGCTATAAGCACCATGGATAACCTATCCCACAGGGGATCAGACACCATTCAACCAGGGTTGCATCTACCTCTACAGCCTTCCTCAGAGACGTCCCTACCAGGGACATCCTAGAACCTGCTACCTGGAGTTCTGTACATACTTTCACCAAGCATTATCATTTGCCAATGTTCTCTAAATCCAGAGCTGGCTTTGCCACTGCAGTCTTGCAGGGCCTTCTAGCTGGTCCTAATGCTATCTAATTTCCTCCTCCCAACCTTAGCTTTGGGAATCTACCCAAATGTGATGACTGCAACAGTGAAACACAAAGAACATAGTACAGTTGTGTACACTTACCATAAATGTAGATGTTCGAGTGTATTCACTGTTGCAGTCCTGGTTACCCTCCCTCCAGCCCCCTGACTTCTTTTGACCTCTACTTTACTTTCTATGCTTAAAAGCTTTTTGGTGTATTTGCTTTTTTGTTGGAGGTATATCCTTGTATATTTATATATTTAATTGCTTCCCATTAGGGGGGCACCTGACATCTGGGGCAAGAAAAATGGATGTAATGGCGTCGGCTGCATGTTTTATACCCCTGACGACCTGACGTCATGGAAGAAGAGACAACAACCGACGCAGGATCCAAGACTTTGTTAATTAGGCTGGCTGAGGGCTACTGCAAGCAGATAACCCTAATGTGATGACTGCAACAGTGAATAGACTCGAACATCTAAATTTATGGTAAGTGTACACAACTGTACTTTTTGGGCATAAATACTGGCATGGATACACACTCAGACTGTGATAAAGATTTAATCTTGAGACCATTCCAACATGTCAAGTTGTTCTGGGGATGGAAATGGCTTCTGGTTTTGGAGAAAGAGTGGCATATGTGCAGTGCATAGGGTCACAGTTCACTTCATCTGCAGACCATTTAACCAAATGGATTGCAATAACAATGGCACAGTGATGGAGAGCAGCACTAGTTGGACAAAAATGTCAAAGCTTTGTTATTAGCAGTAACATCACATTGTTTCATTTAAATGCAGTTTAAAATGATGGCATTAATAACTATCAAGTAGTCATCGATAAAGTGACTAAAACCAAAGCCAAACTGTGGGAGATGTTAGGGAAATGCCCAAAATGCACACAGTCATCTTGAAGTTCCGGACAGTGGAATTCAAGGGACAGAAAGAAAGAAAGACAAAAATGTCTTAACACCAGGGTCATTTTGGACAAAGGCAAAAAAATGGTCTTAGTACTGGATGTTAGTGTACAAATACTGTTACCTCCCAGTCTCTGTGACTGATCCATTAATGATTGCAGATAAGTCTGAACACATTTAATAAGTGAATGTAGCTCTGCTCTGCCCAGCTTATAACAGAGATAGTGGTTGTGGAGCTAATGATGGTTAATGAAATGCTTATGCACTTCTAAAAGTACTGTATAGGTAGTGAAACAATCTGGCAGTCCTTTATCCAATAAAACTAGAAGTCAAAGAAGTTACATATCTACAGACCAAACTGTTTGCTATGATATTCCTGATTTTTTTTTTTTTCAAATTCTGCACAAGAATTAAATCAGTCTTCCTGGCAATCAGGTAGATGAGGCTTCCTATTGAAATGACAGGACTCACAATGCAGTGTTCTGCCACACTGAAAAAGAAAGACGGAAAATGGCGGAGGGAATATGAATGAAATCTAACATATTAAATATCAATATCTTTTAGAAGGTAAAAAATACATCTGAATATTTTAGTGTAAGGTGTCCTTATCTGCCAGCAGCCTATAATTGGGGCCAGTAATAGTTGAAGTCATTAATATTATTTTCCCCAGTTCTAAACATTAATTGTCAATGTATTGTCACTATTTTCTCATACCTGTGTTTTTGAATAACAGGTTAATTATTTTATAGGTTAAGGAACATATGTAGAAACTGTCACAAATTAGTTTCCCATTTTCTCTCAACTTGAACCATAGAAACATTTCCTTGTTGTTTTTAATTTCTTCTGACTATCATCAGATATTAGCTTACTTTAAATTCTACATTTTATTCAAATATTTTCTTTGTTGATGCTTGCAAATTATTCAACCTAATTTGTGTTTACAAATTAATTTCCATGCAGATTAAAATTTCATAAGACACATCATATTACTGATGAGAATAGGAAATGTTCAGGCAAACATTTTCACAAAGGAGTGCTCAGACAAATCAGAGTACCAACAATCCATCTTTGAAGAGATGTTACATTCCTACTGATCGTAAGTTTTTTAATAAGTTTTTCCTTACAATTTTATAATTTAGCCTTAGTCAAACTGAAGACAGCCTACTTTCCAGTAATTTTTATGGAGTCATTGACTTTCCTTACCTGAAATAATGTCAGTAGGAAAAGTAGAAGCTTGTGATGGAACCATTATTAGCAGATCTGGGGAATGCATTTCTGAAGTTCTCGATCTCCTAAACCTCTCAGTGTAGACAACCCTGAAATAGTTCTAATGAACCTCACTACCACATGAAAACAGTTTACTTTGGCAGCCGGACAAAACCAGCATCTTGCCAAATAAACTTGATTAATCAAACATCACTTTTTAGCGAATGATTGTCACTCATAACAAGTTTTGAAGAAAATAAAACCTAATTTTTGCAATATGAGTTAATGCTGTAACTATTTATCTTTATGTCTTATGCTGTGTTTTGATTTGGTTAATGGCATGTTAGCATTCAAAATACCTTATTGAGATTACTAAAAATGATGCTGTGAAATAAAATGCTCTCTGTACCCTTCAGCAGATATGATCCTACGATCTGTTGTGGTTTACTGATGTCTGTTCTTAATTTCTCAGTTTTCTTCAACTCTTTCCAGTAATAAGTGTAATACAGATTCATATAATTAGAAATATTGCCATCTTTTGCACAATGGGAAACGTATATTTATTTTTTTGTTCCTCTTCTTAGATCATGATGTTATCCCAGCACCAAATAGCAGCAATCAATACACATGACTTTTCCATTCCCTCTGATCTGAGAATTTATCATTTAACATCTCAGTATTATTCCATATGGCTCCCAATAAGTTCTCCAAAGAAATAAAAGTTAGACTCTAGATTTTAAAGGTTAAACCAGGATTCTCTTCTTGCAACTCTACTTGTCTTTGGTTTGCTTTGAACTGTCCACCCATCCACAACCTATTTTCCTATTTTCATACATGGGATTAGGGTGTCTCTTCAACAGTGACAAACAAGTAGAGCCAAGGGTCATTTGCAGTAATTACTATTTAGCTCCACCTAATGTGAGATGCATAAGTGTTTGCAAATTAGACCTCTGTGCCACTCCCCCTGCTGTATGGTTGGAAGTCCAAGGGACTCAAACCTCCAAGCACAAAGGCATAAATACAACTTCAGTTTTGACCCCATGATACTTATTTTCTTGTGCAAACTTGTTGACAACTGCTAACACTGTCAGACATTAAACATAATGCCACTCTGAAGGATTTTTATCACATAATATCTGTACCACATTTACCACAGCTACTCTTCCCACAATTGATAAAAGTAGTGTAAATGTTGTAGTTCCCTGGGGTAGATGATTTCCAAAAGGATACAATAATGCATTTTTTGACATTTAGTTTCAGAACATGATTTTGACACTAGTTATTTATTTTAGACAAACCTTCCTGCAGCATGGGTAAGTAATTTGGGGATTTAATCACTGCTCCTAGCTTGCAGTCATCTGCAAACTTAAGTCAGCCAGAGCCCTTTAGTATTGGCTTTTACTTCAGCAAAATTGATGCCAAACAGGTAGGAAATCCCAGCACACCACCCTGGGGGACTACACTGCTGATTGGTATCTTTATGAAGGTAACTTCACTTGTTTTGATTATCAGCATCCTATCTATATGTCAGTTGGCAATCCATCAGAGTAACACAGGGGTTTAATTAACTTTTTTACTATGTCTGAGTGGGGAATTGTGTCAAAAGTTTTGGCCAGGTTGAGATATGCATTGCTTACTGTTTTGCTTTCATGCATTTCTCTGGTGACCTTTTCAAAAAAATCCACCATGTTAAGTAAACATTACCTGCCTTTGTTGAATCCAAACTGAGGTGGATTTAATGTTTGGATGTTCCCTATGTCCTGATTAATTAATTTCATGATACATATTTCCATGGGTTTGCATATGAGGCTGGTCAGACTTTTTGGTCTGTAATTGTCTGGGGCTGAGGAAGGTTCTGTTATGCAGAGGAATGATTCTAGCTATTCTCCATTCATTTGGTACAAAACCTGTATGGAGACTGAGATTGGACATTGTTGTTCAGGGTGTGGCTAAATCATGCTTCATGCTGTTTATGATGCATCCATGGACATTGTCAGGACCCACTGATGCAGTATTTTTAGGCTTTTGATAGCACTTTTAGGACTTTGTCTTATGTGATAGTGAAAGGTGAGCCAATTTCAGGTATATCTTGAGGGACAGATGTAGGGGAGAGTGGGGTACAGTTAGTGCTAAATTTATTGGCCAGTAAGTCAGCTATATCTTCATTCTCACTGTAGGTAACATCAATCAGAATCAACTCAGCACTTTGCTGCATAAAAAATGCCTTGTGAATGTCTTTGGCTTGGGTAGCTATTTTAGCTTAAAAATTGGCTTTGGTGTTTTTTTAAGTCCCTGAGTTGTTTGTTTATTTCAGAGACAAGGACTCTAACATTCTGGACATTTTTCTTCTTACTTTTGGTCAAAATTATTTTCCTTCTATTGTAAAGCTTGTTGATATTTTGGTTCCACAATATGTGTTTGTTTCTGAGGTTTGCCCTGCACTTGTTCCTACAGGGTATAGCTGTATCTATGCAGCTGTTTACATGCTGGTACAGTGTGGTGATGTATATTTCTGAGTATTCAGTGGAATTAACTGGGCTTGTTGGGGGTCTGAAGCTTACCAATGTATCACTTAGGAGTAAGTAGTTTGTCTTAAATAAATTTCTAAAGGTACCTTGGGTGGAAGGGATCTCTGGTTTCAGTTTTATTTTAAAGGAGACTGCTTTATGGTCAGATGTAAGAAGTGATGAAGAGACACAAGGGATTGTACAAATTGCTTCCATATTCGTAATGACAAGATCCAAGATGTTATTTTCTTTAGTGGATACTCTAATTGTTCTAGGGCATTTCTACTGACAAAGTCTAGGAATCTCTGTGCTTGTGCCTTGTGTCACATATCATGTACGCATCATTCCACATAAAATACTATGCCATCCCTCGAACACAACATACATTACTACTATAATAAAATGGCACGAACTCAAAAGGAACCTTCAAAGGAGCAACAGGAAATAGAATTCCAAAACTCCAGTAACTGACATAAGGACTCTTTATACTCAGTAAACATAGCTAAACTGAAGAAAAACATTCCCTTCACCATCATACAATCAACCTCCTCTGTACAAACTACATCTGTATCATACTTGAATCTGCAAATGCTCTGAATCTCCAGGATAAAAAAGCCCAACTACTAAGATTTCCTCTTCTTACTTACTTATTAAACCATTTTTTCACAATTGGATTTTTATGTTTTACTCCGGTGAGTTTATTGCATACCTCCCAAAATAAATGTATGTTTTATTGTTCTCTTATTAGTTTACTGATCAGCATGTATACAGGTGCAGATTATGCTCCTTTAACTCCCCAAATTTTTATGCATTTTACTGCTTTGTGATGCTGTTACATCTGTATTGATCATTTCATGCTTCAGTAAAGTTCTGTTATGTGCACCAATTTCGACGTTTAGTGCTTACCATAGTTTATAAATTTGTACGATGTTTCCTATTTATTCCATTTTAATAAATTCCATTACTATTTTTGTACAGTTAACACTTCAAAGCACCTTGGACCCCCTGGAAAATAAGGACTGTTACATACACATGCTGTTCATAGACCAACTCTGCCTTCGAAATGGTAATTCACAACAACTGCTGTCTAAGCTGAGTAATCAAGGGATAGAAAACAAAATATGAAATTGGATACTCGACTTCCTGACTGAAAGGCCACAAATAGTTAGAGCAAACATCACTCAAACAACATAACCCTAAACACCGGGGTCCCACAAGGTTGCATACTCAGTCCACTTCTTTTCACAGTTCTAACATATGATTGCACAGCTGCACAGCAGTCAAATAGAATCATCAGATTTGCAGATGACACCACAGTAATCAACCTTATCAGGAAGGAAGACGAGGGGGCCTACATGGAGTAGGTGAATCAACTCATTCATGGGTGCACTGACAACAACTTAGCACTGAATGTTGGGAAAACTAAGGAAATCATCATCACTTTTAGGAAAGAGAATAAGCCACACACCCCTATCATCATCAATTGTGCAGCAATGGAGAGAGTAAATAGCACCAAATTCCTAGGGATACATATCTTGCAAGACCTCAGTTGGGTCGCAAGCACTTCCTGCCTTATAAAGAGAGCCCAACAACATCTCCACTTCCTTAGGATTCTTCATAGAGCTAATCTCCCCCCATAGGTCCTAATTACTTTCTACAGAGCCACGATTGAGTGCATACTGACAAACAACATCTTTGTCTGATATGGAAATTGCTCTCAAACTGATTGGAAGGCACTGGATAGGATCATTAAACAGGCCACAAAAATCATTGGCTCCAACCTTCAGTCCTTACAGGACATATATTCAAACAGATGCTATGGTAGAGTCTGAAAACTATTGAGTGATATACACCATCCGGCATATGGACTGTTGAAACTCCTGCCAACAAGGAAAAGCTACAGAAGTATTAGATGCAGGACATCCAGATTCCATAACAGCTTCTTCCCACACGCTATCAGACTGCTGAACAGCAAACCCATAGCCTAACCCGCTAAATGGGTAAAGCATTATTTATGTGCAATATGCCATTGTTATTTACATAACTCTCTACATAGCTCACTTTATACATCTCTATCTACACAAGCTAGAAGTTTATGGCATATATTGGTGGTGGGTAAGTTTTTTTACATGTGTACCTCTTTATTTATTCATAGTACCATGGGTGCCGGAACCATAGAGCGAGGGGGTGGGGAGCCCCCCCCACACTTTTAGATCATAACTCTGTCCCATTTATTTTCCATGCGAATCCCAACTGCAGTGATGACATCACGTGAGCGCATGTATTTCCGGCCATTTTTTGCAAGCGGGAACAAACACATTACTTGGACGGGATTGCAGAGTGGAACGGACAAAAGCTACTGGTATCAGAGTGAGTACACTGCTGCTGGAGTGTGTGTGTGTGTGTGTGTGTGTGTGTGTGTGTGTGTGTGTGTGTGTGTGTGTGTGTGCGTGTGTGTGTGTGTGTGTGTGTGTGTGTGTGTGTGTGTGTGTGTGTGTGTGTGTGTGTGCGTGTGCGTGTGTGTGTGTATGCGTGTGTGTGCGTGTGTGTGTGTGTATATGTGTGTGAAAATGCCCCCAGCAGGATACATCTGGTTGGTAGAGGTACTCAGGCTCAACCCCTGTATCTTGGGTACAGGTAAAAAAAGAGCCTAAAGTCCCTAGCCACCATCACTTGTGAATTTATGCCTCACATATTTGTTCTGTTCCTCTGGTAAAACAAAACCTTTTATTCTAGTAATTTTCTAAGGTTATAAAATCAGTATTTGAAATGTGTCCCTATTTTGGGGCTGTATTCCCCCATTATTGGTTTTGTTCTGTATTTTTGTGCTAAGAGGTTGAGAGCTATGGTGAAAACTGAATTCACTAAATGATATGATAGCCATTTAAGTTGGTCTTCCTGTCTTTTAAGAAACTGCTGGTTTAGCTTAGTGGTATCTTGCTCTGACTGTAGTGCACATGGTTCTGGGTTCAAGACTTAGCAGTGAAATGCATGGTGGTACCATAACATTTTATGCAAGCAACTTTCCAAAATTATACAAACAATGTTTAAAATGTGTCCCTGGTTTTTGGCCTTTTACCCCCCCCCCCCTTATTGAAAATAAGTTCAAGAAGCTGTGCAACATGCCTATGGCTTACACTCTACTATGATTCTGTATTTATATATTGTGTGTAGAAGCAGACTGTTATCATGGAAATTTTCTGAATAGGGCAGTTTTGTCTTTATTGGTGCATGCATTTTGCTTCATTGCCTACTGGAAATATGTTCAAACAATAAATTTAAAATTCAGTTGTGTGTGGAAGTAGACCTTTATGATGGAAATATTCTGAATAGGGCAGTTTTGTCATTATTGGTTAATGCATTTTTGTTTCATTGCCTACTGGAAAAATGTTTAAACAAATTTAAAATGCACTAACTTAAGTCTAACAAGTGTGCTGTATTTTACAAGGAATATAGTTTAATACAATCAGGAAGGTGAATCAAGGAATGCATACTTGTGCGCATGGCCCTAAAAATGTGTTTGAAAACAGCCCAGAGGAAAGTGTTAAAGGCTCAAAATCATGGGCAAATTTTAAGCTTTACTCTTGTTACCAAAGCAATGGATGAAGTAAAACAGTTCACAATCCATTAAGTACAGAAGAAGTAATTAGGGACCTGGGGACCCAAGTTGATAGCAATCTCTCATTTGACAACCATGTAGCCAAAGTGGTTAGAAAAACATTTTATATAGCCCACCTAATCATGAAGGGATTCACATCTAGATCAGGGGAGGTCATCATGCCTCTTTACTCATCCCTCATCAGGCCGATAATTGAGTACAATGCCCCTTTTGGGATGTACCTTACCAGACACCTGCAGCAACTGGAAAGACCACAAAAGTACCTCACCAAGAGGATCAAAGGGCTCAAACAGATGCCATATGCTGCCCGGTTAAAGAAACTCCAGCTCTACTCAGTGGCATACTGCCTGTTCAGAGGTGATCTGTGCCTGACGTATAAAGCCATGTCCAACCCAGAATTAATTGACATGCTGCACCTCAGAAAATCCAAATCCCATTGAGCTATGCGCTCGAGAGACTTGAACCTCAGCACTGAAATAAATAGGACATGCTGGAGGGACAGATTCATAACCCAGAGGCTCCCTTCACTCTGGAATAAAATCCCAGTCCAGGTTAGGCAGAGTCCCTCATTGACTCTCTTCAAGAGGAATCTTGATGAGTGGATGGGAGATCATAGGTTTACCCCGGGTATCACTTCTGTGTCACTGTTAGACAGAGGCACAGTATACTAACCTCGAAAAAGGGCATAGCAAAATAAATTTAAAATGGGTGGAGAAAGCCAAACACATTCTGGCTAGGCTTATAAATGCCCTAGGGCAGATAGCCTAGTATGAACCTATGAACCTATGAACCACATTACCTTGACCTGGCCAAGACTTTTGACACAATCCCCTACTCAGGTGTAGTACAAAAGATGAATAATGTAGGAGCAAACACTTACATCACTAGCTGGATTGCCAACTTGGCTCACAGGATGCAGGAGATCAAAACAGGGGAAGATACCAGTCACCAATGGAGTCCCCTAGGGTTCGGTGCTGAGACTTTTTCTGTTTGGCATATACATCTCAAAAGTAAAAGGAAATACCAAAGAGCTTCGGCCAGCTAAGTTTGAGATGACTGCAAGCTAGGAGAAGTTATTGAATCCCCAAATGACTTAACTATCATGCAGTAAGGTTTGTCCCAAATAATAACTGGTGTCAAAATCATGACAATGCCCTCTGAGAGCTGACCCAATTGTTTGGCATTTGGGAACGTGTGTGTACAGTGACCTAATTTTTGACCAACATGTGCCCAGAGTCATAAGAAAGCCTTTCTATATTGCACAGCTTATAAACAAATTGATTGTGACTAGATCTAGAGATGTTGTTGTCCCCCTTTACAAAGCTCTCATTATGTCAATCATTTTGTATAATGCCCACTTTGGCATGTATCTGTCCAGCCCCATGCAAGAATTGGAATACCTTCAGAGATACCTTACTAAAAGGATACAAGTACTAAACATTAGGTCTTGCATGGACCACCTCAAAGATTTATTACTATACTCAGTATCCTACAGAGTGCTAAGAGGTGACATGTCTGGCATACAAAGCATCCTCTGACATAATACAGATGGACCTACTGAACATGAGCAAGTCAAATGGCATCAGAAATACTCAGTCCAGGTGTCTAAACTGAATGTTGTGGGGAGATGGATATATATCACAGAGGCTACCACTGTTCTGGAACAGACTATCCATAAAAATAAAGCAAAGCTCATCCATCCATATTCAAATGCAACTTGGATCTAAGGATGGGTAATAGAAAATGTACTCCAGGATTTCCCCTCATGCCACTAATGGATAGAGGCAGTTCCTAAATGCTGCATCCATTACATGGCCCCCTCAGATTATCTATGATATGATCACAGTTGTTCTCACTAGGGCTAATATATAATTATCAGCCATGGGGATAGCTAAGACCAATCAGAAAATGTTAATTCAAGCACCAAAAGGGAATTGGCTAAGCTTAAAATGTCCTCCAAGTGAACCTATGTTGTGGTAGCAAATGGTTATAAAAAAATTACCCTTTTTAGTTCACTGTGCCCCTGTCACCCTCTGGCCCCCCTGTCTTTAACAGCTTCCAGTGACTATGCATAGTACTGTTTGTTATATATCCTTATATTTCTACTGAATCTGTTCCTGTTGTTGTTGTATTTGTTTTGTTTCTGCTGTAAAACGCTTTTAAATGTTTTATTTTATTTATTTTTAGTATCTTTTTGATTTCTCTTCGTCGTATTTTAAATTATTTAATTTAATCTATCTTCCTTCTGTAAACTGTCATTCTTATGGTACGAGCCCGAGTATCGAAATTTCATGCAGTGGTACACACTTTTTCCTCTGAGTTGATCTGTATGATAATTAAGTTTACTTTGACTTTGACATATTTCTTTAGAGCTTGTTTAAACTTTATAATATTGTACATCTACTGTTTCATGGAGCTTGTCATCCCAAGCCTCCACTGAAAATAGGCAATGCACCTAGTTGGACTTTCCCAGTAAATAAAAGCAAATAAAATAAAACAAAATAGGAAAATATATCATGCCTAGTTCCTACTGTTTCACACCACTTCTGACCAAATTATAGTTCAGTTTATGAACTCCACCGGCTTCCTTACTGCCTTCCTGTTTTAGTCTTGGATTCCATTACTACAATATTTTTCTCTCAACTGTGGAAAACATCCTGCCTCAGCAACGTTCAGTACAACAAACCAGTGTTGTACTGAACTTCCGTGCAGTACTCACGGACCTCAGGGTTAGGGCACGGGTCATAGTAAGGGGATAGCCTGTAGCGCTATACCCTTACCATGACACATGCCCTAACCCTAAGGTCCGTGACGACTTCAGCTCAGTGAAGGACATAGCAATGTCCTCCACTATGGTGCGATAGTCATGAACCTTAGGGTTAGGGCATGGGTTAGGGTAATGGGATAGTTTTACTAACTATCCCCTTACCCTAACCTGTGCCCTAACCCTGAAGTCCGTGACTATCGTACCATAGTGGAGGACATAGCTTGTTTTTTATGTCTTCCACTGTGTTGCGGTGTTTTCGGTGAAGTGCACTTACTCACTTTCGTCAAAGTGAATTTCACAGAAGTGAGGTTTCCTATTACAAGTTTGAAGTAGTGAACTTTCGTTCTTGTAATAGGAATCCAGATATATAGATATATATCTATATATATCTATATATATCTATATATATATATATATATATATATATATATATATATATATATATATAAAATCTGTGTAAGTTCTCAGGCTTTGCAAAGTCACAGAGTTACAAGGAAATTGATTTTTTTTTTATAAGGAAATAGAATCTTGATTACATAAATAGTACTGCTTTATAATTCCCCCAAAAGGGCACACTACAAATTATAACTTTATCAAAATAAGCCTGAGACACATACCGCAGTAACTGTCAACTCTTCTGTCTGTTAGTTTATAGGAAGAGTACTTTATTAGTGCTAGGTGTTTTAAAGGTAACATATTCTTATATTTTTTCTTCATGCAAAGAAGAGATAACCTACAGAGAGTGTTGGCCAAACATGTAGGCTCTAGATTTTTCTGCAAAATTTAAACATTTTATAATAATACTATATCAGGGACATAGTATTTGTTGTCCTTATATCTACCAAAGACTTCTACTGTATAATTACTGCCTTAAATGTAAATAATGCATTCAACAGAATTATTTTAGAAGCTATTGCTGACTGCTAATATGTGCACTAGAATTATGAATGCTCATTGATTACCAATATGTGGTAACGTGTCTATATCCCAATAAAGGAAATACAGACAGTACCCCACATGTAGCATATTTCCTTATATAGTAAAATTATGAGCTCGTTTAACTCTCACTGCTACTACAAAGTACCTTCTTTCTATGTGTGATATTTCCATTTAAGTACTATTAGGATTCACAATGCTTACAAATAATGTGTTTAGCCATTTACTTTGTCAAAATTAATTCTTATGTAACTCTTTCCAATAAGTACTAGTAACGTTGTGAAAATTAGCATTTAATGAATGTGTGCTGCATATTATATACTTTGTCCTCAGACCTCCCAACCATCCCAAATTACTCAGTTTTTACCAAGTTTTGTGGTCCCAATAATGGGGTGCCACGATTCCCGAGCAGCACCCCTTCATTTCCAACTTTTTTCATCTATTTTTTTAGACTTCTTAATTTCCGCACTTTTGGAGCTGACATCATCATATGCGCAATGACGTCAGCTTTGTCAGCCTGTCGGAATTAACCTCAAGGGGCGTGTGTGGGAGCACATCTGTCTGAATACTGCGTATGTGCCATTTCTTGTGCCACTGTTGTGGTTTGTGGATTGGTTTACTGCAGAGTGAGAGTGAGCCAGATGGGTTCCAGACAGAATGTGGAGTTGCCGTACAGCTTGCTTCTAAGGTATCTAACTGAAACTATGGAGCTTTGCTTTAAGGTACCAAACTGGTGTGTGTGTGTGTGTGTGTGTGTGTGTGTGTGTGTGTGTGTGTGTGTGTGTGTGTGTGTGTGTGTGTGTGCGTGTGTGCATGTGTATGTATGTATGTGTATGTATGTGTGTGTGTGTGTGTGTGCGTGTGTGTGTGTGTGTGTGTGTGTGTGTGTGTGCGCATGTGTGCATGTGTGAGAAGCTTAAAGCAAGAAGGTGCAGGTGAGAAAGTGAGGAAAACAAGATGACAGTAGCTGTTTAGCGAAAAAAATGTCAGTTCCCATTTCAGCAGTCAAGAGCAGTCTGTGGGTGGGGGTGGGAATGGTCAGACTATACCACACCATACATTCCTTCACTACTTGGATGGGTATGCACTGTTTAATGTTGTTTAAGTTTGTCAGTAGTTCCCAGTCTCTCCCAATATTTCCCAACAGAAGGAATTTAAGGGTGCTTGACTACTAGCAAGCCTGTGAAATATCTGTGTGTCATTTTACACAGTAGATCAAATCTGTGTTTTCTGTAACTTCTCTATTCTCTGAGTTTGCTTTCTTTAGTAAAAATTGTACTTGTATGATAGAATTTGGAGGGTTGTAGTTACTAAATAATGTCTGTTAAACAGATTCTTCCTTAGAACTATGACTGATGACACTTGTTTATGGCATCCCTAGCGTCTGTGAAGAATCAACTGTCTCTGCTTGTTAGGTCTGTTCTAAACTTTTCCTCCTTTTTAAGTTGATGCAAATCATTTTTAGACCTTTCTATATGACAAATCATGTAGAATTGTATGACACCTGCTGGCTTCACCTACTAATATAGTATTTTTTTTGTTATTCTCATGATATGCGTTGTAAAATCAGTTTACATAGAATGTCAATGTATTATTTATAACGATATGTATTATTCAGAATAATTTTTTCTGTTATAATTAGTATTCCTTAAATGTATTCTATAAGTCTGGTTTTCTTATGAATGTGTATATGATGACTTCCTTTATATAGTTGGTATGTGTAGTTAATACTTTGAAATGTGTTCTGTTTTCTTGTTGCAGATTTTCTTCCCTGAGTCCATATCTTACATGCATTCCCTACTTTCTTTTTGTATAAAGAAAAAAGAGAGCCATGTCCCCATCAAAAAATGTTGCTCCGGTTTCCTGCTAGCCTGTACATTCTTCTGTGTCATTATTGGTTCATGCATTTTGTTTCATTGCCTACTGGAAAAATGTTCAAACTATAAATTTAAAATGTGCTCTAACTTAAGTCTAACAAGTGTGCTGTATTATAAGGGAATATAATTTAATAAAGTCAGGAAGGTGTATCAAAGAGCACGTATGTTTCTTGTTTTGTGTACAAGGGGGCTATGATTTGAAAAAGGTAATCGTTATCCACCACTGGCCAGATGCATTTTCTTTGGATGTGGTGTGGGTTTCAATGCTGTTTCAATGAATGTGAGTTTCAAGGGCAGAGTCTATTTTTATTGTGAGACAGTATTGCTTTGTTTAGCAGATACCTATTCCTGTTTGTGCATTGTGCTATAAAATGTAAAAAATAAAATCAAATTATCATTGTAGACGTAAAGCAGTATGCACACACTAGTGTTTATGGTAAATGGGGTGAAATAGCCAGGTAATGGGACATTGGAATGGCCGCAGGGGGACTCTGGTGCCATATTCTGGTTGTCTGTTCTTCAGTTTGCGTTTGAAAGTTGTTATCCCACAATTCCACTGGAGTGGCCAGGGTTATGTAATTATGTATGCACATTTTACGTTAATCAGCGTTCAGATTTGTACCTATTTTTCATGGGCCTTGTCCAGATTTTTGATGATTCCGGGTTGAGAGGTATGTTTGTCCTATCCCTTATATGCATATACTGTAAACTAAATACTAAAGATTATAAGTACATTGTACTAAGAGCTATAACTAGGTGGGGTGAGGGGGGCAGCTGCTATTGGAGGGCTTGATCAATAACAGTCAGCGGGATGTGAGTGCATTCATTTAAGGAACAATGAGCGCCATTGTGACTTTTTTAATGAATGCTGATTCTGCATTTATGGGTCTGAGCTCTTCAGTAACCAAGCAGAGTGTTAAAGTTCTAGCAGCTGTTTGCTTCATTTACTGAAAACGTAAAAGACCTTTTTGTGGTATTCCTCAACTTTGAGAAGACTTTTATTTTGGTCCTCAGCTTTGGTTTAAGGAGAATGCAGGTCAGTGAAAATGCCAGCTGACCTAACCATGGTTCTTACATTCTTATTGTAGTTTTCTAATGTCAATAGTTATACTCCCAGACTGTGGCTGAAATGGATAATTTGTGATCAGGCTATTATCCCAGTAAACAAACAATAAAATAAACAGATAATTTAATAAAGCAGAGAGCTGAGATATTGTATCATTCTCATAGCTTGAACCTCTCATTTCAAGAGCACTAGCTGTGCTTGTATTTACCAGGATCTTTCCAAGCACTGGGGCCCATGCTTTGTTTCCTTAATTAACTTCCTTTTGGTTTCAGACTGCATCAGAAAGTGTGACCTTTGGTAACTGTGATCTGGCCTGGTTAACAAAATTGCACTAAATGTACGGATGCAATTTGCAGAAAACTGTGCATGCATTTGTTCTTGATTTGAAATTAGTTCACATTTGATATGAAAAAGATCATCTACTGTTTAATGTCTTTGTTATAGATTTATCATAATCTTCACTATTATTGATGCTTATTGATTTTCTAAACTGTGATTGCTTTTCATATTCAGGTTATGCTGATCTTTTCATTTTTCACTGTAAGTGTGCTTTTTTATTTTATTTTCTTCCCAGAAAACTATTTAATTGTTATAAATAGAAGAACTGAGAGGATTACTTCTACTTGGGTAAGAATTCAGTTAAGTCTGGAAGTTTCTGAACTATTCTATGAATGAGGAGATGTCAGTGGCCTCACATTGGAGGGATATGAAACTCCCAAATCATTTTACAGAGGGATCTTGGCACATTTAGTGGGTAAATTGTCCCCTTTTCTGGTCTTTTATGACCTCTATAGCAGACTTGGAATGAAGGTAGTGTAGGTTGTGTTTCTGCTAGTATGAACTTCTACCTTCATTTTAAGGCTGTTTGCAACTTAGTTTCAGAACAACTGAAACACCTGTCAGGAACTGCACAGGGAAGGTGTTCTGAGTGCTTCTGATTTATGTTACCTATCTTGACTGTTTTATTTTCCAATATACATATTTTGAGGCCATGTGTACCTCTAAGAACTCTTTCACCACTTCAACCATCTACCATCTACCATGAAAGCTTATAACAGCTAGGGAAGTGTAAAATGTTTGCAAAAATGCTATTAAAAGGAAGCCTTGTATTCTCATTTCTTGTTCAACATCTAGGTATCTCTATGCTGCACTTCTCTTAAAGCATGTATGTGTGCAAGCGAGAGGGTGAGGATTCAGCTGAAATTCTAGAACTGGGCTGAACTTCAGTTCAGCATTCTGGACCATTTTTTTAATTAGCTTGTTTGGTCAGTGATATTAAATTCTGCAAAAGGAACCAACTGCAAAACAAATCAGGAATAAAGGGATTCACTTTGCAGCTAGTTCCTGATTGAAAGCCTTTCAATGAGTGACCTTCCAAACATCCTGTGACAGAGGCACATGGGATATATGCAAATGACCCTTATGAACATCAGGTGTTTCAGCTATAAGGCGATTCTGATTGCCCATGACTCTTACGTTTAAAGTCATTTTAATGGACAATTTCAGGCCAATAAAGCCAAGCCCCACTAGCTATGGAAATGCATATTGGTTTTTCAGCGTGACCTTCTCACTCTTTGTTTTAATTTGTTAGTTGGGATATTTTGCAGTCACCCTAATGATAATGCACATTAGCTGGGTATAACAACCCTGTGTTTCTTATGCTTAGTCAAGCACTCTGTTTGTGCTATGCTGACGAGGTCATAACAAGGCTGAAATATGCATATCTATAGCTAGTGGGATTTGGCTTTATTGGCCTGAAATTGTCCATTAAAACGACTTCAAACGTAAGAGTCATGGGCAATCAGAATTGCCATATAGCTGAAGCACCTGATGTTCATAAGGTTCATTTGCATATATCCATTGTGCCTCTATCACAGGAAGTTTGGGAGGTCACTCATTGGAAGTTCTAGCTTGGCTGGAGTTTTCATTTAGTTTTTACTGATGTTTTTCAACGTGACTTTCTCACTCTTTGTTTTGATTGAAAGCCTTTGGATTTCTGCTGTTATGCAGAAAAGCCAAGCTGTATGGAGCTTTTTGCAGTTCCATTAAGTTTTTTGGAGCAGTGATATACTCTCTAAAGTACACTTAAACAGTGGGTAAGATCAGACATGGCATACTATATATTATGGGAAAGCCCTAAAAATGGAGGCTAGAAGATGCCACACATCATTACCCTTTCTGCTTCCTCCTGAAGGGGGCAAACATTTGTTGATCATCATTATGGTAGTTCTATAGAATATCCCATTCAATTGTGCATTTGTGATGTTACCCTTACTTTTGAATTTGTGCTTGCCTCATCTGGGGTGGTGGTGAGGAAATAATTCAAAACATTGCATGGCACATTATTTCATAATTTGATGGCCTTCCCACTGAGACCCGGCATTGAAATGTTGAGACATTGATTAACATAAATTATACAGAAGAAAAAAATAGGACACGTGAATGCATTTCTGTCTGATAACTAGTGCTACGTGGTAAACGCTTCATATTCTGAAATTGTTTTCTCCTTCATTCAGATCCTGCCTAAAGTCCTACAAATATATAAAACATATTATACCAAATATTTCTAGTCACATCATCACTAATCTGTAGAGTTGTCCAGCAGAGGACCAGACTTCCTCTTCTGTCTACAATTTTTTAGCGGGAACTTAAAGCACAAAATTGCCTTCTGTACCACAGTGACTGTTTCATTTGCATAAGGTGTTTATTTACTTATGTTACGGTGGTAAGAGCTTGTAATAGTCAGCCATGCTATGTGTTTAATAGGTAAAATAGTAATGAAACCTTGTAGCAGCTAGATACATGTAAAATGCTTGCTGAGGTGCTGTTGAAAGGAAGACCTGTAACCTAAACAGGCAGATACTTTTGTTTCTGTTCAAGAGGGATTTGTAAGACAAAGAGTGGAGACTCTTGTGGACACCATAAACTATGGATTTATGAATTTAGAAAAAATGTGAGGGTTACTGGCACCCTATTCTGACCTGCGGCATCAAGAAATGTAACTTCATGGACTCTTGAATTTCTGACAAACTTTAAAATCTGAACTGAAACATAAGTGACTTGTGTGTATTTCTCTTTTCTTTTTGTTGGAATCAACATGCCTGTACTGTAAATAAACTGCACTTAATACTTGCACTGTAAATAAATTAACTTAAACTATAAAGATAGTCTCCAGTGTGTTAAATATATTACAATAGCTGTTCATAGTGTTCAATCTTCTAACTCCAAAATAAGGAACACTACCTGTTATAATGTGGAACTCTTACTAACAGCTTCAACTAGATCACGGGGTGGTTAAAGTGTACTACTTTACATGCATAAAATATTATTTTGATGAATTAGTATGATTCAATTTGATTCATCATGGATGGCAGTTAAAAAAATCCCTAACAATGAATGTGTTGCAGAACCTTTTGATGTGGAACTTCAAGGACAATGGACTTTTTAAGATGCAAAATGAGGAGTGTTCCTTGTAACGAGATACACTTTAGAAGTATGTAGTGGTTGTGGTAGGTCTCACTTGGTTAAAATATACCAGATGAGACATTGTGAGCCAACTTTCTTGTGTACAATGCCACATTTTGTATGTACCTAACCTGGCACATTCAATAATTGGAACATCCACAGAGGTTCCTCACTAAAAGAATACAGGGTATAAGTAACATGTCCTGTGCAGACCACCTAAAAGTCCTACCCCTGTATTCTGTCTCTTAAAGGCTGTTGAGAGATGATCTATGTCTGTATGACAATGCATTGTCGGACACCATGATGGACCTCCTACATATAAGCTAAACAAATAGCAGAGGAACTACCTGTTCTAACGATTTAAACCTTGCCTGTGATATAAATAAGACTTGCTGAAGAGACAGATATGTATCCAAGAGACTACCTCTTCTCTGGAACAGTCTTCCCACTCATGTGAAGCAGAGTTCCTCTTTAATCCAATTCAAGTGTAACTTGGACATTTGTATGGGGAACAGGAAATTCATTCCTGGTTTAGCACCTATGTCTTTGATGGACACAGGCAGCCTGTAAATGGTTCATCTCTCAGGCCCCTGCTTGTAAATGTTTCATTTCCCAAGCCCCTGCTTACACTTATCAGGGACTATCAAAACTTGTTGATTTGGGATGCATGGCTAGGATTAAAAGGGTCATATTAGTCATTAGCCTAGTACACACCTATGAGTCAATTAACCTATAAAAGGAACTGCTTGCTAGGGCTGGTGTGTCTTCTGGAATATAAGCCTTATAATCTCGTAACTGTACATTTAATTTAAGTAAAATGGAATGTCTTATTTAAACAATTTTTAAACTTGTGTTTAGAGCCTAAATTAAACAGTAAAAGTAACATGATAAATATTCCACCAGTTGATCAAATCAAAAGGACTCACTCTTGAAATATATGTAATTGGCTTTTCAGAGTGACTTAGGAGTACTGATAAACTGGTTATGTTAATTGTGAAGTTACTAGCTAATAAATCACACGTTAGAGCTATGCAACCTAAGCCTATAGCTAAGAATGTAAAAATATCTGAGAATAACCATAAACTGTCAGCTAGTGAAATAGTATGTTTCAAATGCGGGAGGGGGACAGTGTAAAAAATATTTAATTAGTGTTGCTTTAACTAAATTAGTAATGCTGTACCCAAGAAAAATATGAATTTTAACAAAAATGTGATTTTTAACCAACATGCTGATAATGAAAATATACCACTGAAATGTGATAAAATATCTGCTAAAACTGGAGAATCAGCACATTGTTTGTCTTCCTGCCACTAGTAAGTTAAGCAAATGTATAGTATTGGTGGAGTCGAATAGGGGGCTACTAAATTCTGTGTGCATCATCATAGTTATTAAGGAGTGTTATGGCTGCAAACATAAAACATTTCAAGAGAAAGGTGTAAGTAATATGTGTTCATGTCATGGAGACTTGATAGACTGTCCTATAATCCATGCAGAAAGTGGAATATTGTTGTATCAAGTACTGAATCCTGCAGCTTTGGTTCGTAATTAAACTCATGATGTTATAACTGTACAAGACTTCCTCCATTTCAAGGAATTTTGGAAAAATGGTGGGAGGGGGCACAATTAGATACCTTGTAGCCTGAATATACTGCTAGTATAAATGTGGGGGAGGACATCAGCAATATCCTGATACACTGATAAGAAGAGAGTGTCTGGCATATAAGTGCTAGTAAAAATGATGTAGGAGGCAACGGCAGACTCTCACACTTTTAAAAATAAAATTAGAAAGAAAAAGGAGTGTGTGAAGAAACTTCAAAAGATACTAAAATGTTACTTTGGTTGGAAGAGAGAAGAGCATGTGTTTTATCTGATGCCATTTTCCCAGGAAACTCCAGTTGTTAAGTTATGGAAATAAGTCAATGCAGAAAATGGAAGGGAAGAACCTATGGTGCATGATATGGAGCCTTGAGAGAAGGTTTGAGATATTAAAGTAATGAGTGATATATCTGTAGAAACAGAGAGGGAAAATCCCATAGTAAGGAAAAAGGAACCTGGCCAGTGTCCTAGGTTATCCTCTGTAATGCCAAAAACAAATGGCTAGTCAGAAACAAGACTTTCAGCAGTAGTTTCTTAAATAAATGAAAGTTACTTAGATTAAAGGGAAGAGATTGCCAAAACTAAGAAGTACAAGAAAGACCCCAGCATGAGCTATCTTTTGTAGAATAAAATAAATTGATACATAAATTAAACCTATAACCACAGGCTAAGAGGCTATATGCTGTACTTCACATTACTGCAGAGACGGAAGTGTTGCTGACTTGACTTTGTAGATAAGCAATGAAAAGTATTAGAAAGCACAGTGGTAGAAACACACAGTTAGCAGTGTCAGATAAATTACAGACAAGGAGAAGCAGATGAATGGGTTGGCCCCAACCCATGCCTATATTTTGAATTGCTGTACAGGCTAAAAAAAAGAATAAATGCTAGACCAAATATTAATTCTGAAACCTTTTCGAAGATGTATGATGAAACTAGGGCATAGCTGTATTTTGGAAGAACACTTTGGGATGGACAAAACCAAAGCTAGAACTCTAACTACATTTTATTGTCCTGGTGCAATGAAAGCCATTGCCCAGAATGTCAAAGACTGCACCAGTTAGTGGGTTCAGAAGCTGAATCTGTACCTATTATTGAAATGCCATTTAAGTAGATAGCCATAGATTTGGGAGGTCCATTGGTGAAGGTCCAACAATGGCTACTAATGCAGTCTAGTTATTATTTACTATGCCACTGAGTTTCCTAAAGCAGTACCTTTGTGAAAAGCCAGTACTAAGTCAATAGCCAAAGAGCTAGTGCTACTTTTCACCAGAATATACATATAAAAATGCTCATGGAGCAGGGAACTCTATTTATGGACATTGTAATATGCCAGCTTTGTTGGTGTTTTTAAGTAAAGCAATTAAGAACTTCAGCGTACTTCCCTCAAACTGATGGATTAGTGGAGTGCTTTAATAAAGCTCTGAAGTCTGTGATAAAGAAGGCCATAGAGCAAGATGGTAAGAACCAGATCAGTTATATCCGTTCCTCCTTCATTATGTAAGAGAGGTGAGGCAAACTTCAACAGGATTTTCCCCATTTTGATTGATAATTGTTGCTGAAGCACCTTCCAAGGGGAGAAAACGCTGAGAGAAGAAAGAAGCCACTTTTGAGATTTTAAGTATTTTCTTCTGATTTTTTGTTTAAAATTACTGCTTTGCCATCTACTTTTTGGCATTTTCTGGCTTGCTAAAGTTGACATCTGTATTATAAACAGTATTTAGAACACATCTAAAGTCTGTTTACTGCATATCCTGTGTTGCACTTAAAATCATTTTTTTCTTAAAATTGCATTTTACCTGACTCTGGCCTAGCACTCAAGTGTGGGGTCATTTATTGCACTGTTCTGACTATTTTGCTACTTGTGTATCTTTGCTACCTTTAAACTAAAAAAAAAAAAAAAAAAAAAAAAAAAAATCTTGCTTTTTTCCCACTTTCTGAAATTTAAGAAAGTACAGTTACAGATTTGCTGTTCTGAACTTTTTGTAAGTTTCTTGGAGGCCAGTGCTTGCTTGGGGTAAAGGGAAGTCTCTGTGTTCACCAGTGGCAGTGGTTAACACTGAGCAGCCTGCCTGTCCCTGTAGGAGTGGTTACTGCCTAGAAGCTGTAGTTTTATTGGCCATTTTGTGTCAATTCCAAACTCCTTGATCTCGCTCTCTTAAAACCTTGCAAGTCTCTTTTTGTGCGGTCTTACGCACAGAGCAGCGTCGGGCAGCGCCGCTTAAACAGGTTTAAACTATTCCCAGTTCCACAAAGTCTGCTCTTCACTTTTTCCCTTAGAACTGCTCTAAATCTCAAAATAAGCACTCTATTTTCATTCTAAAGCCCTGCACTTGCTCGTATAAGTAATTTCATAGGTAAACACTAATAAACTTAAGCACTACATCCTCTTATACTCCTTTTAAGCACTTGCTCCCTATTGGTTCTTTCTGATCAGTCAATAAGTAGTTCCCTATATTATTCAGGCATGTCCAAAGGTCAGTTTCGGGTTTACTCTCCAGTCCAGCTGATGAATCTGGGAATCTTGAGGCAATGTTACAACTGCCTCATGTATACAGACCACCCTCTCCTCCTCCTCCCAACAAGCTCAAATATATGTGAGAGATGCAACTATATAGCCAAACTGGAGGCTAAGCTCTCTCAACCCAGTACTGGCACAGCCTGTCAGGAGGAGAAGGTAACCACACACACACCACAAATCCAGTCTCACATAGACCTATCGCATCAGCAAACCAAACACATAAACACACAACAACATACTCGGAGGCTCTAAATAAAAATCTGCCTAAGCAGCAGAGACCTCCAAAGCTTACATCCAAGCAACCTCTACCACAAAACAACACCCACGTAGCACATAGCTCACAATGTCAGTGTGCCACACAGTCACAGCCCTTAAGGCTAAAGAACATACCTAATACACTTGTAATAGGTGACTCTATTGTCAGACACACTGACGTCCCACTCACCAGGCTGAACAAGGAGAAGGTCACTTTAAGCTGCCTGTCGGGTGCCAGGATCCGCCACATAACACAAGCACTCAGGTCACTCCAAAGCAAGTACAAATATGACTCTGTCATTGTCCATGCTGGTGTGAATGACCTGAGACGTACCTCCCTGGACTACATGAAAAAAGACATAGAGGAGCTCTTTGATCATGTAGCCCAGGCCGGTATGACCCTGACCTTGAGTAGTATCTTACCCTCACCAAGAATGATGCCACAGTATAAAGACAAAATGATCAATTTTAACAATTGGCTAAAGTATTGGTGTCATTCAAAGGGGATCCAGTGTCTGTCTGCCTGGGATGACATGCTCGACAAGCCATGTTGCTTCGCTAGGGATGGCTTGCACCTGTCACCCTGGGTTTTCGAATACTGGCAAAGGCTCTTGCCTCCCCCATAGTGCCTTTTTTAGGCAAGGCTCAAAAGACAAACCCACCGCCATAGACAACACAAAGAAAAAAAAACTAAGGGTAATGCTGCTCAATGCCAGAAGTCTAAACCTCAAGATGCATGCATTCGAGACTCTCCTCAGTATGGAGAATATCGATATCTGTGCAGTAACAGAAACCTGGTTCAAGGCTCCCGAGAGCACCCCAGCACTAACAGGTTATATTTCATCACCAAGGAATGAAGAACGAGGTCGGACCCAAAATGGAATTTATTGCGAACACCACGAACATAAAAAACAAACAGCAGCTCAACACAGCAGCTCAACAGCTCAACAGAGTCGATTAACCTAGGTTTCGTCCTATGTGGACTTCTTCAGAATAAAAAAGTTAACCATGAAGTTCACTTAAATAAGGCTAAACATCAACCCCACCCATATCATTAACCAATCAATTATCTAATCTAACAACAGTAAAAAAATGGAACTAAGTTAAAAAGACAAACACAATCATATAAAATATATGTATAAATGTGTGAAAATTAAAATATATGTAGTGTTAGCAATAGATACTATTTATACATACATATAACTTGAACCAAAAATGATAAACTACATTCCGTATACAATCAAATACATCAAAAAATTAGCCCAATATATGTTTGAGCTTGAGAACAGGCTTGATTGTGCAACAATCATTTAGCCCTGGATGACAATGTGCATCCAATCTAAGTTGCCATCTAAGCTCACATAAATCTAAGTGCACCTCTAAAGTTCTACCTTGTGAATCATGCCTGATTTGTTGCAGTATACAAAATTTAAAAGAATGGTCTAAACAAGTAGAAATGTGCCTGGCTAATGCATTAGTTAATTTTAGATGTTTTATATCTAATAAGTGCTCTCTAACCCTTTCTCTAAAATTTTTTAAAAGGTTATATTTCATACCATGCTTTCCGGCCCCAAAACTCGGACCGAACCACAAAAGGAGGGGGAGTATCCATATTTTCAAAGATACTCACAAAACCAAGAAAAATCACAAACTAGAACCAAAAAAATGAGCTGGAATCCACACTTGATGCAGGAACTTTATTTGCAGGTAACTTAAGCAACACGCTTTCGGAAGATACAATGACCCTCCTTCCTCAGAAGACAAAACGTTAAAACAGTGTTTCAAACACTTAAATACATCCTCTAAATAGCCATTAACAACGTGTTAATTAATAATTAAGCCCATACACGCCTATTAGTTGAACTAAAGAACGGCAACAAAATGCAAAGAGATGGAAAAAGCATAGTCACAGATTCAGTATATAGCATTTAAAATTCTGAATACTGTGCATAAACTAATCTTCTTCTTCTTCTTTCGGCTTTTCCCGGTCAGGGGTCGCCACAGCGGATCACCTTGTCCGCACATTGAATGGCAGTGGAGTTTTACGGTGTCGAGTTGCCAGCCCGGCGCCCAACCTTCCACAGAAGGCACACTCACACGCACACCTAGGGCCAATTTAGAGTGTCCAATCCACCTGCAGCATGTCTTTGGGATGTGGGAGGAAACCGGAGCACCCGGAGGAAACCCACGCGACCACAGGGAGGACATGCAGACTCCGCACAGAAGGCACCCCAGCCGGGGATCGAACCGGAGAACCTCTTGCTGTGAGGCAGCAATGCTAACCACTGCACCACCGTGGCCGCCCACTGTGCATAAACTAATACTCACTTTAATCTTAAATTATTAAAATATTAAAACACTTCCTATACATTACAAATCTTTGTATAGAAAGTTATTAAATTACTTTAAAATATCTCTAATTTTTATATATGCATGTATTCATAGTTACAATTATGTAACCTTAATAAGTGAAAGACACAAAACAAACATACAATAATAAAAATAAAAATACAAATACCAAAGTATGGAACGTTTAAAAGTAATAACTAATAACCCACACTCAAAGGACCTTATGCACCACACTCAATAAAACTGAAAAGGAGTTTATCTCTTTAGGGCTAAATACTTAAGTAAGCACCCAATGGACACGTGATCATTAAGCCCTGGGTGAATATAAGAAGCTGTGCGTATTTGCCAGCATAGTTCTTCTATCTCAAGTTGTGTTTGCCATGAGCCACCCCTACCATCTGGTGTTATGTGTTTCAAAACAGTAAATTTAAAATGATGGTCTTGATGTAACATGTTATGTTTAGCTAAAGCATTTGACTGATCCTGTCTAGTTATAGCATATTGATGCTCATATATGCGTTTCTTGAGCTTTCGCTCAGTTTTGCCTATATAGTAGGCGGCACATGCTTGACATATAGCAGCATATACCACCCCACTAGTATGACAATTAGCTTTTACTTTAATGCTGCACAAAAAAATCACCTAACTTGACTCGTGAATCAGTACAAACAAACCTACATTGATTACAACTTCCACATTTATTAATACCATTACTATTGTGGAAACTTTTTAGTGGCCTTGATTCCAAAAGAGTTTTCAAGCTTTTACCTCTCCTAAACGTAATCTGAGGTTTTTCACCTAATTTATTAATAATACCAGTATCCTCTTTAATAAACGCCCAATTTTTATTTAGAACATACCTAATTTGTGTGTGGTTGGTACTAAATGTACATAAAAATCTTGTAATCACTTCTATCTTGGGAGGACTTAAACAGAGTGCACCTGTACTAGAGCTGGTGGAACGCACCACCTCGTCCAGAACAACGGGTGTTGGGTCTTGATGGCTACTAGTGGCAATCGTTGAAGAACATGCATGAGTGGATACAAGTATGGGCTTAAAGTGACCGCTCATTCTTTTATGAATGACCTCAAATTTGACTTCTTGTACCAGATGGAGAGGATAACCTCTATCAAGAAACATGTCACTAAGCTGTTCACATTCATTTAAAAAATCCACAGTTTCAGATACCATCCTTGCAGCCCTCACCATTTGCCCCTTCACTACAGCCTTCTATTGATGAAAGGGGTGGCAGCTCAAAAAGTGGAGAAATGAGTTCGAGTAGGTAGGTTTACGATATATGACACTTGTAAATTTCTTACCTACTCGATCTTTGGTTAACAAAATATCCAAATAACTAATACTCGAATCCTGTAGGTCGTACGTGAACTCCAGAAAAGTGGTGGTTTTAGACATAAATTCCAAAAACACTGGCACATTTTCTGGAAGTCCTTTCCAAAGAATAAACATGTCGTCCTGGTACTGAGTGTACCAGGCGATATTGGTAGAAAACATTTCTGTTGGGAAAATGAATTTTTTCTCCCAATAAGCAAGCACCACATTCACAAAGCTGCCACCACACGGTGACCCCATCGCAACACCCGATTTCTGCAAGTAAATTTGCCCATCAAATAAAAGAAAATTGTTAGACAAAACAATTTCTAAAAGGGTTTCTACTACATACACAACATCATTATTTATATTAAGGTCATACATGAACTCCCTTACCCATTCAATGCCAATTGTCTGGGGAATAACAGTGTACAGATCTTTAATATCAATGGTTAACAACCAATAATCACCTTTAAAGGGAATGTTGTTGAGATTCTCCAAAAAACTCCATGAGTCTTTACATATTTGATCTTGTAGGTTTATACATGGCCTTAAGATACTGTCCACATATTTAGCACAGGCGTAGGTGGCAGATCCTCTTCCATCCACAATGGGGCGGAATGGAGGTTCTGTAAGTGATTTGTGAATCTTAGGGATTCCAAATAAAACTGGAATCCTTGGTGCCAACATTATGAGGTACTGGTATAACTCGGTGTCAATTACCTTTTCCAAAAACAAATCTTCTATAGTACTACGAATCTTGTTATGTGCAATATTAATCACGTTTTTGCTAACTTTTTGGTAGGAATCGGTGTTAAGGAGCTCCATAATTCTCTCTACATAGAGGAATTGATCCATTAGGACCAACCCACCACCCTTATCCAGCTTCATTACCCTAATATTACAATCATGCAAAATTTTAATGAATTCACGTTGGGATTGTGTGATGTTAATAGGATAAGGGTGGGTGGTGCTTTTGTTGTTATTCAGAGCCCTAAGATCCAATTCACAAGCTCTTTCAAAGATGCGCAGGGTATCATTTAGGGGTGGATTGAAAACACTAGAGACCCTCAAATGGGGTTCACACGAGTTACTATCACCAATAAGTAGGTTAAGATTGAGTTTTCTTACGTACAACTTAAGGTCCATGATACACTTAACCAAATCAAAGCCAGAATCAGGAACAAAGGACAAACCTTTTGAAAAAAGCTGAAGCATTTCAGAATCAATAGTAAAGGAAGTGTAATTAAACACTTTAAAGTCACAGGTAGCATCACAAATAGTTACAGGATCAGAAAACCTACCCATTAAGTCCTGTGTTGTGTTTTCCGGTTCCTGAAATAATTTTGATTGTACTTCCCTTGACCTTGTTGTTGCTGCTTTGGTTTTCTCCCTTGTTGTTGGCCTTGCTGAAAATTTTGTTGATGATTATGTGGGATGTTAGACGACTGAGAAGGTAAAGGGTTGTCTGTAAAATTAAAACCTTCCTCAGTCGAATCTCTATTGCAACTAATGTTCTTATTGCTAGAGTTTCTTTCATTTCTATGAACAATAAGACCTGGATCCTCAGAATCATTGGTATCCTCAGTAAAAGTTGGATCACATGCCTCAGCAGACCCTGAGACCTGAGGCCTATCATGTACTAACCTATTTCCTTGTGGTTTGTTAAACACAGCCGGGGGGTAAGGGTAGACTGTGTTGGTAGCATATTCATGTATGTCCCTTTTGATTTTTTTAGATTTGGTGTTGATCATCTTAGATAATGATGCTTCAGTACTTGAAAATATGCGGGTATAGTCATATTTATATCTAAAAAAAATCAACATCCCTCTTAATATTATTTTCAAGTTCAACCAAATCACTCTTTAATAAATCGATATCTTTGTTGTAGTAGGCAATTAACAAGCCCATAAACTCAAAGGCTTGTTTGTCAAACAACTGTAGTAATTCCTTATGGAACTCAGAGCCCTCCATAAGCCCCACAGGAAAACGCCATTGTCTAAGCCCTTTAGGCACCAAACCTTTTGCAAGGCATTCCTGTAGGTAGGAGACCTCAAGCTGTAGTTTCCTACACTTGAACATCTTATTATCGAACAAATTAATGGACTCAGAAATATTACTTACTGTTGGTTCATCTCCTTGTAGCCCGTTTGTAGAGGATACATTAAAAAAATCAGTTTTGTTCAAAATTTGGTTTATGTTAGGACAGCCCAAACCCAAGGAATCTTCATTGGATTGTAAGTTATTAAATCCTGTGTCCATACCGTGAGAGGCTTGCCCTGGTTGAATGGAAATGCCAGGCAAAGAAGCGTTTAATCCAGACACACGGATTGGAACCTCGCTGTTATTAGACAGCTGAACAGTCTTAGCCATCTGACGCGCTTCATTTCTGTTTAGCGCTTGCCCCAGTGCGGAGCCAGAGGTATTAGGTTGAGAAATACCACGCTGTCCGCCCACTTGCAAGCCATCCATCCTCTGCGTGAGATTATCCAATCGGCACATAATCAAATTTAACAAGGTAGTAAGGTTGCCTTGCTCGTTGTCATCACCGGTAGTTGTTGGAATTAAAGCCGTTCCATGGCCAGCTCTTTGCATTTTGTTGCCGTTTTTTAGTTCAACTAATAGGCGTGTATGGGCTTAATTATTAATTAACACGTTGTTAATGGCTATTTAGAGGATGTATTTAAGTGTTTGAAACACTGTTTTAACGTTTTGTCTTCTGAGGAAGGAGGGTCATTGTATCTTCCGAAAGCATGTTGCTTAAGTTACCTACAAATAAAGTTCCTGCATCGGGTGTGGAGTCCAGCTCATTTTTTTGGTTCTATATTTTCAAAGATACCCACATCTTCAGGTTAGTGGCACTGCATGAAGCATCGGAGACCATCCATGTGCAACTAACAGTGGGCAAAACAGCCTTTCAGTTTGTTGCCTGCTACAGACCACTCCCCCCCCCCAAACACAGGAACCTCACTAGGCTTTCCTGAGAACACTGGAGAATATGAAGGTCTCTCCAAACATCATTATATTGGGTGACTTCAACTACCCAAACATTGATTGGGAAAACTACTCAAGCCCAAACACCCTCACCCAATGGTTCCTAGAATTTATAAACTCAAATGCTATGGAACAACTGGTCACCACTCCCACAAGAGGGGAAAACATATTGGATCTGGTCATCACCAACATGGGGTCTCTATGTTCCACACCAGAGGTATACCCCTCATTGGTAAGATAAGACCATAAACTAATCTCACTGGACATCCATATTCCATCCCCACCCCTAGCCAAGGAAACCACTGTGAAGAACTTCTCAAAAGCAAACTTCACAGTTCTCAAAACTGAGGTGGAATCCTTCAAAGCCCCCGGACCAGTGGAAAATATGGCCCAAAATGCAGAATCCTTTACAAAAGCATTCTATGGATACCTACAGGAATGCATGGAGCATGCTATCCCAAATAAAACCAAGACTCACTCCTCCAAAGGCAGGAGAACTGTCTGGTGGACCCCGGCCATAAATAAGCTATACAACAGAAGGAGACCGCAACTACATGATAGAGCAAAATCCCAAAAAGGGAAGGCGTCTCTGATCAGTACTAGCAAGAAACTACGATCCCTCATAAAATCATCTAAGGCCAGCTTTGAAAGAAAAATTGCACAAGACACTAAAGATAATCACAATGCCTTCTTTAGTTATGTCAGAAACCTGAGAGGCAACTCTCAGATATGCTCTGAGTTAGTGCAAAATGACAAAAAATACACTGAACCCACAGACATTGCCAACATCCTGGCAGAAAGGTTCAGTGCAACCCCCCCCTTCCCCCCCCAAAAGAGCAAATGTCTATCCCAACAAAGTGTAGCCTTCCTGAGATCACAGATACACAGGTGAGAGCTGCCCTTTCCAAAGCAAAAAACACAGCATCAATGGGACCAGACGGTGTCCCGGGCTGTATTTTACACGACCTCCAAGAAGAACTAAAGCCTCATATAAAGTCACTGTTCAATCTCAGCCTTACTACAGGATATGTACCCAAGGAATGGCATACAGGAACAGTGGTTCCACTCCACAAAGGTGGTGCCACAACAGACCCTGGAAACTATCACCCTATAAGCCTGACTAGCCTGGTCTGCAAAGCTATAGAGCGTATCATCATGGAAATCATAAACAAAGACATTGGAAACCTCCAGACACTGGATCCTACCCAATTCTGCTTTGTTAAGGGCAGATCTTGCCTCTTGAACCTGGTCGACTTCTTTGAAACAGTTACCAAAGTCATAGATGAAGGGAAGGTAGTCGACACAGCCTACCTGGACCTCGCAAAAGCCTTCGACACAATACCCCACTCGGGCATCATAAATAAGCTCACCAGCTTAAATATCAACCCCTATGTCACAAGATGGGTCGCAAACTGGCTCAGGGATAGAACCCACATGGCCAGAATAGCAGGTGCCATGTCAGATTCTAAACCAGTTACAAGTGGCATCCCACAAGGCTGAGTTGTGGGACCTCTCTTGTTCGGTATATATTTCTCTGAGGTACAGGCTAACACGGGTGGACTATGGCTGACCAAGTTCACAGACGACTGCAAACTGGGTGCCGTAATCGACTCTCTGGTTGACACAAGCATCCTCCAAAAGGGTCTCACAGAGATGGATAACTGGTGCCCGAGCCATGGCCTAAAGCTAAATGCCAAAAAGTGCATAGTCATCCACTTTGGGAAAAACAAAGTGCCCACAAATTACCACATAAGTGGTAATCCATTAAGTACGGAAGAAATAATTAGGGACTTGGGGACCCAAGTAGATAGCAATCTCTCCTTTGACAATCACATTGCCAAAGTGGTTAGAAAGACATTCTATATAGCCCACCTTATCACGAAAGGGTTCACATCTAGATCAAGAGAGGTCATTGTGCCCCCCTACTCATCACTTATCAGGGCCATAATTGAATACAATGCCCCATTTGGGATATATCTTACCCGATACCTGCAGCAACTGGAAAGACCCCAAAAGTACCTCACCAAGAGGATCAAGGGGCTCAAACAGATGCCCTATGCAGTTCGGCTAAAGAAACTTCAGCTCTACTCAGTTGCGTACCACCTACTCAGAGGCGATCTGTGTCTGACGTATAAAGCCATGTCCAACCCAGAATTAATGGACATGCTTCACCTCAGGAAATCCAAATCCCTTAGAGCTATACGCTCCAGGGACTTGAACCTCAGCACAGAAATAAATAGGGTATGCTGGAGGGACAGATTCATATCCCAGAGGCTCCCCTCACTCTGGAAAAAATCCCAATCCATGTTAGGCAGAGCCCCTCACTGTCCCTCTTCAAGAGAAATCTTGACGAGTGGATGGGAGATCGTAAGTTTACCCCTGGGATATCTTCTGTGTCCCTGCTTGACAGAAGTACAGTAAACTAACTTTAAAAGGGCTACCTTCTGTAACCTACTATACAGAGGCACAGTCAACTAATCTAAAAGGGTGGCGAAAGCCAAGCACACTCTGGCTAGGCTTATAAATGCCCTAGGGCAGGTAGCCTAGTATCAACCTATGAACCTATAAACCTATAATATTGGAGACATCCCTGAAGTTTGCAGGACAAAGCAAAGAAGATCTGGAATGCAGAGAAAACTCAATTTAAAGGTGTCAAAGCACACTTCACAAACTTGCAAGATATGCTAAAATTCTTATGCTGGTAGCCATGAAAATAATTAAATGACTCAAGAAATGCAACAAAGAGACTAGAAGAGAAATGCCAGATAGAGAGTTTAAAACAATGACAGCATGTCACTGTTATTTCCCTCTGCTGAAAATGAATTCTTAGCACTTTTGTAAGCACCATTTAATATGGTTGAGAAAAAAAAAAGCTTAACTGGAAAGGGAAAGAGAAGACCAGAGCAGGTCTATCACACAAATTTGTTAAAAACATGGAGGGAAGCTGAACTTCTGTAGTTCGCTTGGAAACTGATATGGACACCAACAGCATGGTATCTCAGAATTCTGTTCCTATTGTTCAAATAAGCAGAACTTTGTCTATGACCCAGAAGTGATGAAAATGTTTAAATCAAGTTATTGAGGTGATCCAAAGTTAATAGAAGAGTCCATCAGTGTTAATATCTAAGCTAATACCTCCAAAAGACTTTATATTTTTTTCTGGAATTTGAGTGAGATATCCAAATTTGACACATATCCAGTTCCTAGAGCAGATGAGGCTGAATAAAGCAATGTTTCTGACCAACCTAGATTTAACCAAGGGGCATTGGCAGATTCTTCTTATCTTTGAAGCCCAAGAGAAGACAGCATCCTCCAGCCCTGAAGGTCTTTTTCATTATACTTTTTACCCCTTGGGCTTCATGGAGATCCTGATGCTCTTCAAAGTCTCATGGGTAAATCTGTGAAACTTCATGCTTGATGCTCAGCTGTGTACCTTAATGATGCTATCACTTATTCAAAGGACTGGAGTCAAATGTAGCCACACTACAACATGTGCAGGCCTCTTGAAGACAGGCAGGACTTATAGTTAATGCTGTCAAAAGGAAACATTACACAAAAGGAGCCAGAAACTTAGGCCATGTGATTCATTAAGGGCTTATTTGACCCCAAACAGAAAAACTTAGAAGTTATCAAAGCCTAGCATATACTCAGTACCAAATAACAAATGAAAGGATTTTTAGGGATAGCATGCTATTATAGAAGTCTTGTAACCAGCTTTGCTACCATAGCCTGGACTCTGACAGGCATTGCAAAAGGTGAGAAGACTCCATCCAGATAATATGTCATAGCAGCAGTTGTGAATTTAATGAGATGAAACACTTCTGCATTCAAAATCAGTTTTAGTTGCCCCTGACTTTGATAAACCCCTTGTTGTTAAACCAATGCATCTGAGGTAGGATTAGGAGCTGTATTGCCTCAAGAAATAGGTGGTAGTGAGCACTAGTTTTGTACCTAAGTAGGAAACTGAGAAAGGCAAAAAACAGGTATCTGCCGTATAGATGAAATGATTCACTGTTAAGTGGGCTGTAACAACTCTACATTATTACTTACTGACATACAGCTTCACCCTGAAAAGTGACCATGCACCCCAGTAATGGTTATACAGACAAAGAGACATCAACACCAAGATATACAGATGGGTTTTATCCCTGCAGCCCTTCAAGCCTGCTGCTAAATGTAAGCTAAGCAACAAAAACAAAAATATGGATTTATTATTTCAGTCCCATCTCCCATCCCAGTTAGGATAGAGCTAGAGGTTCTATGCTGGGAAGGGGAATCATTCTGGCATAGTGACTCTTTCGCTTGTGTAAAATACTTATATATTATGTATTAGAGTAGTAGCAATCATTCATATTGTGTTTACTAGTCAATACAGCAATGTTCTCTTGTCAATAGTTAGACAGATGTAAACAGCTGCTGAAGTACCCCCCTACCTCTCTACTTGTTTGCTCAAGAGTTCTGGACAAAACTAAAATAATGAGAGGATGAAGGCCCAAAATCAGGGACAAATTTTAAATGTTACTATGACTCACTTAAAAAAGTTAATTGAACAGGTTTTGAACAACATCAGTTTCTGAACAATGGGAAGTATGAAACTGTAATGTTTGGCAATATTGACTGATTGGAATCCACAGTGTTAGAAAATCAAACATAAGGCAAACTGAATGACATTCTGCAAAGTTCTGGACAGTTGTGAGGTATTTGTTATGCTGTTAAAAGGAAGGCCTGTAGGCTAAACAGGCAGAGACATTTGCTTCTTTGAAGAGGGATTTGCAAGTCCAAGACTGCAGACTCTCGGTGCAACACAACTAGAAGGAGTTGTAGACTTGCTTGGGTAGTACCATAAGTCGTGGAATTACCTACAGAGTGCCACTTCATCTGTGCATTTCTTGAAGCTGTGTATTTACTTGTGGAGTACCAGTGTGCATGTAGATTTACTGAGAATTTAAGTTACTGATATACTTGAAGGTTATATGTCGCCTATTTTGAACTACATTATCAACTCAACAAACTTCCCGGACTGTTGGGTGTCTGAGATATTTTAAAACCTGAACTGTTACTGACATGAGCAGTGCATGTCTGCTCTAGTTTTGTTGGAAGTAAGTTTGAAATGAGTATCTGCACTGTGGATAAACTTCACTTCATACTTGTACTTTATATAAATTGAACTTAAATCATAAAGAGAATCTCCAGTGTGTTAAATATGCTAACCACAACTAAATATTTTTCAGTTCAGAACATAGCTAAGCCCTAGCTTTATCTGTACTTCCAGCACAAGTGCCAATTTTCTTTGTGCTAGGTAACTTATCATCCAAATTCACCCGCAACTTATTGAATTGCTAAGGCTCTTTGGTATGACAATTAAGAATATTATTTACGGTTATCAGCATTTGAATGCTTCCCCTACTTAGACATGATCTGCAACTCTCCATCAAAACAAGACGCTAATCAAAGCTGCTTGACTTGTCAGGTCATGACAAAAACATAAATTCAACATTTTTCATAGGGAAGCAAGCCCTTCTACAGCCATCATAGCAGGATTCCACCTTGAAACACCCGAATTACATACACAGATTCTATGACCTCACAATAGAAAGAATGGCAACTGTTAGGGGATCAATACTCAGTGGCGGCTGGTGACTTCAAATCAAAAGAGGGCTGCAGGAGACAGCTGAATGGGTGGGGCCAATGTCAAGTGGCGGGGAGAACTAGAAAGGGGTGGGGCTATGCTCAAAATCACAAAAACTGTGACTTTAATTAAATACGCTGTCCTGAGTGCCCAATCGTCATTATGAAAGTCCAATCGAGACAAAATGAAGTGTAGAAAAAAAATATTTCAATGCATTGGCTACATGACAGCTTACTTAATATCTAGATTGAAACAAAAAGGTTGTGAGGCATAAAAAAATTACTTTTTAAATACATTACTGAAATGCCAGTAAAAATCAAGTATAAAAAAAACAAGCAGCACTCAATTCAAACCACTTCTCCTTGTACTGCAGTTCTAATTATAATTTATATTCAGCTTTATAAAAGTGCCAAGTAACATGCTGAAAGTAGCAATCTCTGTGATACCCACACTTGTAAAAATGTTTCTTATCCAGAAAAGACCTGCTGCCTGACAACAACTATCTACTCTTTTCATGGGGGAAGCTTGATCAAAGTCATCCAAAGTCACTACATGGGGGAGTGGGGTACAACAAGTATGTCACAATATGAAATGTCTCTGGCTGACGGTGATGGCCCTGACACATTTGTCATATGCTCAACCTCAGGGCAAGAAATCTGGGCAAAGCCATAAATAAAATTGGGACAAAGGCCCAAAATAAGGGTGATTTTTAAATATTGCTCTTACAAACATAGAAACTTAATAAAATAGTAGGCCTTGCATTTAGTATGAATTTTCTGAAGGGTATGAAATCTGAAACTCAAACGTCTGTCATTATATTCTTACTTCAATGATCATAGATGTGAATTCCTAAGGACAGAGAGCCTCAAATCAGCACTGAATTGTTGGAAGCCAGGGCTTTCATGGAGCCCCCATTCCTTACCACCTGATATGCCTAAAGGATAAAATAATACCTTGATATTGGGTCTGTATTAGAACATCAAAGTTTCACAACTTTGAATGTTCTAATATCGACCCCTATTCAGCAAATGCTGAAAATAGCTAAGCTACAGAAAACCAAATTTTTTCCTAGGGAAAGAATTTGGTTGTCCGTTTCTGTCACTTTGCTGTTTTCAGCACTGTGGTGGAAAGTTACGGGTCGGGTTCAGGTAAGTGTGCGATTGGGCGCTGGTTAGGTGAGTTAGGGTTAGGGCGCGGGTCAGGTAAGTGTGCGATTGTGTGGACATGAGGGTTAGGGTGGGTTAGGTGAGTTAGGGTTAGGGTGCGGGTCAGTTAATAGTGCGATTGTATGGACGTGAGGGTTAGGGTGGGGTAGGCGAGGTAGGGTTAGGGTGCGGGTGAGGTGAGTGTGCGATAGTGATGGACCTTAGGGTTAGGGTTTGGGTTAAGGTAAGTGGATAGATAGTGGTGTATGTACAGTTTAGTGTAGGGTTAGATGTAAGATTTTGGGTGTATGAGTGTGGATTGCTGTTTGTTTGGTGTGCTTGTGTTGTGTGTATGTGTTTCGGAACAGCATATTTTTTCCCTGGGAAAAAATTCACTGTTCTGCATGTTCAATGTTTTCAGCGTTCACTGAATAGGGATCGATATTAGAACATTTGAAGTTGTGAAACTTCGATGTTCTAATATAGACCCTATATATATATATATATATATATATATATATATATATATATATATATATATATATTGCAAGTGCAATTTTTAACTTAATAAGAAAAGAAAAGGGCTAATGCCTTTTTTATATGCTAGATCCCACCTTAAACAAAACAGAACAGTATATTCCTTTTTCTGTTTGATACTGCTGTAGTAAGACACTGAAATGTCATTTTCATCAGAGCTTTTTTTTATTTGAGGGGGAGCATAGCTGGCTGTGCAGGAAGCTTTAGCAGAACTGTAGTGCTATAGTAAGTCAATTAATGTTATAAAACAAAGTAAAATAATTCAGTGATGTAAGCTAAGTACTGTTGTAAGTATCAAGTCAGTGACTGCATAAAAGTATAATTCCCCCAGTAAAGAAAATGGTATGGGCAAGGGCAGTACAGTATGAAAGAATGGCAAGATGGAGATGGAATGCATAGTCAGAAAAGGAGAAGGAAAGAAAAGAAAAGAAACTAGGCTGTTTGCTGGAGCACAGACTGCCTTTTTATGAGCCATGTCACTCAGTATAAGTCATAAAAAGCTTCTTTAGACAACTACTTTCACACACTGCCAAATAAATTATTAAAGTATATATTTACCACAATTTGAGAAGCAGGTGAGTCCAAAAATATTCAATATTTGTGCAATCGATACACCTCCATTTTCAGGTCTAAGTATCACATATTCTGCCTACCTGTTAGGCCCTGCAATGGATATTTTAGTGAACACGTATTCAGAGAAAGGATAATCAGAAAGCACATCTGCAGGGTAAGAGCAGTGTCTAAAATCGTTCAGAAAACAAAATAGCAATATGATTTAGACTCTGACATACTAAAAATAACCAAAGGAAGTGACTTTCTAAAAGTGGCTGTAGTCAGAAATGTCTGTCATATACTGACACTTTATACTGTTGTCCACACCCACTTGACATTTATAAATGTATATATCTCCCAAAGTTGAAACAACAGACTTAAGCAATGTTTATTTCTATTTATTTTATAATTTCTATTTATAATGTCTATTTATTTTCAGCTGCTACCCCCTGCAATCATGTAAACAGCATTTCTACCAGAGCAAACTGTCTTGGCTATCAGCATGCTGTGTACAGACCTGTATTGCTGACATTGTTTCACAAACACTGACATTTATGGTTCCATGAGAAACAACAGAGATGTCCCAGAAAAAGTAAAGGAGTATACCTTACTGTCTCAATTATTAAATAAGGTATATAGAGATAAACGGAAGTATCAATTTACAAAGGTCACAAGCAAAAATAACAAGTTATGCTAAAGACCTGTTGTACCAAACCAGATAAATAAGAGAAATAAAGTACAGGTCACCGCTGAATTATTCTTTGTAGAATCTCCTTTATTAAAAGTAAGCGCTTTCGGAATAATCCTTCATCAGACATAATACAAAGTAACAAAAGCAGCCATATTTAAAACACAGATCATCCAATCACTTACTCCTAAAAGCCCGCCTTTTTTGTAAAGCAGGTTTAATTGGTAAACATCGTTAAGACCAGGTGGTCTATGTGCTCTTAAATCTACTATCCACTTGGATTCAGCTAATGCTGTTCTGTGCTGAATGTCCCCCCCCCTCTCATTAGTGGCAATATTTACAATACATCTGAACTTAAAAGTGTGTGTAGGATTAATCTCTATATGTCTGAATAAAGCATTGCTCGCTTGACATGTTCTAATATTACTAATATGCTGTAAAATCCGAACCTTCAGCATGTTATTTGTCATACCTACATAAAAACTTTCACATTGTTCACAATTGGCCATATATACTAGGTGTTTTGTCCTGCAAGTAGCCCTCCCTTTAAATATAAAAGTTTGTGTCTTATCAGGATGTTTGTATTCAATGTCGCTATTAATATATTGACAAGCCTTGCAGTTACCACAGGGATATGTGCCTGCTCTAATATCTATTGTAGGTCTCTTATTCAAATATGTCTCCTTACATAACAGGTCCTTGAGATTGTTGTTTCTCCTATAATTAAACATGGGACGTTCTGCCACTACGTCCTTAAGACTATTATCACTTCTTAGGATGTTCCAATTGTTCTGAACTATATTGCATATGTCTTTAATATTACTACCATACGTTAAAAGTATTTTAGGTTGTTCCTTCCTGCTACTACATAATCCTGTATCTATTTGTCTGCCAATAACGGGACCTTGCATCCATGGCCTATTCTTTGTCTTCCTATATAATGCATTGTTACTAACCACCTTACTAACCATGTTCCTCTCATAGCCCCTATCCAAAAAATGTCCACTCAGCCTAGAAAGTTCCTCATCACAATAAGTATCTTCAGAACATACCCTAGATATCCTACCCACTTGGCTCTTGACAATATTGGGAAAGATATGCCTCGGGTGCATGCTGTCATAGGATAACAATGCATTTTGCCAACATTGTTTCCTGTACAATTTCGAGGTGAAACCAAGGTTACTCTGTTCCACACAAACATCCAGGAACTCTATCTGAGTGAAAGAAGTTTTGGCACTAAAAGTCAAAAAAGTGGTGGTGGTGTGGAGAAAGGCTAAAAAGCTCTCAAAGGTAGAAGTGTCCCCATCCCACAAAATAAAAACGTCATCCACAAATCTGACATACAAAACTATGTACTTATTCCATTCCTGATTATTAAGAATTTCCTTGGTTTCCCATTTGGACATAACCAAATTTGCATATGTATTAGCACAGGGGTTGCCCATAGCTACCCCCTGTGCTTGTCTGTATATGGACCCTGGTCCTATAAAGACATTGTTGTTCAATACCAAAGCTAGTAAATTCTCCACAACCAGTCGCTTATGCTCAGTTGCTCCCAATCTACTTATTACTTCACCCACTGCTGTTATCCCATATTGTTGTTCAATAACAGTAAACAAACTGTTGACATCCAGTGTAGCCATCAATAATCCACCATATTTGAACTTGGTGGCCGCAGCTAGCAGCCCCAAGAAATGCCCTGTGTCTCTTAGAATGTTATCTATCTGTTCTAAATATGGTTTAAGTATAAACTCAACCATATAGAAATATTCTCAGTGACCCACCCTCTCCCCGAAACAATGGGTCTGAGTGGTGGGTCTGTCAATGATTTATGTATTTTGGGCATGGCCTTGAATACAGGCGTAACTGGTTTATCTACCTTGAGGAACTCATAGACTTCATGTTCTAACAAACCCCTCTCTAATAAATTGTTTAACTGACTATGTACATTATCTATAATCATTCTAACTTGTAAAGGGTTGATGGGTACATATGCTCCATCTAAAGTCAGTGTGTCTAACAATTTCCTTTCATACCAACATGTATCTAATACAACGATGGCTCCCCCCTTATCAGCCATCTTGATGGTAATTTCTTTTTTGTCCATAAGGCCATGCAAAGCAGTCCTTTGTATCGGTGTAAGATTATAATATCTATTAGCACTTCTCTCCTCGAAATATTTGAAAAGGTCATTCTCACAAGCGTTCATGAACAAGTTAAGTGTTGGTGTAAAATTGGGAGCAAATGTGCTAGGGGTCCTAGGACCTATGGCTCCATGGGTTTGGTTATTAAAAATCAATTTTAACATCATGCTCCTACAGAACAACATCAAGTCAAATATAATATCGCTATATACACACTTATTGCTAGGAACAAAGGTCAAGCCCTTGTTTAAAATCTCTAGCTCATCGGTACTCAACACATATTGAGATAAATTATATACAATGCCATCAGACATACTGTTAGTCAATGTAGAGTCCTCCGACGCTTGTCTGCGTTTCTGTCCTCGCTTAGGGACCTCTTGCCTGCTCCTTTCCTCCGCGGTGCCGGTAGATTCCCCAAAAAATGTAGAGCCCCTGCATATGTTTTTGGCCGGGCCCCTGTATCATTGTGGTGAATACTCTCATTTGCTGTCACCACTGTGGATCTGGAAAGGCCCCCTGGAATCCGTATATGTTCTTCCGGCTGTGGAATACGTGTTTCGCTGTTTGGAGAAACACTGTTGGAATGCGAAGCCAGGATATCGTTATTACTGGGGGTAGTAGTAGCTGTCCCATTACCTGTAAGCATGTTGGTCGTACCTTCCCCAAAATTACTGATAGTACGAAATGGGCTATCAGTAGAACTCCTCGTATCGGCTCCATTTTGGTTTAACGAGGTGGACAATGTTGGTATATTGACAACTGTATCGATGGCCAACGTAGTGCTTGCCTCTGTGTGTACTGCTGACCCCGTCTCTGTAGCTCGTATAGCGTCCGAACGTGTTGTCATCATCACTGAGGGACGTCTAGTTGTTTCAGTTGCTCGTTCTTTGAATCTGGGCCAGACAAAGATATTACCATGGGTAAAATCGGAGTGGTCCCTCCTGATTTTACCTAATTTGACATCTTTAAGTTTATCAGCTTCTTTGGATAATTGTAGCATAACAGTAGAAATTCTTTCTTTACTTTTGCTGTCTGGAAAATCAGTCTGTAATCGCGAAAATAATGATGTTACTTCTTGCTTCAAAGCCACCAATTCTGGTGAAAAAAACTTGATCAATAACTTCATATACTCCATACTAGTGTGCAGGTTGAGAGCCTGCCACTGTGCTAGTAAGTCTGGGTATCTGTCGCCCTGTGCTGGCATGCACAGGACTCTCATACCCCTGGGGACAATACCATATTGTAAACAAGCTTCAAGATGAAATGCCTGCCATTGCAGGCGTTGCATTTTACCTGCCTTGTAGTTCCACTCTTTTAATAAATCCTCAAAGGCTCTGTCTACTGCTGCAGGTATATTCCTGTCTATTCAAGTCTATGAGTTCCTCAAGATAGATAAACCAGTTACGCCTGTATTCAAGGCCATGCCCAAAATACATAAATCATTGACAGACCCACCACTCAGACCCATTGTTTCGGGGAGAGGGTGGGTCACTGAGAATATTTCTATATGGTTGGAGTTTATACTTAAACCATATTTAGAACAGATAGATAACATTCTAAGAGACACAGGGCATTTCTTGGGGCTGCTAGCTGCGGCCACCAAGTTCAAATATGGTGGATTATTGATGGCTACACTGGATGTCAACAGTTTGTTTACTGTTATTGAACAACAATATGGGATAACAGCAGTGGGTGAAGTAATAAGTAGATTGGGAGCAACTGAGCATAAGCGACTGGTTGTGGAGAATTTAATAGCTTTGGTATTGAACAACAATGTCTTTATAGGACCAGGGTCCATATACAGACAAGCACAGGGGGTAGCTATGGGCACCCCCTGTGCTAATACATATGCAAATTTGGTTATGTCCAAATGGGAAACCAAGGAAATTCTTAATAATCAGGAATGGAATAAGTACATAGTTTTGTATGTCAGATTTGTGGATGACGTTTTTATTTTGTGGGATGGGGACACTTCTACCTTTGAGAGCTTTTTAGCCTTTCTCCACACCACCACCACTTTTTTGACTTTTAGTGCCAAAACTTCTTTCACTCAGATAGAGTTCCTGGATGTTTGTGTGGAACAGAGTAACCTTGGTTTCACCTCGAAATTGTACAGGAAACAATGTTGGCAAAATGCATTGTTATCCTATGACAGCATGCACCCGAGGCATATCTTTCCCAATATTGTCAAGAGCCAGGTGGGTAGGATATCTAGGGTATGTTCTGAAGATACTTATTGTGATGAGGAACTTTCTAGGCTGAGTGGACATTTTTTGGATAGGGGCTACGAGAGGAACATGGTTAGTAAGGTGGTTAGTAACAATGCATTATATAGGAAGACAAAGAATAGGCCATGGATGCAAGGTCCCATTATTGGCAGACAAATAGATACAGGATTATGTAGTAGCAGGAAGGAACAACCTAAAATACTTTTAACGTATGGTAGTAATATTAAAGACATATGCAATATAGTTCAGAACAATTGGAACATCCTAAGAAGTGATAATAGTCTTAAGGACGTAGTGGCAGAGCGTCCCATGTTTAATTATAGGAGAAACAACAATCTCAAGGACCTGTTATGTAAGGAGACATATTTGAATAAGAGACCTACAATAGATATTAGAGCAGGCACATATCCCTGTGGTAACTGCAAGGCTTGTCAATATATTAATAGCGACATTGAATACAAACATCCTGATAAGACACAAACTTTTATATTTAAAGGGAGGGCTACTTGCAGGACAAAACACCTAGTATATATGGCCAATTGTGAACAATGTGAAAGTTTTTATGTAGGTATGACAAATAACATGCTGAAGGTTCGGATTTTACAGCATATTAGTAATATTAGAACATGTCAAGCGAGCAATGCTTTATTCAGACATATAGAGATTAATCCTACACACACTTTTAAGTTCAGATGTATTGTAAATATTGCCACTAATGAGAGGGGGGGGGACATTCAGCACAGAACAGCATTAGCTGAATCCAAGTGGATAGTAGATTTAAGAGCACATAGACCACCTGGTCTTAACGATGTTTTACCAATTAAAACTGCTTTACAAAAAAGGCGGGCTTTTAGGAGTAAGTGATTGGATGATCTGTGTTTTAAATATGGCTGCTTTTGTTACTTTGTATTATGTCTGATGAAGGATTATTCCGAAAGCGCTTACTTTTAATAAAGGAGATTCTACAAAGAATAATTCAGCGGTGACCTGTACTTTATTTCTCTTATTTATCTGGTTTGGTACAACAGGTCTTTAGCATAACTTGTTATTTTTGCTTGTGCTCTACATATTTTTTGGTAACGTTATGCCTGCTGAACATGCTGTAAACAACAAAGATGACAGCACCATCATATCGTTTGATGCCCTTGGTGGCATTGTTTATGGTAAATCAGGAGGAAAGACAGATACCCTGGGTAACCCGCTCCTTGATTTGGGCTTTGGCGTCCAGAAGGAAGGATTACAAAACAGGAATATATCTGCAGCAGTAGACAGAGCCTTTGAGGATTTATTAAAAGAGTGAAACTACAAGGCAGGTAAAATGCAACGCCTGCAATGGCAGGCATTTCATCTTGAAGCTTGTTTACAATATGGTATTGTCCCCAGGGGTATGAGAGTCCTGTGCATGCCAGCACAGGGCGACAGATACCCAGACTTACTAGCACAGTGGCAGGCTCTCAACCTGCACACTAGTATGGAGTATATGAAGTTATTGATCAAGTTTTTTTCACCAGAATTGGTGGCTTTGAAGCAAGAAGTAACATCATTATTTTCGCGATTACAGACTGATTTTCCAGACAGCAAAAGTAAAGAAAGAATTTCTACTGTTATGCTACAATTATCCAAAGAAGCTGATAAACTTAAAGATGTCAAATTAGGTAAAATCAGGAGGGACCACTCCGATTTTACCCATGGTAATATCTTTGTCTGGCCCAGATTCAAAGAACGAGCAACTGAAACAACTAGACGTCCCTCAGTGATGATGACAACACGTTCGGACACTATACGAGCTACAGAGACGGGGTCAGCAGTACACACAGAGGCAAGCACTACGTTGGCCATCGATACAGTTGTCAATATACCGACATTGTCCACCTCGTTAAACCAAAATGGAGCCGATACGAGGAGTTCTACTGATAGCCCATTTCGTACTATCAGTAATTTTGGGGAAGGTACGACCAACATGCTTTCAGGTAATGGGACAGCTACTACTACCCCCAGTAATAACGATATCCTGGCTTCGCATTCCAACAGTGTTTCACCAAACAGCGAAACACGTATTCCACAGCCGGAAGAACATATACGGATTCCAGGGGGCCTTTCCAGCTCCACAGTGGTGACAGCAAATGAGAGTATTCACCACAATGATACAGGGGCCCGGCCAAAAACATATGCAGGGGCTCTACATTTTTTGGGGAATCTACCGGCACCGGTGCGGAGGAAAGGAGCAGGCAAGAGGTCCCTAAGCGAGGACAGAAACGCAGACAAGCGTCGGAGGACTCTACATTGACTAACAGTATGTCTGATGGCATTGTATATAATTTATCTCAATATGTGTTGAGTACCGATGAGCTAGAGATTTTAAACAAGGGCTTGACCTTTGTTCCTAGCAATAAGTGTGTATATAGCGATATTATATTTGACTTGATGTTGTTCTGTAGGAGCGTGATGTTAAAATTGATTTGAATAACCAAACCCATGGAGCCATAGGTCCTAGGACCCCTAGCACATTTGCTCCCAATTTTACACCAACACTTAACTTGTTCATGAACGCTTGTGAGAATGACCTTTTCAAATATTTCGAGGAGAGAAGTGCTAATAGATATTATAATCTTACACCGATACAAAGGACTGCTTTGCATGGCCTTATGGACAAGAAAGAAATTACCATCAAGATGGCTGATAAGGGGGGAGCCATCGTTGTATTAGATACATGTTGGTATGAAAGGAAATTGTTAGACACACTGACTTTAGATGGAGCATATGTACCCATCAACCCTTTACAAGTTAGAATGATTATAGATAATGTACATAGTCAGTTAAACAATTTATTAGAGAGGGGTTTGTTAGAACATGAAGTCTATGAGTTCCTCAAGGTAGATAAACCAGTTACGCCCGTATTCAAGGCCATGCCCAAAATACATAAATCATTGACAGACCCACCACTCAGACCCATTGTTTCGGGAGAGGGTGGGTCACTGAGAATATTTCTATATGGTTGGAGTTTATACTTAAACCATATTTAGAACAGATAGATAACATTCTAAGAGACACAGGGCATTTCTTGGGGCTGCTAGCTGCGGCCACCAAGTTCAAATATGGTGGATTATTGATGGCTACACTGGATGTCAACAGTTTGTTTACTGTTATTGAACAACAATATGGGATAACAGCAGTGGGTGAAGTAATAAGTAGATTGGGAGCAACTGAGCATAAGCGACTGGTTGTGGAGAATTTACTAGCTTTGGTATTGAACAACAATGTCTTTATAGGACCAGGGTCCATATACAGACAAGCACAGGGGGTAGCTATGGGCACCCCCTGTGCTAATACATATGCAAATTTGGTTATGTCCAAATGGGAAACCAAGGAAATTCTTAATAATCAGGAATGGAATAAGTACATAGTTTTGTATGTCAGATTTGTGGATGATGTTTTTATTTTGTGGGATGGGGACACTTCTACCTTTGAGAGCTTTTTAGCCTTTCTCCACACCACCACCACTTTTTTGACTTTTAGTGCCAAAACTTCTTTCACTCAGATAGAGTTCCTGGATGTTTGTGTGGAACAGAGTAACCTTGGTTTCACCTCGAAATTGTACAGGAAACAATGTTGGCAAAATGCATTGTTATCCTATGACAGCATGCACCCGAGGCATATCTTTCCCAATATTGTCAAGAGCCAAGTGGGTAGGATATCTAGGGTATGTTCTGAAGATACTTATTGTGATGAGGAACTTTCTAGGCTGAGTGGACATTTTTTGGATAGGGGCTACGAGAGGAATATGGTTAGTAAGGTGGTTAGTAACAATGCATTATATAGGAAGACAAAGAATAGGCCATGGATGCAAGGTCCCGTTATTGGCAGACAAATAGATACAGGATTATGTAGTAGCAGGAAGGAACAACCTAAAATACTTTTAACGTATGGTAGTAATATTAAAGACATATGCAATATAGTTCAGAACAATTGGAACATCCTAAGAAGTGATAATAGTCTTAAGGACGTAGTGGCAGAATGTCCCATGTTTAATTATAGGAGAAACAACAATCTCAAGGACCTGTTATGTAAGGAGACATATTTGAATAAGAGACCTACAATAGATATTAGAGCAGGCACATATCCCTGTGGTAACTGCAAGGCTTGTCAATATATTAATAGCGACATTGAATACAAACATCCTGATAAGACACAAACTTTTATATTTAAAGGGAGGGCTACTTGCAGGACAAAACACCTAGTATATATGGCCAATTGTGAACAATGTGAAAGTTTTTATGTAGGTATGACAAATAACATGCTGAAGGTTCGGATTTTACAGCATATTAGTAATATTAGAACATGTCAAGCGAGCAATGCTTTATTCAGACATATAGAGATTAATCCTACACACACTTTTAAGTTCAGATGTATTGTAAATATTGCCACTAATGAGAGGGGGGGGACATTCAGCACAGAACAGCATTAGCTGAATCCAAGTGGATAGTAGATTTAAGAGCACATAGACCACCTGGTCTTAACGATGTTTTACCAATTAAACCTGCTTTACAAAAAAGGCGGGCTTTTAGGAGTAAGTGATTGGATGATCTGTGTTTTAAATATGGCTGCTTTTGTTACTTTGTATTATGTCTGATGAAGGATTATTCCGAAAGCGCTTACTTTTAATAAAGGAGATTCTACAAAGAATAATTCAGCGGTGACCTGTACTTTATTTCTCCAATTTACAAAGGTGCACAGCCTAAAACTAAAAAATGTATCACTAAGAAAGGTAGCCAGAGGAAGCGACAGACACCCGGACATAAATAACAAACACATAGTGGCATCTCTCTTCTTCCTTAATATTTACAGTTGACAGAGGAAGACAGTTTCAAGAAGGAAATGTGAAAGCAGGCGTCACATTGCTGCAACAAACACAAAAAGCACAACCGCGATTTATGCATATAGAGTACAATCAGAGGTTTTCCACAGCCTGCACCTCAGTGCTGCGTAACTTAAATAAATCCCTTTATTGTGTTTTTTAGTTTGTTACTTACAGTAGCCCTTCCTTCTGTATGTGTTATTATATCAGTATCTCAGTCAGCTCTCAGCGCCATTGTCCAAAGATCCCCGATCGAAGTTATGAACTCCGTGACCGTCTATAAGTTGAGTACTGCTAAAAGACAATTTTCTACAGGACATTTTACACTTACAAATATGATGATCCCTTTACAGAATTCTGTATTTTAGTTATCTAATACTACATCTAAATAAGACATTTACTGCAAGGCAGTTCTTTGTGATACATGAATATTTATCATCAGTAGAAACTTGCTACTGACTGTTTCTTGCCCTCTTTTTCTGCAGGAAGAGAGCGAGAACCAATCAGTAGCCACTAGTCATCCAGCCATCCAGGCACATCACGTACGTGACTGGGGACGTGGCAGTCCGTCCCCTTCCATTTCTATGTGGTTGCAAACCACATAGACTGATGAGCATCATACTGATGCCTTCTCTCCTTAATCTGGACTGCTTTAACAGCAGTCTGGATTTCAGAAACTAGTTTTTTTTTTTATACCCAGAACTCGAGTTCCGGGACTTCAATGAGTCAATCCTACTCACAGCTAAGCAGATAGCCAGCAGTACAGACGACAAACAGTACTATAATTTATACAAATGAAATATAAGTATTTTATTTTTTAAACATGTTCTTCTTTTGTCTTTCCACAGCTGGGAGGGCTGCAGTCCAATGGCACGAGCCATCACTAGCAATACTGCTCTTGCTGTCCCATTAAGATTACACTATTGGGGAATGACAAAACTGACAATTTCTAATGAAATGAAACCTGATGAGTTAGCATCTATTTATTGATGTATTTTCATTTTAGTTAAAATATGCCCCGTCACCTCCATTTCAAAAGCAACACATTGCATAGATGGTAGAGCTTACATGTTAAAACAAAGGAAAGTAAGCAGAATTAAAAGGAAAATATTGTAAAATAGATCATCCAAATGTCTTGCTGACAAACTATTATTTCTGACAAGTGACTTATGATTGGATAATTCTGATCCAGTTACCAAGATGCTTGATCAAATCTGCTACATGACACATGATTAGGTAATTCCGATTCATTTAGCAAGATGGCTGATCACATCATTAATGACTTTCAGTAATCAGCAAAGTGTAAGAAGAGACATACTGCATTTCCAGAAAAGGGAGTTAAGAAACAAAAACTGTTTCTAATTTCAGACTATAATCCCAAGAAACCTTGGTCTAAAGCTGTCCTCTACTATCCCGTTACTTGCAATATCTCAGAGACTCTTTAGAAGAGCATACATTGATGTCATCTCTTTTAATATTTTTGTTTACATTGCCTCAAACACAGTTCAAAGTGTTCTAGTGGTGCAGAGCAATTGTAGAAGAAAATTGTACTGTCCTTATGTAGCCCAAGCAGTGATTCAGAACAAGGAGAACCAAGTAGCTGTTCTAACAGACAGCACTTTACAGAAATTAGAATCTGCTTTAAGGTCACAGGGAGTACAGTTTAACTCTTAGATTCCTGCAGAAAATAAAGTAAAGAAGCCAGAAGAGTCAGCTCTGAAGGCAATAATAAAATTAATATCTTAAGTACTGTTTGAAATAAGGTAAAAAAATACTTAAAATGTGAGAACATCAGTAAGATATTTTTTGTTTGGATATTATACTACTTACATATAAAGCAATGGAAATGCAAAGATGTATAACCAGGCTGTTGAAAAAGATAGAGCTAAACTTAAAAAATGTGATATATCAGAGTTTAGGATCAGTGATATTACTATACACTCTGGGGAACATTTATTTTATTATTTATTTATTTATTTATTTTATTTTTTGTTAAATAGTGGCTATAGGCAGTAAATATGTTGATAAAATATATATGGGAGTTGGGAGAGTGGCCTAATGGTTAAGGTGTTTGCTTTATAAACACAAGGTACAGGGTTTGAATCTCACAGGGGATAATTGTCTAGGCTTAAATTGGCTCACAAGCCTAGTATGAACCTAATATCATATCATAAAAAAAACAACCTAATATCATGCGGTGAACGTTTTGATGTCAGAACCTGATTACATTACATCAGATTACCTTTGTGCCTGGAAAACTGTCTAATCAAGCTAAGGTAAAACAGTATAATTTGTAAATCACTTATAAGAGTACCAGACTATGAGGCAATCATCAAAAATGACACTGTATAAAAAGTTATATCAGAGAACATCTTGGCTATATCTGAGAAATACTTTGAACAAATCTGACACATGGTACAGCAGGAGTAATAGAGGTAAGTTTTACAGAGCAGATCTAGGTCAAGTAATCTTCTATAGTTTAAGATAAGCTCACATTAACCAGTACAAATGTCCATAAGCCATTATAATGGTACTTTGATCTATCACAAACTTCTCCATTTAAGTAGTATTACACTGCATAACTAACAATGAGCTTGTACTAAAATTAGCCGTAGTACCTAACAAGGCTGTGTTATTAAACTGGTTGAAGGAAACATGTTAGTGATGAAAACAATAAAACTATATAACTAAATGCATATTTCAGCTAAAAAGCCATACTTCAGAAGATGCCAGATTTCAAACCAACTTTAGCTGAAATGTGAAGATAGATAAACTGTTAGGACTTAAAAATATATAACTAATATAATGCCTGCTGTTTTGTAGTCATGGCCGTCTTTTCTCTGAAATGTCTTGTGCACACACACACAAGAGTTACTAACATTTGACTAATGTGACTGGGTATATTACAACCTTCTAACAGGCAACTGGTATCAAATAAAGGACAGGACAAGTTGCTTCTTGATCAGTATGGTCTCCCCCTTGGTCTTTGTTAAAACTTCCAGTAAAGACTCTTTCTTGGAACTTTTCTCATTAGGCCTGCACTGAAAATTGGTCATTTAGAGAATGGTGGTTAAAGCAAGCCGCAAAATAAACACACACACACGCACACACGCACAAACGTATACACACACACACACACACACACACACACACACACACACACACACACACACACACACACACACACACACACACACACACACACAACCAATCAACTGATTAAACAAACAAACAAACAAACAAAGCAAGACTGCCATGCCTTAACTTGAATAGGCCCATGATTTAAGCCAGGAGGCCCTCAAAGATATGCAGTGTATGTTTGTATGGTGCACAGTGTATGAAGAATTCTTGTAAGAGACAAGAAGGAAGGGCAACTGTTTAGAGCATGAAATAATGTGTTGTGTGTTTCTATCCTTTCTGTACTACTGTACAAAAGAAACTCTTTACTGCAGCCAGGATGGACCGGTGTAGAGCTACCATGTATGTATGATCTTAGTACTCTGAGCACCTGGTGAACTGATTGCTGCTTTCCCAGCTTTGTGTTTTAAATAAAACCGGCAAAACACAACAAAAAGCTCACCAGAATAAAGGTGCAGTAGTATAAATAAGTAAATAATAATCCCAACAAAATGACTGACACCAAAGTAGGACAGCAGACGTTTTAATATAAAAACAAATTAATAAAGCAGCAAAGCTTTCAGGTATCCAGTACCCTTCTTCAGTGCTAATAACAAATATCAAATGCACAGTTGTTCTTATATATACCAATTAATTACAACTCAAATCACAGAGCCAATAAAAACAATCTTTCAGTTACTATACTGCAATAAGAGTACTAAGAAAAATAAACAGCAGCAGTTCAAGTAAACACTATTTGTGTTATTACACAGAGCTCTAAGTTATCTCTTAAGTGGGAAAGAAGAAAGTCATCTGAAGTAAGAGCCAGTGCACATGTCAGAAAAAGAAAAGGCTGGTTGGAAGCCAAGCAGTCTAGTGTTTTCAAGAAACAGGAAATGCTACCGATTTTAACATACAGGAGAACCTTAGAAATGCATGTTCAGCAGCTTTGGAAGCACAGAGGTATAACACAGAGTTTAGTGAGTTACCAGAAAGAACTACAACCAGTTACATTGAGGAACAGATAAGCTGTGCAATAATCAGAAACAACATAAAATGGCTGTTGTGTAGAAACCAGCTAGTGACATAGAAAATGACAAGCTAAGTATAAGACTTGTGGTTACCTTACAGTAAGCATTATGTGCCCATTTGCTACAGTAGTCTAAACAGGGCTCTTGCTCCATTGACTTTGTATGAGATTTGATTAGCCAAATGTATCAGGGATCAGGTGACTATAAGTGTTAAGTCTCAGGTTTTGCAAGGTCACTCTTTATTTCATTGTAGTTCTCCTCATACTGAAGCAGATAGTGAAGGATATTATATTTTGTTACTGTTTGCCTGTTACTGGGTGCAGCAGCAGGGGAAAGCAAGAAACAGAGACATGAAATGTTTGCCTGATAAGGGTATGGGAAAGTGACGTGCAGCTACCATGCATTGTAGCTTTTTAACATGTTTTGTGTGGGTGGGACAGCTGCATGTTATAGTGGTATGGTTGCTTATGAATCTAACTTAGATATAAAAAGTCTGTGACAATTTTGGATGTTTTATGTTTGACTCTACTAGAATTGTACCTCCTGACTGTCACTGACTTCGTAGAATGTTCCTGAGTTTGCTTAATATTTTTGTCCTATCTAGATTTAGGACTTTTGCCTGGAATGTTTACATAGATATTTGTATACCCCAAGTAGACTCCAGGGAATTCTTTCTCAGGCAGACAGTAAATGTTGGCGGTGTGAAGGGGAAGAAAGAGATACTTGGGAACATATTTTCTAAGAGTGCGGGATGCACTGTCGGAGATGCTGGGTGGGCAGATTAGTCTGACAAGGGAGATGATTTTTCTGAGCTATGATACAGAATCGGAATTGCCTAGACATGGTAAGCCCTTGCTGTGTCTAATAATGGTGACTGCCAAAAAAGCAATTACTAGAAAATGGAAATCAAAATCGAAACCAACTATACTGGAAGCAGTGAATATAGGAACAGATATAAACCAAGTGAAATCGAGATCTTTAGAAAAGGGTAGGAGCCAACTATATAGGAAAAAATGAGAATTGTGGGAACACTACATACAAAGTAGGAATGAGGTCTGAAAGGTGGCAGGACTTAAATGAGCTATGTAATGTTTGAGTGAAAATGATTGGGTAGATTATAAGTGATATATATTGTTTGCAACTGGGAGTATGTCAATATGGTTTGTGATGTAAAATGCTTGCAACTAGGATTGCGTTGGTGTGGTTTGTTTTCATTTTTATAAATGTATGCTTGCCTATGTAGTAAGTGATGGTGTCATAAAGATGTTTTTTGTTTAAAAAAAGGCAGGAATTGAATAGTTTATGTAATATTGCTTAGGTTAGATGATATATAGTAATATATGTGAAATATAATGTTTGTTATGTTAATATAGTTTGATTACTTTTATATGAATATAAATTTGCATAAGTCACAAGTGATAATTCAATAAAGGTGTTTGAAAAAATATATTTTTGTCCTGTCTCTCATAAAATTTTTGATTTTCTGGTAAATCATAGCAGATTACATTCATTAATACCATTATTAGAGTTTCATGTTTATTCAAAAAAAAAAAAAAAAACAAATTGATGCAAAACCTGCTGTTCTATTAACTTTAAATGAATTTGAGTAATATTTAAAAATTGACCCTGATTTTGAGTTTTTATCCGCATTACTTTTGGCTGTCTCTAGAAGTATGGGTAGCGTGTAAACAAATGAAATATTTATAGGTACTATGTTTCTCTTTTCTTTCCTTTTTTATCTGATTGTTATTGCAGCAATTCACAGCTACACAAAAGGCAAGAAGATGCACATTTTACTTTTTATGCCTGTTAATCAGCTAGTCATGGATTCTCGTGTGTCCTGTATAAACTGTATGAATGGCAACAGTAATCTGCACCTGCTAGCTATTAGGCACACCCCTGCCACCCCTGCCACTTTGTGGCATTTTAAGGTTGTGGGATTGGAAGAGCTTGTGTAGCTAGTGGCATCAGTGACTAACAAGCGATAACGTGTGCATGAAATCAGACTTCAGATAAATAGGATTGCTTAGAGGATGCATGGAACCCTCTCTGTAAGTTATGCTGGATAGAGAGTGCAATGTGGCTAGCTTTGTATGAGATGAGAGTGAAGGCTGTGGCTGCAATTTATAAGGAAAGGGACACATGGATAATACATATGCCAGACAGCCAAGATGCTACCTTGAAGCTAAGGACTGAAGAAGAAAAGGGAGAAACTAAGCTACTTTGATTTTTGTGCGATATTGCCAGGGGTGCTTAATGAAGGTAGCCAAAAGAAAGAGGACATACCATACAAGTACTATTCAGAGTGGGCTGTTAATACTGCTAAGCCTTAACAGCAAAAGTGGACTTAAAAGCATTTTTGAGACAACAAACCAGAAACTCTCAAAACATAGAACCAATAAACAGTAGATCTGATGAATTTGGTAAATTAACTTTGTTATTTTTATATGAGGCAAAGGCACTTACCAGTCAAACTTTTCAAATGAATCATCACATTTGGCTTACATGTTCTTATAGATCTATAGCTTATTGGTTTTATGTTTATTATAATACTGATGCATCTGAGTTCACAGCAGTTTGCACTTATTTTGTCCTGAGTAGGGTTATGCACCATCTACCAGTATGCCATTTAGAAGCTTCAATCTCAATTATCATTGGAGAAAGCTTATGACAAGGTCTCAAGAAAGTTTATTTTGGCAGTCCTGCAGTGGTTCAAAGTCCCACAAACATTGGTAGATTTAGTACAGTTATGTACAGGCACCCAATGACTAAAGGATGAACAGTGTTTGGTCTCACATAGGGGATCCTGGTTGGAGTGGGTGTGCATCAGGACTCAGTTCTGAGCCCACTGCTTTTCATTCTGATGATGGACTACATCAGTGAACAGGTTGGAGGGGACAGATCAACAAAGTTGCTGTATGCAGATGATGTAGCAATAGAGGCAGATTCTGAGCAAGAACTTCAGCAAGGGATAGGGTAATAGAACGTAGAAACGGAAGGCACATGGGATGAAACTGAGTACAAATAAGACAGTTGTAAAGACAACAAATGGAGGAAACCAGAAGAAGCTGAGAACCGAGATAGAAGGGAAGATAGTGGAACAGGTTATCAGCTTCAAGTATCTGGGAGGAGTAGATGAGGATAAATGAAGTCTGAATGAGATGGTCAAAGCTAGAATTAGAGGAGCTGCAGCCAACCATCCCATAGTGTTGGGGTGGTGTATGACAGAAGAATGCCAAAGAAGCTGAAAAGTAAGGTGGACCAAACTATGGTGCAACCAGTACTACTGTATGGTACAGAAACCTGGGCAGTAAAGGCAGAGCAGTTGAGGAAGCTAGAGGTGAAGGAGATGAAGTGCCTGAGGGAGGAGGCAGGATGCACACTATGGGACAGATGAAGAAATGAGGACATAAGAGCAGAAGCCAAAGTAGTTGCAATTACAGATAAGGTCAAATAGAACATATTATGGTGGTTTGGACACGTGCAGAAAAGCAGAAGGCAATCTGGTGAAGAAGGTTTGGGACAGACAGGAATAAGGTAAAAGGAAAAGAGGACATCCAGCAAAGAGGTGGATAGATTGTGTGAAAGAAGCTCTGCAACAGTCAGGCATGGGTGTTGAAGAAAGTAGGAAAGTGTAATTGAATCAAGAGAGAGAGATGACAAGAGTTAACACAACACCCAGACTCCATGTAGAAAATGGGAAAAAGGGGGTTGATGATGATGATGAATATGATGATGAATATATAATCACTGAGTGAATGGGTAGACTGTGCGGAAGACAACTTAGTATTATTTACTCTGCTCATGCAGGCAGGAAGTATTTCTAGATGGATATTATGTGGTAACCTTGTGTGTACAGGGATTTTAATGTGGGAGTGTGCCAAACAAGCTGGGACAGGATTGGAGGTAGGTGGTACAAGTTTTTTGTTTGTGGACATTTGGATTTGGATAATGAATATCCAGGAGCTGAATCATCCACTAAAAAAAGAAGAAGTTTTTGCAGTTGCTGTAGGTGGTGAAGGTTCATAGGTTCATAAGTTCATAGGTGTGTACTAGGCTAATGGCCCTGAAGCCTTTACAAGCCTAGCCCATAGGATTATATGGATAATTTTTATATATTATTATTTATTATTATTATTATTATTATTATTATTATTATTATATAGATATAAGATAGGATCATGAGTGGCGCAGTGGTGCACCGGTTAATGTTGTCACCTCACAGCAAGAGGTTTTCCGGTTCGATTCTTGACTGGGGTGCCTTCTATGTGGAGTTTGCATGTTCTCCCTGTGTTCGTGTGGGTTTCCTCCGGGTACTCCGGTTTCCTCCCACATTCCAAAGATATACATCTGGAGCATTTCTCCCCAGACCTCCGCTGAAAACAGTCTCTGTGGAACCTAGTCAGACTTTCCTGGTCAACAAATGTTAAATAAATAAAAATAAATAAATAAAATTACCCTGGCATTGTGCCACCCAACCTTAGTTCCTAGTGATTGTGTCGAGTAGAGCCACTGGAGTGATCCCACGGGTGAATTTTCTATTTCCCACCCACTTATCAATATTTCTCATGAAGAGGGCCAGTGAGGTGCTCTGTTTGACTTGTATGGTTCTATTCCATAGCATGAGCAGGCTCTGGGTTATGAACCTGTCCCTCCAGCATGTTCTGTTGATTGTGGTAATGAGGTTGAGATCTCTGGAGCATGTGGTGTGGAGGGATTGGGATTTCTTTAGATGTAGCATTTCTAACAGAGCTGGTTCAGACATGGCTTTGTAAGTCAAGCAGAGATCACCTCTAAGTAAGCAATACGAGACAGAGAATAGTTGGAGTTTTTTGAGTCTGTCCATATAGGACAAGTGATTAAGGCCTAGGATCCTCTTTGTGCGGTACTTTTGCGGCCTCTCCGGTTGTTGCAGGTGCCTAGTGAGGTACATGCCAAATGGGGCATTGTACTCAATGATTGGCATAATGAGGGAAGAGCAGAGGGAGACAATGACCTCTTTCTTCCTGGATGCAAAAGCATTAGTAATGAGATGTGCCACATAGAAGGACTTTCTGACCAGAGTGGCAACGTGGTGGTCAAAAGAGAGGTTGGTGTCAACCTGTATTCCCAGATCTCTTATAACGCCTTCTGTGTTCAGTGGACTACCATCAATGTGGTAATTCAAGGGAATTGGGTTTTTCCCAAATGGGATGAAGACACATTTTTTGGCATTGGGCTTAAGGCCATGGTTCTGACAGCAGTTGTTGGTATCATTGAGGCCTTTCTGTAGGATGTCAGCATCACTTGGGAAGTTAATAATAGCTCCCAACTTGCAATCATCTGCGAACTTTGTGTTGGCCTGGATGTCAGAAAAGTAGATACCAAACAGGAGAGGACCCAGGAATGAACCCTGTTGGACTCCACTTGTGACTGGTCAGCAGTCTCACTTGGAGTCAGCTACTTTCGCACTGTGGGTTCTATTTGTGAGCCAGTTTGCAACCCACCTACTGATATAGGGGTTGATGCCTAGCTTAGTAAGTTTTTCTATGATTCCTGAGTGGGGAATGGCATCAAAGGCCTTGGCCAGATCAAGTTAGGCTGTATGAACCACCTTACATTCATCCACAGCTCTGGTGACTGACTCAAAGAAGTCTACCAAGTTGAGCAGGCATGATCTACCCTTCACAAAACCAAACTGTGTAGGATCCAGAGTTTGGAGATTCCCTATATCCTTGTTTATCAGGTCCATGATGATGCATTCCATAGCTTTGCATATCAGACTCATCAGGCTAATGGAGTGATAGTTCCCGGGGTCTGTAGTCGCTCCTCCTTTGTGAAGAGGGATGACTGTAGCAGTGTGCCATTCCGTAGGGACAAAGCCTGAGGTGAGGCTGTGATTAAATAGGGCACACAGGTGAGGTGCCAGTTCACTCTGTAGTTCATGTAGAACACAGCCAGGGATACTGTCAAGTCCCATAGAAGCTGTATTCTTGGCCTTGGACTGTGCTGTTTTAACCTGTGCAGCAGTAATACTAGGTGCTTGGCAATCTATTGGTATTGTAATTGGTCCTTTGGGGGGGAGGGGTAAAGTTAGCACTGAATCTGTTCGCCAGTATATTTGCAATATCTGTTGGCTTGGTATATGAGATACCATTATGCAGCAGCTCAGAGCAAATCTGGATATTGCCATATAGATTCTTTACACAACTATAGAAGGTCTTGTGGTTGTCTTTATTATCTGCTGCAATTCTGTTTTCATAGCTAGCTTTAGAGGATTTGATGAGGGATCTCAACCTCAACTTTTGCTGAGTCTGATAAGGGAGTTTTTCCAGTCTTGGGACTTCAGCTTATTCCGCATCAGATTCCTCCTTCTGTTGTAGAGTTTGTTTATGGCAGGGGACCACCAGATTGGCTTCCTTTTTTTTGAGGAGAGTGTCTTAGTTCTATTGGGTATGATGAGATCCATGCATTTGTGTACATGTTCGTACAGTGCATTGGTGTATGATATAGCGGTCATGCAACTATTCTCCATTTGCACGGGTGCTGTGAAGTTAGCCACCTGTGTTTTTACGAACCCAAAGTTAGCTTTGGAGAAGTTTTTCATGTTGGTTACCTTTGTTGGGGGGGGAGGGTGGGAGAGATGTGGATTTCCAAGGTGATTAGCTTGTGATCGAATCTAACCAGGGAGGAGTTGACTATTGGTGTAGAGCAACGGATGCCCATGTTAGTAATGACTAGGTCAAGGATGTTGCTAACTCTAGTGGGTGTAAGAACGAGTTGGTCCAGGGCATTGGAATTAATAAACTCCAGAAAGCGTTGGGCAAGTGTATTGGTACATGAGTAGTTTTCTCAGTTAATGGAGGGATAATTGAAGTTGCCCAGTATGAGAGTGTTAGTTTGGACCCTAATATTCTCCAGGGTGCTTAGGAATGTGGAGTGTGAATCTTGGGACATGGTTGGGGACCTATAGCAGGCTATGACCTGAATTGCTGTCTTACCCAATGTTAACTGCACCTGAAGTATCTCAGATGCATTATGTTGGGCTACCAGTCTGGAGGTGTGCGCATCTTTTATGAATATGGAAACACCACTGCCTTTGGAGCTTCAGTCCAAGTTCTGAGGCTGAAAGGTGTGAAATGAGTTGTAGCCTGGTAGTACAGGGGTGCTTTCTGCTGCCATGAACCAGGTCTCTGTTACAGCACAAATGTCGATGTTCTCCATTTTAAGGAGTACTTTGAGTGAGTGCATTTTGAGATTTAGACTTCTAGCATTGAGCAGCATGACCCTCAAATTGCATTTGTTTGTAGCTCTTATGGTGGTAATTTGGTCTTTGGAACACCACCTAAAAAAGGCACTATAGGGGTGGCAAGAGCCTTGGCCAGCATCCAGAACCCCAGGGGTGACAGATGCAGGCCATCTCTGGCAAAGCATCAAAGTCTGTCAATCATGTCATCCCAGGCAGACAGATACTGGATTCCCTTGGAATGACACCAGAAACTTAGCCAATTGTTGAAATCAATAATTTTCTGCTTGTACTGTGGTATCATTCTGGGTGATGATAGGATGCTGCTCAGGGCTAGGGTCATACCTGTCTGGGCTACATAATCCGAGAGCTCCTCCATGTCTCTTTTCATGTAGCCAGGGAGCTATGTCTCAGGTCATTCACACCCACATGTACAATGACAGAGTAATATTTGTACCTGTTGTTGAGGGACCTGAGTGCATGCGTTATGTGGCAGATCCTGGCGCTTGAAAGGCAGCTGACTGTTACTTTCTCCTTATTCAACCTAGTGAGTGGGACATCAGTGTGCCTCACTATTGAGTCACTTATGACTAGTGTGTTGGGCATGCTGTTTTGCCTCAGGGCCTTTGAGTGGCACACTGTTTAGGAGAGTTAAGTGTCTCATGATTAGTGTTGTGCTGAGGTAGTTGAGGGCGTTTCTGCCTTGGAGGTCTCTGCTGTTTGGTTAGATTTTTATTGAGAGCCTCCGCGAAGGTGGGTGTGTGGTTTGTGTTTTTATGTGAAGGGAATGCTGGTGTGTATTCTGGAGGGCTATGTGTTCCATGTGGTGTGGTGCAAGTGTTGACTTTCTGCTCTTGACCAGCTATTCCGGTCTTGGCTGGAGAGTGCGTGGCTTCTAATTTGGATATATAAGTGCATCTCTCACAAGTCTGAGTGTTGGGGGGGGGGTAGGAGGAGTACATGAGACAGCTGCTACATTGCCTCAGGAACCCAAGTTCACCAGGTTAATAGGGGAAAGTACAGGGAACTGACCTTTAGACATGCCTGGAGGGGTGGGCATTAATAAGTACTGGAGCTTTTTCCTTGTAGAGTGTTTAGTGCTGGTAGCACTTTTGTGTACTACAATAATTGCTATAAGACGTCTGGAAAAAGTGCTAAACTAACAAGCTAGTTAAAGTGCAGGAGAGGAGAGAACTAGCAGATCTAAAGGAAAAATTGAAGAACTGCTCAGAAGCTTACAAACAGTCCTGGATACAGCAAATCTGTATCTGGACTAGATTAGTTACAGGAAAAGTGGGAAACAAGTGCAGATGTGGGCTTTTAAACCAGAATGTTGAATGAGATGGAGAAACTGCCCATATGGTCAATAAACTACAATTTCTGGGCCAAAAACCACTCCTCTTGTGGTAGATAGGCTACCTAGTACTTACCACTCCCACTGATAAGCTAGAAGGCTTCCCTTCAACACAGAAAGGCTTGGGGGGCTCAGAAGCTTATCAACAGTCTTGGATACAGCAACTCTGTATCTGGACTAGACTAGTTACAGACAAAGTGGGAAACAAGCGCAAATGTGGGCTTTTAAACCAGAAAGTTGAAAGAGATGGAAAAAACTGCCCAAACTGCCTATAAGCTACAATTTTTGGGCCAGGAACCACTCCTCTTGTGATAGGTAGGCTACCTATTACTTACCACTCCCACTGACAAACTAGAAGGCTTCCCTCCAACACAGAAAGGCTTGGGGGCTCAGAAGCTTAAACATAGTCCTGGATAGAGCAAATCTGTATCTGGATAGGCTAGTTAGAGGATGCAGGAAACAAGTGCAAACGCAGTCTTTTAAACCAGAAAGTTGAAAGAGATGGAAAACTACCCAAATGGCCAATAAACTACAATTTCTGGGCCAGAAACCACTCCTCTTGTGATAGATAGGCTACCTAGTGCTTACCACTCCCACTGATAAGCTAGAAGGCTTCCCTCCAACACAGAAAGGCTTGGGGGCTCAGAAGCTTACCAACAGTCCTGGATACAGCAAATCTGTATCTGGACTAGACTAGTTTTAGGAAAGGCAGGAAACAAGTGCAAATGCAGGCTTTTAAACCAGAAAGTTGAAAGAGATGGAAAACCTGCCCAAATGGTCAATAAACTACAATTTTTGGGCCAAAAACCACTCCTCTTGTGGTAGATAGGTTACCTAGTACTTACCACTCCCACTGATAAGCTAGAAGGCTTCCTTTCGACACAGAAAGGCTTTGGGGGCTCAGAAGCTTACAAAGAGTCCTGGATACAGCAAATCTGTACCTGGACTAGACTAGTTACAGGAAAGGTGGGGAACAAACGCAAATGCAGGCTTTTAAAACAGAAAGTTGAAAGAGATGGAAAATCTGCCCAAACGGCCAATAAACTATAATTTCTGGGCCAAAAACCACTCCTCTTGTGGTAGATAGGCTACCTAGTGCTTACCACTCCCACTGATGGCTTCTCTCCAACACAGAAAGGCTTGGGGGGCTGAGAAGCTTACCAACAGTCCTGGATACAGCAAGTCTGTCTCTGGACTAGACTAGTTACAGGAAAGACAGGAAACAAGCTTAGCATTTTTTTTTTACAGAAAAGCAGCTAAAACATCAGTAAACACAATTCAAATGCAGTGCAGGCTAGCACACTTGAGTGTGTAGCAATATTATGGCAAATACAGTTTAAATAAATGCAATTAAATTAACAAATGACTAAAAACAAGTGCAGAAGGCAGTAAATTAGGTTGTTATGGATAAAGGAAAGAAGCAGTAGTTAACAAGATACAAGGTGGGAGGAATATGAATGAATTTATCATCAGTGGCAATAAACAGGATGGTATGGATAGCATGGCAGTGGATGTTGGCATCAAAGGCAGAGGAAGTCAGGAAGAATGAGAAGGAAGATGTGAGAAGGAAGACAATGGATGGAAAAGTGATAGTGGGAATGATATATGGGTTGAATGGGGACATCGAGGATTGAATCAAGGCATGGGAAAGGCACTTTCCAGTTCACAGGAAGGCTAGGGAAGGGTTTTAGTGTTTTGGATAAAGATTATAATTTGCCAGTTGATGAAAAGCTGGAAAGGAATTGAAAAGTCCAGACAGGCAGTTGTGCATAAAAGAGAAAAATTAATGTATTTGGTAACTAGTTTGTCAGGATTACTTGAAATACAGTAAAGCAGTTAACATTTACCTCTGACAAATAATTTGTGGCAAAAGTACAGCAGGAAGCTTACCTTTAAATTGAATGTTACTAAATTTAGACTGAAAACCAGAGGTAGCTCCTTCAAATCACTTAATAAACTGTTTATTTTATTGTAAATAAATGAACAAAGCAGCTTCAAAATCATTATACTTGTCTTTCCACACAATGTAACACAGCAGCTTCAAAACCATTGTGTATGTCTTAACACATGCACTGCCTCATATTAACTGTCTAACTAGTTTTAAGAGACAATCACAGATTAATAGAATTCTATGTATGACACCTCTGGTAAGTCAACTTTCACTTGGTACCTTCAGCAATGTCATATGATCAGCCTGACTTTGTGAAATGACTTCCAGAGGAAGGTTGAAAGTAAATACTGACATAAGCCTGTAATCAAGAAGTTTCCCGAACAAGAGCAGTTAGCCACCAAATCTATCCATCTAGGAATACTTTCAGCATAGCTATGAATCCTTAGAAGACTTGGTTAGACTTAAATCTGACTACTACTTTCTAGTGTCCCATTTTCATGAAATGCTTCCATGGAACACAAAACAAAAAAGGTACTAGACATTTACTGATGCCTTTTGTAACGATAACACCACAATAATGGAAAAAAGGCTTGTTAGACATGTAGATGGCACATCATCTATAGAAAAATTATATTCGCAATATTTGTATGCTATAAATCAAAAGGCAAGCTGGCCATGTGACTGGAGAAAATGGGAGAATGTAAAGTGGAAAGCTGCAGAACAAGAAAGATTTCTTCATTGGATCATGTGCTTGTGGAGTACTTGATGGAGAAGGATGCCAGGAATGTGTTTTTACATATGTGGTGAGGGTACTTGGATTTTATTACAGTGATCAGTGATATTGAACTGGTTGTAGCATATGGTAAGAAACATGAGTTGGTTTGGGAGCAAAGTGGAAAGAAAGTGGCTAGTTCAGTGAATGCAATAAAGGAGATGACAGTGAGTTGCTGGATGAGTGAAACATGGGAGGTTTGGAGCAAAAGGTTGGTGAAATAAATGGAACTGCAAAGGGAGCAGTAAAGATAGAAAGGAAGCAAAAGGATTAGCTGCTTGTGGTTGATGTCAGGGTGATGAAGGAGCAAACACTTCACAAAAACAGATTTGAGCTAAGGAAGATATTGGATGAAAAGTTAATATGGCTATATCTTATTTATAAGATAGATAATAGAAGAAAAGAGAGGATGTCAGTTAGAAAAATTACAAAAATGAAACACTATTTTTATAAACATCTGAAAGCTGTGGAAATATTATTTATTTATTTAACATTTGTTGACCGGGAAAGTCCGACTAGGCTCCACAGAGCCTATTTTCGGTGGAGGCCTGGGGAGAAATGCTCCAATCACATGTCTTTACACTGTGGGAGAAAACCGGAGTACCTGGAGGAAAATCAAGGGAATGCAGGGAGAACATGCAAACTCCGCACAGAAGGCACCCCTAGAAATAGATTAAATATAGTGGAGGAAAATGTAATTAATTGACTCCTACGTGGAGAGGGGGAAAGAGTTAAGGAAAGGGGAAGAGAGGAATGGAAAGGAGTACTGGTGAGCTTTTAAAAGAAGAATGGAAAGAAAGAAGCTGTCAGAGAAGGTACAGCCTTCAGTGGATGCCATTAAAGTCAGAAACAGTGAAAAGGGCTTCCACAGAAAGGAAGATGTGATGCACAGATTGGAACCTTGGAGAGGTTTATAAATAACATTCTGATGAAGAAGGATGAGATTATTGTCTAGGATGAAGGAGAGTAGAACACTGTAGGAGAGAGAGAGGTATAGTAATAATAGTAGACATTCTACAAGCGGCACAGGGGGAGGTGCTGACATATAAAATTTAGACCAAATGCAGTAGTACAGTGAAGTATTAATTAGTTCTCTAAGGTGTTAGAACCATAGCTAGGGAGGGTATTGCACGCATTAAAGAATAGTTTCAGAGGAGAAAATGGACAGGCATACCTACCTGGGGATTAAAGACTAAACTAAGAAATAATGCAAGGAAGTCATGGCTGTTAGTATAGCTGTAGCTAAGGCATTTCATTTGGACCTACATCATGTAAAAAAAAAAAACAGATTAGAAGGGCCTGAGTGCAGAGTTTTTTTTTTTCATCTGGGGAGTACATGTATTGTGTGATGCACCCATGGTGAAGTATCTGACAGCACAATCAATCTGCTTATGTTGCATTATTTATTTATTTATTAGTACATGTATTGTGTGATGCACCCATGGTGAAGTATCTGACAGCACAATCAATCTGCTTATGTTTATTTATTTATTTATTAGTACATGTATTGTGTAATGCACCCATGGTGAAGTATCTGACAGCACAAGGAATCAATCTGCTTATGTTATTTATTTATGTATTTATTAGCATTTGTTTACCGGGAAAGTCCACTGGGCCAAAGTAACCCATTTTCAGTGGATGCCCGGGGAGAAAAGCTTCACAATATACAATACATAAAATATAAAATAAAACAATTAGAATATACAAGCAATATTACAAAACAAACAGTAATATGCAAAAGTCAAAACTGTGCAAATGCCTGATATGTACAGATTTTTAGTGGTTAAGAGTCACAAGCTAGTAAAGTGATTAAATTATTGTACTCTAAGGGTAGTATACTGAAAAAAATGATATTGTGGGAGTATATGAAGGTGTTTTGGTGTTATAGGCAGCAGAGTGGAAAGAAAGGTGTGGATAGATGAAAAGGTGAGGGTGGATAGGGGAAACAGAAATAGATTAGTTGTTTAGACTAGAGAAAAAGAAAGTTTACAGGGGTAAGAATGTAAATTTGAGTAAGAATAAACTTAGAATATAGATGGTTCGGTTATGGATGGGTGAGAGCTGAGACAATTACACTACCAAAGGGTGGAGAGGTGTTGCTGCAGAGATTTTTTGAAATAAGAGGTACTACTGGAGGTTCTGATAGCTAACAGAAGAGTGTTCCACTGCTTGGCAATAGAATAGGAATAAAGCAATTTGCCAGTGGAAAGTTTGGGTATGTCTTCTTGCAAAAGAAGTTGATTTTCAGATCTAAGTGGTCTATTTGGCTGGTAGTGGGTTAAGATGGAGGAGAGGGCAGGGCAGTCTGAGGGTTTGTAAATGACTTTGTGAGCTGTGATGAGCTTCATTTAGGTTAGCTGATGTTTGAGTTCTAGCCAGTTAAGTGATTTTAAGGCAATGCAATGATGGGAAGAGTGTTTTGCTTTAGTTGCAAACTTGGCTACCTTGTTGTAACATGATTCAAGCTTGATTTTTAGGGTGATGTTGATATTGGTGAGGAGAAGAGCAGCATAGGAGACTGAAGGTAAGAGAAAGGTTAAGGCAACAGTTTGCTTTGTAGAGCAGTTAAGATAGTATTTTTGTTGGTAGAGGGTGCCTAGCTTATAGTTTGTTTTCTTGTTGTTATTGTGGATGTGGAGGCCAAATGTCAGGTTTTCACTGAGGATGACTCCTAGCAACTTAGTGTGAGAGACAACCTCTATGGTAGAGTTGGTTTGGGAGTGAATGGTGAAATCTGTCTTGTTGATAGAGAGGTTTTTCTTGGGGGTGAATAGTAACAATTTTGTTTGGGTTTGGGGCTAGATGATTATTAGCCATCCAGCTTTCAGTGGTGGTAAAGGCATTCTGGCTCATCTGCAGGAGTTCTGTTGTTGATTTAGCAGAGCAAATAATGGTTGGATTGTCTGCGTATTGTACAACAGTTCATGTTTAAGGTTGGTATGGAAGTCATTTATAAAAATACTGAATAGAAGAGGTCTTAAAATGGAGCCTTGGGGTAGCCTGTAGAGGAGTTAAGAAATGGAGAGAGTTGAGCCATCTAGTGGGCTATTGTCTACATTTTAGATAGCTTGTGAACCAGTTTAGGGTTAGGGGGAAGGTGCCAAGGGTGGAGAGTTTTCTGAGGAGTAGGGAGTGGGAGACTGTATTAAATGCTTTTGAAAGGTCAAGGAAGATAGAAGATACAAATTTACCATTATTTCTGGCTTGATTGCCAGTGTCCATAAAGGAAATAAGGGCAGTAGTACAGCTGTGGCCAAGCCTAAAGAAGTGCTGAGTTGGGGAGAGGAATTTGTTTAGTAGTAGATAGTCTAGAAGTTGGTGATTAATGCATTTCTTAAGAATTTTGGAGATAGGACAGACAATAGCAATGCATCTGAAGTTAGATATATCTGTATTGTTACCGCCTTTATGGAGTGGGAGAATAAATGCTTTTTTCCATATTGTAGGAACATAAGCCTCTTGGAGAGACCTATTGAGAAGTATGCTGATGGGATATGCAATGGATCTTGCTTTCATCTGGAGATATTCTGGGGGTAAATTGTCAGGGGCACGTGAGCCAGTTTTTAGTTTGAGGAGAAGTTTAGTTATGGTGGTGATGGGAATGGGGGGAAAGAAAGGGTAGAAGACTTGGGTTTGGTTTCCAGAGTGGGATATGATAGTGAAGAAGGGCTAGTATTAGTGTGGGGAAAAGTAGTGCTGAGTTTCGCTATAGTGTCAATGAAATGTGAATTGAAAAGTGTGGCTATTTCACTGGCAGTTTTCTCATGGAATGGGCTTGGATTGTTATTGGTACCAGGGTTAATTAGAGATGAAATAAAGTTCCAAAATTTCTTAGGATTTTTCTTGTGATTTTTTGAAGGTTTAGATAGTATTCTTTTCTATCATTAATGATCAGGCGCTTTGCTTGGTTACATAGCTGTTTGAATTGTAAGAAATCAGTGAGATTTTTGTACTTTTGCCATTTTTTTCCATATTTTGTCCCTGGCATTCATAGTTTGTTTGGTAGCTTTAGTAAGCCATATGGCATGCTTAATGTTGACTTTTGTTTTGTCTAAGTGGGGCTAGTTTGTTGAGGATAGTTAAGAATGTGGCATTATCAAACTCAATGGCTTCATCAACTGGCAGATGTTTTAGAATATTCTAGTTGATTGTTCTAAGGGTTTCATTGAGAATTGTTGGGTTAAAGTTACTGAGATTTCTAGTCTGTTTAATTTGGTGTTGGGAGGGTGTTGTGTTGATTGTATGAATTATATAGGCTGGAAGGTGGTCACTAATACTGCAAGAGGGAGTTCCTCCTATTGACATTTTGGTAGTGTTGGAGACAAGTATCCAGTCTAGAAGTGAGCCACTGCCTTTATGTTTGTTAGGTCTAGTTATATATGTTATCAGCTGTGTAAAGCTGAAGAGGTTGATATTGGATAGGGGGAGTGGTCTACAAAATCTAGCCAGTTTATGTTTACATCACCTAGGATTATTGTCTCATTGTTAATATTGTTTGATATCCAGGTGAGAATATCTTCTAGAAGAGGTATATTGTTGCTTGGGGGAATGTATATGGCTATGATGCAGAGATACTTAGAGCTGTTGATTTTGAGGAATTATATAAGTAATTTGGCAGTAGTGAATTGAAGAATAGGTTTGGAGTATGGGACAATTGTAAAAGTGCTGGGGAAAATTATGGCAATGCCTCCACCTTTTTTATGGGGTCTATCAGCCCGTAGACAGGCATAACCTGGAGGCAGTAATGCTGAACCCTTTATGTAAGGTTTCAACCAGGTTTCAGTTGCTGCTAGTATGTCAGATTTGTTTAGAGACAGCCAGGCATGGAATTCTGGTATTTTGTTTCTGATACTTTGAAGATTGATTGTTGTGATATCTAGTAATTTATGTAATCTGAGAGAGGTTGGTGTTCATAATGGGAGGGCCCAGGTTGGGGTGGATATCTCCACAAAGAAATATGTTAACTTGCTTTGATAGTTAAGAACAGAAATAAAATCACCAAACAGCACCCAAGTAGCCAGTAATCCAAAAAACGATGCAGTAAGTGAAACAATGAAGCCACAGAGAAGGAACGGATGAGATGAAAAGTTTAATGGCTTTAAAACAGCTTTCGCTTCCGGCAACACTCAGTACATATAAATGTTCCACATTACGTTTTTGTTTACATATTACTTCATCAGATGTGGGCTCAAAGGGAAATCAACAGACCTATAAAGCTACTCTCTTGTTCATACAGTTCATCCACATTATTCAAACCAGGAAAGCTGCCAAGGTCGCTTTCCCAGTTTGAATAATGTGGGTGATCTGTATGAACAAGAGAGTAGCTTTATAGGTCTGTTGATTTCCCTTTGAGCCCACATCTGATGAAGTAATATGTAAACGAAAACGTAATGTGGAATGTTTATATGTGCTGAGTGTTGGTGGAAGCATCGCTTTCCCAGTTTGAATAATGTGGATGATCTGTATGAACAAGAGAGTAGCTTTATAGGTCTGTTGATTTCCCTTTGAGCCCACATCTGATGAAGTAATATGTAAACGAAAACATAATGTGGAACGTTTATATGTGCTGAGTGTTGCTGGAAGCAAAAGCTGTTTTAAAGCTATTAAACTTTTCATCTCATTCGTTCCTTCTCTGTGGCTTCATTGTTTCACCTACTGCATCATTTTTTGGATTGCTTTGATAGTTAGTTGAAGGGTAGGAGGTTTCTTTTTATGTAACGAGAGATGGAAATATAGCTGTGTGTATGTTTATGGAGAGGAAGTAGTTTTACCTTGGTATGTAGAAATATATGGAGTGGTTACAAGCTGGGGTACATATCACAGTAGCTGGGGAGGGGTGATGAATGTGTGGCAGTTACAGATGTGTGTTTAAGGAGTATTGATGTATTGTTTAGGGAGGCCAGGTGAGCTAGGAGACAGTGAAAGGGCTAGTGGACAGAGTAGAAAGATAGTATGAGTAGGTGACATGGTTGTAAGGTTAAGAGGTGTAGGATGCTGTAAATTGTTATAGATAGTTTGGATGTAAATAGTGGATGATGTAGGTAGAAAGTGATGAAGGTGAATTAGTAAAGGTGTACTTGGATGTGATGGTGAGTAAATTGTGTATTTGTTTTATTACTGTATAATAGTGAGATGAGGGTAGTGGATGTTGTTGGTAGACAGCTTGGAAGGGTGTGGTCCCTTGCTATTGGATGGTGGAAAGGACGGATGGGCTATGGAAAGAATAAATGTAATTGAAGTAGAGGTGGGTGGAAATAGGGGTAGGGTAGTGTAGTGGAGTGAGCCTGAGCGGAGCAAGGGTGAACAGAGCAGGTTGACCCAGGACAAGCAGCAATTTGCTCTACAAACAATCAGTGAGACAAGTAAGTAAACTTACAATGTACCAGTAAATGAGATAGATTGAGGAAGGGAGGCACTGATATATGGATAGCAGAAACTATTGTGAAGGGAAAGAAATATAGGAATGCTCTACTAGAAAGGAGTGGGCTAGGCTGGGGGAGGGTGGAGGGAGAGCTAGAGAGTACAAGGACAGTACAAACAGTTAGGCTGGGATGGTTAGAGGCACAAAAGTACAATACAGTCATCTAGAAGGCAAGTGAGGGCAGGGAGAGAAGAAGCTAGAGACAAAGTGGGAGAAAGGGATATCACAGGAACAATGGTGCTGCATGGGGAGCTGTGGGCAAAACACAGGGATAGAGGCTAGTACAATATTATGTGTGTAGGTCAGTTAATACATACAATATCTGGGATTAAGCAGTCCTGGTATGCAGGTTGTGGTTGTAGCCGTAAAGTGATATATGATTCCCTTAAAATATAGGTAGCAGCTTCCTTATTTGCTGTTCAGTAAGATGTCTGTAATGGTTGGCTAGTAGGGGAAGACAAGGAGGTAGGTGGTTCAGAAATCAAGAAGGACCTACTACAGTATCTCCAGTTCCATGCATCACCAAGCGGTCCTGTGAGGAGGGCCGAGATAGGACTCAATGATAGGTGATGATAGGGAGAACATATTTTGAGATAGGGGAATGCCTTTCTCTGTGGCTTCCCCCTACTGGGTCATGTAGTAGGACTGAGCAATGTAATGTTCACCTGTTAAATTCTGAACTGAGCAACAACTGAGATTAGAGCAGCTAAGAAGATCCAGCCATTGTTGCTTTACTAGGGCGTACCTGCTAGTTGGGGCAAATAAGTAGAGATGATGTTTGGGTTTTTAAATTATGTTAAAGATCATGCGCATGCTCATAAAATAGAATCCATCACCTGGATTCCATTTCTGCGTCTTTAAATTTGTTGTTGTTGGTATGATGGCGCTGCTATTTTTTTTTCTCATGAAAATGTATTAAGTGAGAAAAAAGAATGGCTGGTATGGATGATCTCTTCCACCCTCCCCTCTCTGCACACAGGAAGTGACCTTTCTTTGTCAATTTGCTGATGCTAAGTCATGTTCAGAAGTCAGCTGATTAGATGAGAGCAACTATTTCTTGAACCCCATACAAACCTGTTTATGGAAAACAATACATAATTTGTAACTGTCTGCTTACCTTGCTAAATCTGATTGTATAATTACCTTTCAGTTCAATCTCTAAATTGAGTTCCTTTGCCAAATGTCACTATTCATCCATATTCTTTTCTATTCTCTGGATTCTTTTACTGTAGTTCCTGCTCTTCCTCCTATGCTTTCTTTATAAAATGTACTCACGTACTGCCTGAAATAATTTTCTTGTTAATAAAAGGCTATTCTGCAGCCAACTAGTTACTGCAATCCAATCTGCCAATAAATATGTTAAAAGTAGTACAAACCTAGTCGCTCAAAGCTTCTCCTAAAAACATTATCTCTTCAAATAGCCTGTTCCCTGAGTTGATGGCATCAATATGACCAGTAGTGTTTCTTGTGTGCCACTAACCAGGAAATTCAGAATGCTTTTTCCTTTGGATATATTTTCAGAATTTTTTTAACAAATGAAGGGAATTATGACAGATTCTGAGACAGGAGTGCATTAAAACCCACAATGGGAGAAGAGCAGCAGATTTCACAGTACATGATCTTTAAGTGGTTAAGTGGCATTAAAGCAAAGAAGAAAGTGGAGGTTGGAGAGTTTATAAGTGAGTAGAGAAACACTGGACACTGGGAAGAGGTGAATGTAAGAGTAGGTAAGCTGGTAAAAACAGTTAAAAAAATCGAGCAATTCTGGTGTGCAAGGTAGTTATAAATGTTATGTAGGCGTGCCCTGTCACCACTGCTGCAGAGGCATGTGTGATCTATGAATGCATTTTTACATGAGCACGTATGGTAGATATAAGGGACGAAGCAGAGCAGGGAAAGAAAGGCTGATATGAAAAGAAGTAGCAGGAAGCTAAAATGCCTGATCCATATAATTTGTGACATATTTAATCTGAAGTTAAGGTTATAATGCAAACAAGGTAGAATTATTACCTGTCAATGCCTGATTCATCAGCATACAGTGTCATAAAGCCTGGAAGTTCAAGAACACTTTCTCACACGTTTTGGTATTTTTCAAGTAATTTTGTAAAGCCTGAGTATTTCGCATACACTGATATGCATCCAAGATATGGGTTGTACAGAGATATTTGTAGCACGATTTTACTTTATTAAAGAAATGGCTCTTTACTTCATAATAAATTAGCCATGCTTGTGCTTCTAGCAACAAGCTACTAGTACTGGGATAGTCACTTCTTTTTCTTTTCTAAATAATAATCAGTTGGATTTGCCAAATATGTAGTCGTTCTTTATGTATTTCATCACATCAATGCTCTGTGAGTAGAGTCTGAGTTGTTCTTTATTCCAAAAGTAACATCCATGAATTCATGCCTAAAACATGCTGGATTACAAAACATTATTACTAAAAATATCCTCTTCTGCAGATCCACAGTAATGTGAAACTATGAAACTGCAATGGTGAACCTTTACAACTGTTGCTTTGCTTTTATAAACAGTATGAATAATTAGTAACCACAAACACTCTCAGAAAGCTATACTGTGGTTATGGCGTAATCTGATGAACCACTAAGCTGTGGTGAGCTGAATGAAACTGGTTTGATATCACGTCTCTGATGGGAAAATCCATACATCAAACTTTACCTCCCATCCTAAATTCTGGGTTTTCTCAAAGTCTTGGAGTGAAAATTTCTCTGCTGAGTGACATTTTTCTAGGTGTTTTTGTGCTGTGCTTGCTGACCATCAAATGTCCACCCAGTCTGACTCTGCCCATTTTTCTCCCATACTAAGAAATTACTTCAGTACAGTACAGGGATGGGACCAGTCAGATGGGCTGTCATATGAAAGCCATGAGTGTAGTGCATGCCTTTCCATCCTACAAATAAGGGGGGGTTTGTGGCCTAACCACACTACTGTGCAGAGACAAGCTACTCATAACACCCTTCTCTAGGAGCGCACACTGTTGTATTCTCACTAATGAAGGCTACCACTAAGTGGTGGCTTAGTGAATTAATGCCCCACTCCCAGGATACACAGTATACAGCTTCCCCTCCTCCAAGAGACTGTGGCTGTATATCATGCTCCTCAGGATAGCCATGTCCATCCTCCTATGCCATTTTTATCAAACACCTAAACTACTAATCAGACTTGAGTTGCCTGGGCTATAGTCATGGTTTTATCCCCTTACATCACAGGAGATGGCTGCTGGAGGACATTAGCACGTTCGGATAATGACTCCTTGATATTTGCAGTTTGTGGTACATTTTAGTTCATTTAGAAATAACTACATCAAAGCAAGATTTTTTTCTTAATATTATAGCAATAACCCACGCCTGGGTGTGGGTAATGCTAAATTTACCCACGGTTGGCGTGGTTTGGTCCCGAGGCGCCCGAGGACCAAACAAAGCCAACCGTGGGTAAATTTAGCATTACCCACACCCAGAAGTGGTTATTGCTATTATATGACATTATTTAAGAAAAGAAACTGTTACTTTTCTTAAATAATGGCATAGTATAATGCCTGTTTACTGCCCTTCCGCAGATGTCTGGCATCCGCGGCAGTTCTGATGTACTGCGCGCCTGCGCGGTACATCAGAGTTGAGCAAAAGCAACGGAGAAAGCAAGATCTCCGTTGCTTTTATGTCTCGCTATGTTAAATGAGTTTAACATAGCGAGACAGTTTTAAAATAAGCAACGGACATCTCCGTTGCTTATTTTAAACTGTCTCGCTATGTTAAACTCATTTAACATAGCGAGACTAAAAAGCAACGGAGATCTTGCTTTCTCCGTTGCTTTTAACACTGCCTCGCTATGTTAAATGGGTTTAACATAGCGAGACAGCTTTAAAATAAGCAACGGAGATCTCCGTTGCTTATTTTAAAGCTGTCTCGCTATGTTAAACCCATTTAACATAGCGAGACAGTGTTTAAAAACGAAGTTATACTAATGGAAAAAGTCCGGCGACGGACCTTTTTCCATTAGTATAACTCGATTTACAACGGGCACGCTGGCCAATCAGCGTGCACGTTTTGGGGGGATCATGGTATAATAAGTGTGTATACATTAGCTAATATGTTTTCTGCATTCATATTGTTTAACTATTACCATTAACAGCATACTGAAATGGATTTATGCCTGCAACTTACTTTTTAAGGAATGGAGTTATAGCATATAGTACATATAAACATGTTTTGTCTTCATTATAGTGCATGAATACATTCTGCATAGTATCAGAGAAGCAAAACAGTGATACTGATACAAGGCAACATAAGAATGGAGCAGAGCCGCAGTCATAAAGCAATTGTAAATGAATTGACAATAGGTAAAGACAAGCAAAGAGTTGTGCCGCCACACAGCATGTGTGTGTGTGTGTGTGTGTGTGTGTGTGTGTGTGTGTGTGTGTGTGTGTCTCTGTATATATATATATATATATATATATATATATATATATATATATATATATATATATATATGGGTTACCTTCATTTCATTGACAGCTCATTTCACTGACAAGCAAATCAGCAAGACCAGTTCACTGAAAACTCATTTCACTGACAACTCATTTCACTGAGACTCATTTCGTCGACAGTTATATATGGCTTGTTCCCCACTGTAGTGTGATCCTGGAGTTATAATATATAGTAAGGGGGTGTGGGGGGTGAAGCCCCCCACATATTATAAACATTTTAAACTGTACAGATGGATACTTACAAGTATAATGAATAACTGTTTTGCAGAAAACAATATATAACCAAAGTATGTGGGGGGCTTTGCCCCCCCCCCCTTACTATATATTCTAACTCCAGGATCGCACTACAGTGGGGAACAGGCTATATATAACTGTCATTTAAATGAGTTTCAGTGAAATGAGTTGTCAGTGAAATGAGTTTTCAGTGAAATGAACTTTCAGTGAATTGGTCTTGCTGATTTGCTTGTCAGTGAAATGAGCTGTCAATAAAATGAAGGTAACCTATATATATATATATATATTTGCCATGAAAAGATTGGACTAAAACAAAAAGTGAATTCCTGGGGCTTTTTTCATCAAATAGAGAGGAACACAAGCCTATCACAATTAGCAAAATTTATTGTATTGCTGCTGTGATTCAGTTGCAAAGATAGTGGGCATCGTACTTCTCAAAACCTGACATATTGGTGGTGGGGGGGGCAAAGGCCCAAAAATACCTCATACTTTAAATATTCCTCTTATAAACTTAGAAAGTTGCTAGAATGACAGGATTTAACTTAACATGCATTTTTCCAAATAATATTAAGTCTGAAACTCAAATGTATGTCATTATTTCGTGACTTCAATCCTTAGATCATCCCAACAATTTGCCAGAAAAACACAAATTTATGAGGAATACAGCAAAAATATGATGCAATAATCTGGACAGTCTATGAAAATCTTGTCAGTTAAAAGGTATGGTGGCTCACTAGAAAGTTTTTCAAAGATGAAAGCCACATTTAGCAGTACAATCGTTTGAGTTCTGCTGCTTGTCTGCAGACATGAACTATTTTGGTCTTCTGTAAAGTTTACTGGCTGCCTTTCAGATAAGTGAACTGCATGTATTAACCTTTTAAAAGATACCTGCTATACAAACATTCTCTCTTTATGGTATTGATCAGTTTCCTCACATCTTCTCAAATTAATGTCAGCAAACACTTTTCAGAACAACAGCTTTCATACAAATCCATCTGGATACCTATTTCATATTTAGCAAGGCTTAAACCTATGGATCATTCCAGCATGGGGAGAGTTTATAATCTTCTATCACAGTATGTCTTGAAATTTTGATTTAAATCTGTTTATTGTGTTTATTTTGTGCTATGCATGACTCTGCATACCTGTGTGTCTTGTGAAGTAGACAGAATATTTTTGAAATAAACTACTTCCAGCTCTTGTGCAAATGCAGGACCAGCTGACACATAATTAGGAAGTAATTTGACAACTGCTTAGCATACGGTAAATACAAACACACAGGTTTGTTAAACTTAACAAATATAGTTCCACTGCAATAATTAAAGTAAAAACTATGTAGTTTTGAACAAGAAAGTCCACTTTGCATGCTAAGAGTTTAATTGCAGCAAAAAAGAAACAGCAAAATATTTTTGCACAACATCTTTAAGAAATAAGGCACCAGAATAACTGGAGTAATGGAATATGTTATGTACACATCAAGACGTGTTATCATAAAATACAGCATTGCTTTACTGCTGTTTTGGTAAAGACTCATGATTTATAAATTCTAGAAAGTCACTTTAGCAGGAAGTGCAAGGAAATGCTGGTAAAAATCAGATTTTTATTGTGCAGTTGGTCATAATCCTTACAAACAGGTAGGTGATATTACAGGGGTGAGGTAGTCATTAGTTATGCATGTAATAGTCTGCAGAACGATTATCTGGTATTTACCTATGAACCTAAAATATATTGATAAGTTCAGCCCATATATGTTAGTTGAATCGCTTAAGGGGTTGGGTGACCTTCCTGTTATACATATAGAGATCTGTATAGAGTAAAGTAAGTAAAACAATACAGTAGAAATGGGAGGGGGTTCAGGAAAAATATTCTTAAAATGAGATGGTTATGGAAAGATAAAGAATTTGTAGGAATTACAACCTTACAAAAAGAAAATTATGGACATTCATATAAAGATCAGCAAAGAGATAATATATAAAAATAAAACTCTCAGGTTCGAAGTGACTGGGGAGGAAATGGTCTTTAATTAAGGAATTCAAGAAATATACCACTGACTAATGAAAAAAATGGCAAGCCTGATTTGCAGTAACATAAGCCAAAGGTAGGCTAGTATTTGAATGTTGTGGGTGGGTCAAGTATCACAATAGCATGCAAAAACAAAATCTGATACAAGTGACCTTTTTTTGTAGAACTAGTAGTATCAGAAAGTCAGGTGAAGGAGATATGAGACTAAAAAATGAAGTAGGAGAAAAGAGTCGGAATGAGGGCCAAACAGAATTTGCGGACCAAATATTCAATTTTGGAGTACAAGATTGTCTGCACTGGAGTTATCACAGCAAAGGATGAAGAAAAAATCTATATTATGCAATGACTGGCCATTAACATTCAGAAACACGCATGCTGATTGGTCAGCCCAACCAGTGTGCCCATTGTAAAAGCGAGCATATACCAATAGAACAAGGTCTGCCAGTCACCCGGACTTTCTTCTACTAATATATGCCACGGGCTTTCCGGTTATCTTGAGTTTTTTTAAAAAAATAAATAAATAATAAAGTTAGAAATCCAGACATATGAGAGAGACAGGATAGAGAAAACACAAGGAAACTCAGGTATGTTATGCAAAACTAAAAAAAACATACCTGATTATCATTGTATTTCTGCCCTGTCTCTCTCTTGTACCTCTGAACTGTCCAAATTTCAAACTTTATTTATTTATTTATTTATTTTTAATAAAAAAAAAGGCAACAGAGATCTTTCTTTCTTCGTCGCTTCCTTTACAAAGCACTGATGAACGTGTAAGCTTGGGAACATAATCCCATATGCATGCACAGTAAATCAAGAAAGCCCCAGGATATGGAAAGAAAGCAGAAGAATACCATGGTGCTGTTATACAAAGACATTATTTAACAAAAGTAAGTAATTTTTTTTCTTAAATACTGTCCTTTTATAATAGCAATAACTAACTCCTGGATGTGATATATTATAGCAATAACCCACGCCTGGGTGTGGGTAATGCTAAATTTACCCACGGTTGGCGTGGTTTGGTCCCGGCGGCCCGGGACCAAACAAAGCCAACCGTGGGTAATTTAGCATTACCCACACCCAGGCGTGGTTATTGCTATTATCATGACATTATTTAAGAAAAGAAACTATTACTTTTCTTAAATAATGGCATAGTATAATGCCTGTTTACTGCCCTTCCGCAGATGCCTGGCATCCGGCAGTTCTGATGTACTGCGCCGCGCAGTACATCAGAGTTGGCAAAGCAACGGAGAAAGCAAGATCTCCGTTGCTTTATGTCTCGCTATGTTAAATGAGTTTAACATAGCGAGACAGTTTTAAAATAAGCAAAGGACATCTCCATTGCTTATTTTAAAACTGTCTCGCTATGTTAAACTCATTTAACATAGCGAGACTAAAAAAGGCAACGGAGATCTTGCTTTCTCCGTTGTTTTAAACACTGTCGCTATGTTAAATGGGTTTAACATGGCGAGACAGCTTTAAAATAAGCAACGGAGATGTCCGTTGCTTTTTTTAAAACTATCTCGCTATGTTAAACCCATTTAACATAGCGAGACAGTGTTTTAAAAAAACGAGTTATACTAATGGAAAAAAGTCCGGGCGACCGGACCTTTTTCCATTAGTATAACTCGATTTACAACGGGCACGCTGGCCAATCAGCGTGCACGTTTTGGGGGGGTCATGGTATAATAAAGATTCATCCATGGTTGCCTTTGTTTAATCACTAGGGCTTTGCCATCATGATTAAATCACACCAACCGTGGGTAAATCTACAATATACCACACCCAGTCATTGGTTATTGATATATTAGTTAGTGGAGGAAAGGCAGGATTCTTAGTAGGCAATAAAACACTGAAGGACAAACTGCAGGAATGAAAGGGAGAAAGTTAGACAAAAGAACAGTACTGTGGAACTACATGTGAGTTGTTTCCATCTACAGGCTATATAAAACTTGTTTAAAGTGGCTCTCAAAAAAATGCAGCACTCTTGTGTCGAGGACATAGCATAGTTATTTGAATGAGAAAAAAATGTTGAAAATGATAGGTGTGTATTCCTCTCAACTGTCCAGATTTTTGCAGAATGCCCAAACTTTTGCCTCATATTTTTGCTCTGCTCCTCATAAAATATGTGTTTTTCTGGCAAATCCCTGAGGATTAAGTCACTAAATAATGACAACATTTCAGTTTTCGATGTTATATCCTTCAGAAAATGCATGCTAAAGAAAAAAAAACTGTCATTCTAACAACTTTCTAAGTTTATAAGAACAATACTTAAAATATGTCGATCTTTGGGCATTTGTCCCACCATTATTTTAGTTTTTGTCCAGATTTCGTGTGCTAAGAAGTTGACAGGTATGTAGGTCTGAAGTAGTTTCTTAGTGCCCAGAAAGTGAATTTATTAAACCGGCAAACAAAATTAATGTTACCTAACTGCTAGGAATGATTATTGAAAAGCTACAGTGTTTTTGGCCATCCAATTTTGTAGGCCTTTACTTAATTAGAAGTTTGCGTGCTGCGCTCATCTTACTCACAGACTTGAGCTGCAGGTCTCCAGCCTTGAAATTGGATCATAACTACGTTATAGCATTCCCACAGGATGAACAGCGCCGTGAGGAAAATCCTGTAAGAAGCTTTGCTGAATGTGAGGTAATCATAGAGTTCAAGAGGTCATGGGACAGGTAGAGAAAGTATAAGGCGGAAGGTAAGGATGTTGAGAAGGTAGAATGGTAAATGCACTTAGAGGATAGGCTAGATATGTGTATTGTGTCCTTCTGCCATCAAGCAAGTGTAAATCAATACAATATAATCTATCTGAATTTCTGCTCATTTGAATCTGCCCTCCAGTAGAAATAGGATCAATAAAGAGAAATCCAAAATTTGAAAAAGTTAGCAGAATAAGATGACTACAGCAGTGTTAATTGTCTGGAATGAATTCACTGTGAAAATGTTTGACATAATAGTGTTGCTTGTTGCCTCATGGTTCCAGGGTTAGCAGTTTGATACTATCCTCCGATTACAGTTTTTGTGGATTTTACATGATACTATCATGTCTAGGTTGGTTTCCTCTGTGTAATTTGATTTCCTTTCACCTCCAGAAGCAAGATGCATAGATTAGTTGGTTATCCTACACTGTCCCTAAGTGTGCATTTGTGTAATGCCTTAAAGTGGAAAGGTATTCCATCCAGTATATATCCTGATTTGAGATCAGAATTTTATGGATAGAGTCTGGCACATAGCAACACTGAAATGTCTTTATTTGTCATTGATAATATGTAGCCATGGATGTACTTGAAAACAGGGCACAGCAGGGTTTGGCCATGTTCATCATATTCCAGAAATATTAGTGTATGACAAACAGAATGGCACAGTGAAGACAAAATTATATAATATGTTAAACATTACTGGGTGAAGATTAGCAGAACAAGGTACAATAAAAGACTTTATGGGATTGTTCAGGAAAAGCTTTAGTTAAAAAGGTGCACAATACACTAGGTGAAGGGCTCCAGGGCAACTCCCTACTGCTGTCTTCTCCTGCACACATCTCCTGGTGCCCCCTTGGTTTCCCCAAATTTTGGCATCCACACATCATCCAGATTACTTTTTTCTTCCCTGTCTTACATTTTGCCCTACTGTTCATCTTTTCCTGCATCCTTTCAATGCATACTAATTGGCCAAGACTGCAGTGTAATAACTGTGAAGTAAATAATTGAATTAGCCCAGGGGTCATAGTGCTGTTACGCTCCCATAAGACATGGGGTTATAGATGCCCTGCAGTGCATTTTAAAGCCTTTTAAGCAACCTTCTCATTCAGTGATGAACTGAACAAAAATCTTGACTAGTGAAAGAAATTCAGTCTTACTGTTCAGCTTAGTTTTTCCTGCATCATTTGAAGCCATAACTAGCCAAGACTAAACTGTAATGACTGGGGGAAATAATTGAATTAAGCCTCAAGGTTATACTTTTTTTCCATCTTTTTGATTCAATGATGGCATGAAAAAAATCATGAATAAGGCATGAAATTCAATCTTATTAGTTTTTTCCTTGTTTGCTTTAAGGAAAAAATAAGCTGTGTCCAAGACTTAATGTTCAAAGCTGACAAAACAATAGATGTCCTTACATTCACTGCTGCAGTATTCTTAACATATGGGATTCCCTGCCATGGAAGCCTGAATGTCCGTCCAGTCTACAAAAGACTACTTGTTGCTTTTAAAAGGTATGCTGAACATAATACGTAGCAGAGGGCATAAAGGTGAAATTCAGGCCTACCATAATCAGAACTTCTTTGCTGCGAGTCTGAACATATCTTTTTACCATAGGTCTGTTTCCCTGTGTCTGTTTTTTACAAGTTGAACATATTTTCTTTCTCCAGTGACTACCTACGCCTGTTTACTGACTTCTATTGCAGTTGCAGATAAGTGCCCCATTGAGGATTTTGTTTTTTTCTTATATTTTTATGCTCCTTGGGGTTAATGTCATCCAGGAAGGGTAAATGACAGTGTGAGAGACACATTCCCTATAAAGACCACCACAATGTGTCTTTTTTTGTCTAGGGGCTTCTCATGACCATATGTCATTGTATTGAATGTAGTTATGATGCAGCAGATAGGCTTCAACCTCTACCTGATGATATTAAAGCTGAGTTGATGGATGCTTCTCTAGATTCTAAACCTTTGTTTGGGGAAGCCTCTGCTTGTTTGTTTAAGTCCCTTTGGGATAAGGGTAAGGCCTTACAAGAGTTTAAACATGTGTTTGCTTCTCTTGTGCCTAAATTTCAGAGAAACTACCCTGCTAAGCCTGCCTTTGTTTGTAGGCAATTCCGCCCTTCTACTAAATGTAGGAAGAGTGGAAAATGGGCTCCTTCCTACTAAGGCTACTCAGTTTTCAGGGACTCTGAAGCTTTCCTTTCCACACAAACCAGGTACTTTATGACTGTTTGTCTCTTCCCATCTACATTCCTCTTACTGTTCACCTTTCTCTTTCTGTTTGGCTTCATATCACTCAGGATTCTTGGGTTCTGTTGATCATTCATCAGGGGTACTTCATTTTGTGGAAATCCCATCCTCCTTTTATGGGCATTACTCAGCCTCCTCAGAAAAACTTCCATTTTCCTACAGGTTCTTCAAAATCTCTTGACTCAGGGTACTATTCAGGAGGTGCCTGTGTCCCAAAGGGGAACAATGTTCTACTCAAGACTGTTTCAAGTGCCCAGAAACGAGATCATATGGAGACCTATTCTAGATCTCTCGCATCTAAACACTTTTCTAAAAGTGCCTTCCTTTTGGATGTTGTGCCTTCAGATTCTGTTTCTTATCTTGCTCCCTCAGACCTATATGGTGTCTCTGGATCACAAGGATGCTTATCTCCATATTCTTATCCAAAAATGATAAAAGAAAAAATAATTAAAACCTAATGTATTATAATTCCTTTCAAAACATTTACATTATTTTTGTTATATGTTAATTTCTAAAAAAAATAGTGCTTCTAAACTGGTTAAATGGTTGTATTCATCACAATAACTGGTTTTAAATAACTTCTTTTTTTAACTTGCATTACTACAGTTTATTAAATGATTGATCATGAAATAACAAGTCATGGGGCAGCAAAGCATTTTACTATTGTCAATCTCATGAATAAGGATGGGGCGGAGCCTAGATGGCCAACTGAAAACGGCACTTTTTTAGAGCTCCATAAAACTAGCCTAAAAAAACAGGAAAATATCTATCTTCAAACATAAATAACTAAATTTTACTGATAAACATCTGAACTAACTGTACAGCAATTTTGGAGTTTATTCATTGAGATTTTCCTGTCAAAATATCTTGGAGACTAATCCTGCATTGTGGAATTGAGCAACCCAAAGAACTCTCACTGAGAAACTACTCTGAAAAAAGAAGTACAATGGATGTCCTCTAGACTATAAGAGCTATCTCTAAAAATTAATGGATCAAAGACAACTTAGAAAATCTTAAAGAGAACTGCCAAAAACAAACTGATGCTTTTAGAAAAATACTAGAACAACAAACAAAAATCTCAGACATTGAAACTTCATTAGGTATATAGAAGGGAGACTTAAGGAAGAAAAAAATCAAAGTGAAACTTTATTGCAGCAGAACAACTGGCTTATTAACAAGGTAGATGACCTGGAGAATAAACATAAGAGTTTTCAGACTACCAGAGAGAACTGAGGGTGAGGACATTATTTTATTTTTAAACTTTTGGCTACATGAAATTTTAGACTTAAAAGAAGGCTTATCCTGTGACATAGAAAGAGCGCATAGAGCCATAGGAACACCAATACCTTCTTCACCTTCTACTTCAACGAGATCAATAGTTGTAAAGTTTCTATCTTATCTAGACAAAGAACTTGTCCTCAAATCAGCATGGAAAAAAAGTCATTTGAAATATAAACAAAATACAATCAGATTTGATAATAACTATTCCTCCAGAGTACTAGACATGACAAAAAAAACATGGCCACTTGTGAAACTACTTAAACAGAACAAAATAAAAGCTCAACTGACATACCCTGCAAAAATAAGGATTTTCTACTCAAATGAAATGAGAACCTTCAATAATATAGAGGAAGCATCCACTTGCATCAAGAATAACAATATAATAACAATTCCAGAAGAAATGGACTGGGCATCAACTACTTCACTGAAAGGATCTCCAGAAAAAAGTGTGTGGAATGATGTAAAGAAGTAAAAACAAAGGACTGATTTTAAAAATGTAGAATCTACAAATAATCTCAAAGAATCTAGTAAAAAGTGAGAAACATTCAAAAGGAAACAAAAATAAAATGTATGTATAATTATACTTTTACTAAGATAGCTATCACATTCCGTGTTTTCTGGTTTCTTTTCTGTATTAGCATATACAAACCAGCTTATTACCCAAGTGTTTTCATAATACAGGTAAAATAAACATTCAGTTATTGTTAAATGTCTCTTTTTACTTTATTTTAATAAGAGGGAAGAGAAGGAAGAGGGACAGTTAATTTCAAAGTCAATGAATATTAGCGTATTTATTAACTAGTAATACTGAGTATCATGTAAAATTATAACTTTTGCTATAATATGCTGTTAATTAAAGCACACAAGGATACAGGAATTGTGGTGGGATTGGCTACCAGATAATGAACAATTACACACACAATAATTAGTAAACACAGCATAGTTTTCGTTAAATAAGCTACATTTCAAATGTACGACATTTTGAGAAACTATCCATTGACAACAATCACTCACAGGTGATGCGAGAGCTTCCCAGAGCATAAATACATTTCATAGATATTCAAATAAGTCTCTCATAAACTGTAAAACTGAGAGACACAAGTACTAGCTAGATTTTACTCAATAAATAATCTAAAAAAAAGAGGAGAGAAGTGAGAGAAAGACAGTATAATAAATAAAGTGAACTGACATCGCACAAAGTTAAGAGCTTGTGATGCTCTTATAGGAATGCTTCGTGTTATATTCTCTCCATTATAAAAAAAAAAAAAAAAAAAAGATGTGGAGATGTAAAACCAAAATAATCATCCCATTAACTAGACAGATAAAGCTGTATTATATGGGATTGAAAGACGAAGCTAAGGGGAATGTTAGCGATAATACATTTACGCATTCACACACTTCCTTGTAGTCTTAAAGAGACATGCAGTCTCTTAAACATGTTAAGAACTGAAGCACATCAGTGGAAGAAGAAGAGGAATAATAGTAAAAGAGGAATTATGGTAACATAAATCATACATAAAGCGTTACAGTTTCTACGTTTTATGGGACATGCAAGTAGTTAAATAACTAAGTACATGAATAGGTAGTAAGTCCACAAACCAATGTGTCATTCATCACTCATCTCTACTAGATAAGAGATTTTAATAATAAATACCAACAGGAACTACTGACTCTGAGCAGTAAAACCAATACTGTAAATATAGATAGTACTAAACTAAAACCTTTTGACTATGCATATTGTACAAAGTACAGCATGTTCATATTTATAACATTAAATTCAATGTGTTATAAGAACGTAAAATCTTTTAGAGTTAGTTATAAGCAGAGAACTGTACACAAGATGATACTACATTCTAATTTACAAAATCATATTTAACTTATACAAACATTACCCACCTAGGCAGAAACTCATATTGTAACATGTCCATTGAAGATTTTGACACAACATATTAATATTTAGAAAGATAATCTATACATGTAAAGTTCTTTATTAATCTATGAACTAATATATAGCAATGAAATCTAATTGTTAAAGACTTGAAATGTTTTAATAGTGTTTAAGAAATGTATTGAATGCCTGTTCAGTGTTTTATTTTTTTCACTAAAAAATGTTTAACTTATATGCATATTATACTTCATTTTTCTATAAGATAAGACAATAATATATTAATATTTTTATGATAAGAGATCAAATTCTAGATATTAATGAACAAGATAATAATTGTAGTGAAATGATCACAATTTCGTTTTTGAAATGATAAATAATACATTGACATATATACGCAAACTCTGATTATCTAATTATCCAGTTTTGTATTTACTATAAAGAATTAGAAACACAGCACTTGAAAAAGACTATATAAAACACACAACATAATCCTGCGATATATGGCTGGCAAATCATATAGCATGTTGTTCTAGTGATTAAAATGATTTAATTATTAAAATCATTTTACAAAACAGAAGGGGGGAGAAAAGAGAGAAAAGAAAAGGATAAAGCATGTAAATACATAATATATACTATAGACAAAGAACAATTATTAGAGAACACTTTCCTGTAAAGGGTCTCTTAATAGACAACAATTCAACATTCATTCAAATTACATATAAAAGGTGGAAAAACAACACATATTTATTGAAACAAGTAAAAGTGCATTATTATGTAATAAACATAATTGATTGATGAAATTAGTACTCAAAATTATTAGATAGCTAGTGATACTTTAATTTATATAGTCTCTACATGAGGATAACATAACATCTGAGAAGAGATGAGGCATAATTTAAGCTCAAAACAAATAACCACTTATGTATTTAGTTAAGTTAGTTATAATTGATCTATAAACAAACTAAGCATAGTTTTTCTTATACAAATTCAACTGATCTCCAGTAAAATTAATATGGAGTTTAAAGGGAACTTGTGTTGTTAAGGTATGAGGGACAATCTGATAGATCTTTTTTATCTGCCAGATTGGGAATGTATATCATTCCAATTATAATGAGGGAACTCTAGAACTGTTGGATTTTTTCACTACATGTAGTTGTTATCATATTAAACGTTTATCTTTTTTTGTGGGCCTGAACTAGAATTTATCTTATATTCTTTAACAAAAAAATCAATCTGATTAAAAAAATTAGAAAATACAAGAATTTTGAACAATTAAAATGTCAAAGTAGAGTACTGAGTATAATTTAGTTCATAAGTAAACTCTCAACTGAATAAAAATATATGGATTTAACACTACTTTCTTTAAATATCAGTGGCTTGAACAACCCAAAGAAAAGATCTAATCTATTAAGATATCTAAAATTAAATAAAGTGCAGCTGACATTTCTCTAAGAATCACACTTTAAAACAAATGATAAGCATATATGGAATCCAAATGAATATTTAACATTAGCTCATTCCTTATATAAAACAAAAACTAGAGAAGTAATAATTTTGTGGAAAAAGAATGTTACTAATCCCCAAATCATTTATAATTATGAAAACAAAGAAGGCCTGTTAGCACTTGTTATATTTAAGTTTAATAACAGAATTTAGACGCTAGTAAACTTATACTGGTTTCCTGGCATGGGCACAGGGACTGCTAAAAAACATCTAGATTTTGTTAGTTGAACATATAAAGGTAATCTGATAATAGGCGGAGATTTTAATTGCATTTTAATAAAAGAAATATGTGACTTAAGCCTATAGCAAAATTACTTATAAAATGGAGTGAAAGTCACAACCTAATTGACACATTCAAATTTAAAGAAAATCATTATTATTCTCCCACCAAGACCACAGATTTAACACTCAAACAAGAATAGATAAAATCTTTGTATCACAAGCGTTAAATACAAAAATAATAAAAATTTTGATAACCCCCTGTCCAATGTCAGATCATAATTGTCTTTTTCTCAAATTTCAAGTAGACTTTAAAAAATTAACATTTATAACAAGGATACCAGCTTATATTACAAAATTAAAAGAATTTAAACCATGGCTAATTTCAGAACTACAATTTATCTTAGAAACCAACTATACTGAAGAGATAAACATAATAATGATATTGGATACCTTGAAAGCCTATATATATATATATATATATATATATATATATATATGGTAAAATTATTGCATGGTTCAAAAAGAAAACAAAAGAATGGGAATCTGAATTGCATAATATACAAAAAAAGCTTATAAAGATCAACAACAATGATCCAAGAAATTCTTCTATTAATAAAAAAAATGAAGAGTTAAACAAAAAATATAATGAAATTCTAACCCATAAAACAAATTTAGCATTAGAAAAGCTAAAACTAAACTCATATTCTACATCACCAAGACACATGCATAATTTAACAGCCAGAATTAAAAGACAATCTAGATTAAATAACATCACTAACATCATTCATGAAGGGAAAAAGAATAAAAAAGTATCAGATATAAGTGAAATTCTTGAAGCTTTTAAACATGATTATGAGGAACACTATGGAACTAGCAAAACTCATATCACTTTCTGAAATTTAGAACTAAACGTTCCCAAAGTTACAAAAATATCAGAAAAATTAAAGTTAAATATACAATAACAAATCACATATAAAGAAGTCACAGATAGTATTAAGGAAAGTAAAAGCAATAAAGCACCGGGAATTGATGGTATTATAATAGAAATATATAAAATTCTCCCAACATCCATAACCTCAATTTTCCATAAAACTTTACTAGAAATTCAAACATAAAACATAATATGACCTTCATGGAGATATTCACTAATTACATTCATTATAAAAGAAATTAAAGATCCTACACAATGTAAATCTTATAGACCAATATCTTTACTTAACAATGATTATAAAATGTTTATGTCTATCTTAGTTAATAGAATTAAAAAATCATTTCTCCACATTATAAACGAGGATCAAACAGGTTTTATATATACTAGATGCACTTATAATAACATTCAAAGAGTATTAATCCTTATAGATATATTAATAGAGAAAATTAGGAAGCCCTAATAATAGCATTAGACATAGAAAAAGCTTTTGATTCACTAAATTGGGAATATCTATTTAAGGTGTTAGCTCTCTATGAGTTTCCTCAACCCTTATAAAAACAATTTAGCATATGTAAAACTAGGTCCATTTACCTCTGAATCCATAGTTTTAACAAGATAAATAAAACAAGGATGTCCCATGTCTCCTATCTTATTTGCACTAGCTATTGAATTATTTGCCTCTTCAATTCATTCCAATATGAAAATAAAAGGTATATATATATATATATATATATATATATATATATATATATATATATATATAATTCTAAAATTATGTTATTTGCAGATGACATTCTCCTTACATTATCCATCTCAAAAGAAGCTTTAATAGAATTAGATGAACAAGTAGAACATTTTTACTTAATTTCAGGCCTTCACTTCAACAAAACAAAGTCTAACTTCTTAATGTTGAATAAAAACAATGATTTACTAGTAGAAGGGGACTATATAATAGGTAAGCAAGTTTCCACCCTAAATTATTTAGGCATTGTTCTATGTAAAAATATAAAAGAAACACCTACTATAAACTATAACAATATAATAAATAATATGAAAAACTATATAGTAAATTGGAATAAAATATATTTAACTTTTGAAGATAGATTACAAATAATAAAAATGATACTATTTAAAAAAAAAAAAAAAAATATATATATATATATATATATATATATATATATATATATATATATATATAGCACAAGCTATCCCTAAGATACCAGAAAAACATATTTTAAAAGAAATAAATATACTTTTATAAAAATTTCTTTGGTATCCTAATAAAACAGAGTAGTCTTCATACATCATACTAGATCATGGGAAAGAGGAGGAATCAACTTTCCAGACATAGAGACCTACATAAAAGCTTCTATATTTAGAATAATTATAAACTGGATAGATCCAAATTATTCCTCTAATTGGAAAACCTTACATACTACTATTTATTCAAATGAAAATCCCATAATAAAAAAAAAAACATATATTAGATAATCATATTAATAAACCTTGGCACATTTTATGTATAGGAATTCAGTATAATATAGTAAAACCTACTAAACTAAAATTTACAAATTGGATTTTTAACATATTTAGAAAATGTATTATTGCCAATACAGATAAAAGATTTGGATGGATTTAATAATTCCTTTTAGTTCCACAAAAAACTTTCCTAATAAGATACATAAGAATGTTTTTACCACTTGGGAAACAAAAAACTTTATCTATTGGCAACAGTGTATTATTAATCAAAAAATAGTTGACAGTCAGATAATAAATACATATGAACTTTCACCTTCAGATTGTCTGGTTTTACAAAGTGTACTGATATATTCACAAGATTTATGCAGAATAATAAACAATTCTCCTTTTAAAACCAGACCTAAATTTATAAAATATTTAGACAAAATTATATATGATAATAATAATTGGAAGAATGTAACCTCAAAATTATACAAATTATTAATAAATTATAAAACTAAAACTCAACAAAACTATTGGGATTGTATCACCAAAGGGCATTCAATAAACCTATCCATGGAAAATAAAACAAACCTATTGTGTTCTATCAAATTAACATCTAACACACAATTTTGGAGAATATATACTTGGAAATTTCTCATAGATCATTTTTACACCCAATAAAGTAGCCAAACTTTGCTCTTACAACAATGTTATCTGTTGGAGATGCCTACAAACATGTAAAGCAGACTGGATACACATATTTTATGATTGTATTAAAGTCAAAAAATATTGGGAAGATATTGATAACTTCTTTCAAGCCATATTCACAGATACATTTACTTTAAATCTTTAATTTTATTGAATATTAATGAAAAAACTGAAATGAATAAAAAAGATCTATATTTATTATGGACTATACTAGATGTTGCTATGAAGTACATCACTAGAAAGTGGAAATCCATCTCTGAACCATCCTTTGAAGAATTTTTAAGACTATTAAATGAAGCAGCAATGATTAAAGTCAAAGTCAACAACCCATGGAAGAAGATATTATCCCTTACTGAGACATTAAAAATGAGCTCAGACTCTACATAAAAGAAGAAAATAGAGGAAGAAAAATATTTGTTCAAAGATCACACAAAATTGACCCAGATTGGTTCATTTTATAATCTAACTTCAGGCCAAATGTAAATAATGTATATAGTTTTGTAATATGTTTGAATTATTAGATAAATATCAATTAAGTCATTTATTATATTCTGAAGAAAATCAATAAAAACTTTTGAGTAAAAAAAAAATCCCATGAATATGTACTTCATGCAGTGCTATTGCATATATTGCATATGGGGTGGTGCAATGGCACAGCAGATAGCATTGTCTCCTCACAGCAAGAGAACCCCTGGTTCGATTCTCAGCTGGGCCGCCTTCTGTATTGAGTCTGCATGTCCTGCCTATGTTTGTGTGGGCTTCCTCTTGGTGCTCAGGTTTCCTCCTACATTCCAAAGACATGCATCAGATAGATTAGACACACTAAATTGGCCATAGGTAGGTGTTTGTGTGTGTGTGTGTGTGTGTGTGTGTGTGTGTGTGTGTGTGTGTGTGTGTGTGTGTGTGTGTGTGTGTCTGTGTGTGTGTGTGTGTGTGTGTGTGTGTGTGTGTGTGTGTGTGTGTGTGTGTGTGTGTGTGTGTGTCTGAGTGTGAGTGTGTGGTGTGGAAGAATAATCGTGGCAGGGCTAGCCACCCTGTGGTAAAAACCTTGGCTCTAGGTAATTGTCACCGTCACCCTGACCTCATGTGCAAAAATGGGCAGTTATGTGGCCAGTGAATCTGAGGTAGAAACATTAATATGGCATATAACAAGGCTAAGCCATGTGAGTAGGGAGTTCTTTTAACTGAGAGATCTAATGGGAGCTCCATAGAATTGAATGACTTAGAGCATGGAGAATGGGACAGGCAGGGAAGAGACAATTATATTACTGGGCAGGAGAGGTTAGTAATAGGCAAACCAATGGATCTACTTTAGTTTAATCAAATACCACTTGATTAATCCCTAATAACACACTGCCAGTCTTTTGAAACTGCTTCTACTCCTGATCAGCAACAACTGTTATTCTTAAAGGATGTATACCCCTTTGTAGTTTGTACCCCTGTAAATGAAGTCTGTGTATTTGAGTGTCTCATACTTAGATACACAGATGAGTCCTCAGCTGTGGGCAGATGAGCAGTGAACACCTACAACATATGTGTATGTGAAATAGAACCCAAATCAATATCCTGCATGATGTAATGGTAATGGAGCTGTGTGCATAATGCGCTGAAAATGTAAGAAGGAAGATGGGGTCAGGCTTCAAGAAAAAAAACAGAAAAAAGGAAGCCATTTATTGAATCTAGGAGAAATAGGTCCAGAAACTAGGGCTGAGAAAAGGCAGGGTGATGAGCAGGTGTCATCAAGAAAAAGGCAAATGTTAAGGTGGAGCAAGGTACAGTGGACATGCAGGAAACACAGGAAGTAAAGGTCAAGGTGGGAGAGAAAATAGACTCAGGAGCAAAAAGAGACCTAGAAGAATGGGAAAATAAGTAGAAACAACTTGACAAAAGGGACAATGTCCAGCCCAAGTTAGGAGGATGGTACCCCAGATAGTAGCCATGGTAAAGGAAACAGACAGGAAACTTAGCTAGATAGAGGAAGATAGCAAGAAGCTCAGCCAGAGGAAGATGGGCGGGGACTCAGCTATGAGAGATTAAATGAAGCAGGGGGGAGTCTCTTACTAAAGAGGAAGATGGTTCCAAGGTTGACAACATTCAGGTCATATCAAGCTATGACCACAGTAGTTGCAAAGTGCAGGTGCATCCACATGTAATATCCCAGTAGGCTAGGTCATGGAAACAGCTGTCCGATGTAGACAATGAAGAAGCATGAAAGCCTTCTCAGAGGTGCTGCTAGTGCCAAGGGTCACCACTGCTAGGAATGGTAGGAAGGAAGTGATGACTCAGGAATGGGGCAAGGAGCAAAGAAAATGTACAGTGAAGGATGGGTGGATGATGACCTATGCGACAGGGATATGCTGTGTCTTAGTGCTCAAGAGCAGTGATTCACTTCTGACAAACTGGAAAGGCACACTGAGACAGTTTCTTTTCAATGACATGGATGTGAGAGATGAAAGGAGATAGTTGGAGGGAAGATAAATCTAGAAGAAGAAAACAGGGTAGGGAAGTGAAGAGTCTGGGGAAAAAAGCTCCCCATCAAAATAAGAGTAGGATGAACGTTGATGCTAAGTAATAAGAGCTTGGGAAGCAATGATTGAGATGCAGGTAGTTATAAAAGAGGCGGACTTTATGGGTATAAGAAACACTTGGAACAACAGCCCCCCCCTCCAAAAAAAAAAGATGAGATATGGTAGTTCCATGGTGTAGAATACTAAGAAAGGACAAAAGGGGTAAAGAATGGGTGGCATGGCAGTTTACATAATGAAAAAAAAAATAGCTTTAGTGCTGCCAGTGAAGAAGAAGAGGAGGAAGAAGGGAACAGAGGATAGGAGGAAGGTAAACATCATGTCACTACAGTCAGGGTGAAGCCAGGAAAAGAAGAAGAACAACACAATAATTATATCACAAACTACAACCAAGAAGGAGGGAGTTTTAACTAGAGAAGGAGTGTGAAAATGGGTAGGCAGGAAATGGGTGGTAATAAGAGAAGACTTTAATTTCCCTAAAACAGAATGGTGCACTCAGCATCAAGAGTTAAAGAGAAAATTTCATAATGGGTGGGGATGATCATTTAGGAGGATATAACTCAACAGGTGGACGAAGGAACTAGGAAGGAGGTGAAATGCACAACACTAACTTAAAGTGCACTTTAACTGAATCCAGAAAATGTGAAGAAACACACGTGAATGGCAAATCAATCAAAAAGTAAATGCACTGAACCTTACATAACTGAAAACAATAACTAAAAAGTATTTTTGCAGTGGGGAAGCCACCCATCACCTCCTCAAACACAGCAATGCCATTTTCACACAAACACAAATATGGGAAAATTCTCTCACAACAAATTAATTTCTGGCAATGCTCCATCCCAAACCATACTGTCAATGAAACTCAGTGATAGCTAAATACATTGTAAAGCAATACAACCAGCTCACCATTTACTTACACCTACCAGTGAGGCAAAGTATCACTACCACAATTACACACATGAATAGTAACTCACATTAATCTACAAGATTTCAACAAATATCCCACTCAAAAACTTTCCACTTTGATTAAAAGTCAATACCCTGCAGAGGTTCAATGAAACCATTGTTTGAAAAGACTGTCTTGCACTGAGGATGATACTACACATTTTAATGAGAAGGTAGAACATGCCGAAGTGCAGGCTCGTGTAGTAACTAGTGACTACCACACAGGGTGGGTGTCATGTTAATAGCAGCAAAATTAAAGGGAATGTAGGTATGAGACTACAAAGCAACAAAATGTGAAAATACCATTTAAAGTGAGGAAAATGGGAGAATGATGGAAGAATAAAGCAGTGAATGGTCTATAGAAAACCACAAAAAGATCAGGGCTTGGAAAGGAACAGAGGAACAAAGCAGGATTGGAAAAGTCAGAAGGGAAAGATTAATATGCTTGAAGAAAGTGATAAAAAAATCACTGAAGGCTATATGAAAAATGTTATAGGGAATGGTGGATAAAGGGGGAAGTAGTCCAAAGGAGTAAGGAGTGTATGACAAAGTCATGAAGAAGTCAGCTAATGATATCAGGAGGCCATGTCAGCAATGTAAAAGGAACTAGTTAATGTTATTAAGTATAGAAATAAGATTTTTAACAAAGATTTTTTTTAGGTACTTGAGAAAGGAGAAAGATAAGAAAGGAGATAATTGTAAAATCAAAAGAAAGAAGGTAGTCCAAAGGACTAAAGAAGAGGCAATGCTTATCAATATATTCTTATACTTGTATTCACAAGGGAGTACAAGATAGCAGCATGAGAAAGAAATGTAAGGATGTCACAGATGTACAGATGGTGTGCTAGACAGAGGAAATTCAGTAACATGAGCCACTAACATTGAGAAAGGAGAAGGTAGAGGGGTCAGATGCTCTAGCCCAAGTTTCTTGTACAGCAAAAAAAAAAAAAAAATCTCACAGATTTCCTCATGGATTTGTTCAAATTTGGTTCAGTATTAAGATAGCCTTAGTCAGACTAGTTGCATGGATAGACAGATGGCAAATGAGGTTTAATGCCAATAAGTGCAAGACACTAATCTAGGAAAAGATAAGCTAGTAATTGAATATGAATTTGGAGGAGACGTTAAATTCCAACCACTTGATCAAGAAAAATGGCTTGGGTATTATAGTTTTGGGCATAATGAATTGCCGGGAAGAGAACATTTTCTACAATAAATGTTAATTACAATAAATTGGGGTGAACAGCAAAATCTGTATGATGATAGCCCCACCGCAGTACTGCATCCATTTCTGATGGGCACATTGGCAGAGGGGCAACAAGTCATTGGAGAAAGTAGGAAGGAAGACTACCACGGTAGTTGGGGGTCTAGAAGGGTTGAGATAGCAAAGGCTGGGTCTATAGTCTTTACAAACTAAGATACAAAGGAAGACATAATGTAAGTGCAAGACTTTTATACTGAAATGCAAATGATAAATGCAAGACAAAAGTTCAGTGACAGCAGAAGAGGACACAGATTACAATTACAAGGAATAGATTTTAGCCAGAGGATAGAAAGATGCTCCCAAATTCAGAAATCAAGTGCCAAACAACAACATAACTAAAATTATTAAGGAAAACACGAAAGGAAATCATTTAAAGCCATGATCAGTTATTTTTTTTTGTAGTGTTTATCTGGATAATATGCTAACATGCAGTGTCAGAGCCACAACAGGTAGTAAACTCGCCATTATTGCAGTAGGCTGGTGGTTCTATTCCCATAATGCAGATGGACTGCTAACACTGCAGTGCAGTGAAAGGGGAAGGAGGTGATGCAATCCTGAGCACATGTCTTTGGATGAGACATTAAACCAAGGCTCATCTGCCTGGGTTGGTGGTAGCTCGGGAGGATATAAAAGATCCCATGGCACCTGTGGAAAGTGGTTAGGGAAGTTCCCCACTACCCTGGCCAAAGTACCCTAGTAGTGTAAATACCACCACAGGTCTCCCTTGAAGAGAGGTTACTAGATTAGTGGGACTAACCTGGTCAACAATGAATGAATAAATAAAAAAAAAAATAATTCACAGATATGGTGGTAGACAGGTAGAACAAGCTCCCTTGAACTGGTAGCCCAGAGCAAAACAGCTGAAACATTATAGAAGGCTTAGGACAGGTAGATCAGAGAGGGTGGACAGAGGGAAAGGAAAACTACAGGGTATTGGCTGGAATAACTGAGAAGATCAGATAACCAAATAGTATTCATTTGTTAAAAAAGTCTATGCATGCATGTATGTATGTATGCATGCACATATATAATGACTTATAAGTGTTAAAATAAACAGTATTACCTGTCCTAGAAAACGCAGTCTGAGGTTACCACATTATCTAGATAAACACATCAGAAAATAAAGTGATTATGGCCTTAAATAATTTCCTTTCTTGCTTGCTCTAATGTTAGATATGCTGTAGTTTAGCACTTAGTTTCTGACTGCCCTCTTTACCTATGAGTTAAATTTATCAGAAAGCAGCTATCTTTATTAAAATTCTGCAGTACCATCTTACTGAGAGTCAGAATCTTGCCTAAAGCACATGGTCATTTCTCAAGACCACACCACTACTGCACATTAGGCTAACATGTCAAAAATTGCAATAGACTTATCATTCTTTGACTTGATCCCATATTTTCAACTGCAGTTAATCAAACTATGGTTTCATCAAGTGCAGTAACATGAAAAACATAACTCAATGAAGTAAACACTAACTGATATTTAACTGCCTCCTCCTTCCACACATGTATAATATGTACATGGTATTAAAAAGTTAGTAAATTACTATGTTTTCATTCAGAGTTTACCATGTTGGTTACGAAGTTCTGCTACAAAATAATATTAGCATTCTATTCTCAAACTCTGCTCAGTCTCCTGCCTTGTGTCACAAGTTATGACAAGTAGCCAGTGTCATGGCATAGAAGGATAAAGCCCTGACTACAGCTCAGGTGACCTTCGTTTGATTAGCAACTTGGACGTCACTGGTACTGGCAGGGGTGGACAGGCATGCCCATCCTGGAAAGGTTGGAGGGAAGGGTATGTGCATGAAGGTACACAATGCTGTTCATTTTCCTTGGCAGGGAAACAACCACAAAGTGCTTCCTCAGGGCAGCTTGCCAATGATAGCTTGTGGAATTAAGGAGCAGTTTGGCAGTGTCTGCCCATTGCACTCCCAACCCACAGTGTGTTAACATTATACTCACAGGATGGAGAGAAATATAGGAAGAATACTCTTGGCAGCAGTATGATGCAGACTTAGGATGCCTTGATCTCCTCTCTGGGCCCAATCCTTATCATAGTAGTGTGGGGAGGCTAGGAGCTGTAGGTATACCTGGCAATCAAAGAGAGACACTGGATTCCACTGATAGTCACCTGTAGAAGACAAAAAGAAACCAAAAAAGTAATAACAGGTGGCTCGTGAGTGGCACAATTCCTCACCTTCCTCCTTATCCATTTGTAAACAGAATGGAGTATGAATGCACAATTTATCCAGTAGATATTATTTGTATCATTAGATTTATGGCTGGTGAAGATCTCCAACTTTTGTTGGCTTCCATGATCTGCTGCTTGACAAAAACTTTCAACAGGAGCATCAGACACATGACAGATATCAGACACATGACAGACACATGACGGATATCAGACACGTGACAGATATCAGACACGTGGCAGATATCAGACACATGTTCAGTCATCTGCTGCAGTTCATCAGCTCACTGCTGAAGTGATTAAACAACTGTGACACTGCTAACAAGGTAGAAGTTAGATAGTTTTCAAATGGTACATCTTGTGAAAATAAGGTTAGAAGAATTCAGGTTCAGACAGTGGTTTAATCTCCATACTGGCAGGTGGCTGGTTTGGACTATGATACCATTTGGTTTAATTCAGGGGCTGCTGTAGTCTTACAGGTTGTTTCCATCTACTTCAGCTGCCTATGTATATATTAAAATGTTTCTTTAGTTGTTTCTCGCTACTGAGTCCTAATGTGATGAATAACCCCAAACCAAATGTTTATGCCTCTGCATTATTATGGGGTGGGGTAATGTATTCAACATGATTCCTACAGCACTCAAACAACCATAGCAGTTTCTAAACAACTTGTTTTTGATGTCCATAAAAAAGAAATGAAAAACAAAAATCAGCAACAACAAATGTTTCTGCTATACTAGGACCAGCTGACTATACCAGGCAACACCTGAAAAGAGGAAGAACCTAAGACATCATAGTCTACATTGCCAGTGTTAAACCATTAAAACAAGCAATAGTAATTAAATGCTTTAGCACCTGTCCTTCACATAATCTGTACCACCTACATTAATCAGTTACCAACATTTCGTAGATCAGTTTTCCTTTGCAACATAACCTGAAATTGCGGCACTGTCTGTTTAATGCCTTTCTAAAGAAGGATGGGTTAAGGATGAAGAACAATGGCAGATGGTTTGTGTGGGAGCTTTCTGGCATTAATAATAACTGATGTACTGCTCTCTGAGTGTGAAGACATGACTCCTTTTTGCCTAATAATTTCAGTGATGAATTGTTTGGAATTCACATTTATTTTGTTCTTGTCATTTTAATTCTATATGTTGTTTTCTAAGTAGTACAACAAAACTGGCATTGTGCATTTGGATGAAGGCTTAACATTCCTTTCCATTTTTAAAACTGATAATCTGTACTCATAGGTTCATAGGTTCATAGGTTCATACTAGGCTATCTGCCCAAGAGCATTTATAAGCCTAGCCCATAGTTATGTGGCTTTCGCCACCCCTTTAGTTTGAATAAAAACTATGCCTATCATTTTTCTGTGCCTCTGTCAAGCAGTGACACTGAAGTAATCCCTGGGGTATATCTGCGATCTCCCATCCATTGGTCAAGATTCCTCTTGAACAAGGCCAGTGAGGTGCTCTGCCTCACATGTACTGGGATTTTGTTCCACAGCATAGGGAGTCTCTGGGTGATGAATCTGTCCCTCCAGCACGTTCTATTTATAACCGTGTCAAGGTTTAAGTCTCCCGCCCTTGTGGTTCTGAGGGATCTAGATTTTTTGAGGTGAAGCATATTCATCAAATCTGGGTTTGACATGGCCTTATATGTCAGGCGCAGGTCACCTCTGAGCAAGCGGTATGAGACTGAATAGAGCTGGAGTTCTTTCAGTCGGGCAGCATAAGACATATTTTTGAGACCCTTTATCCTTTTGGTGAGGAACTTTTGGGGCCTTTCAAGCTGCAGCAGGTGTCTGGTCAGATACATTACGAACGGGGCATTGTACTCAATCATAGGTCTAATGAGTGATGAGTACAGGGGGACGATGACCTCCCTTGATCTAGATGTGAATCCCTTCATGATCAGGTGGGCGATATAGAAGGTTTTCCTAACTACTTTAGCAACATGAGTGTCAAACGAAAGGCTACTGTCAACTTGGGTCCCCAGATCCCTGATGACTTTTTCTGTGCTCAATGGATTGCCACCTATATGGTAGCTAGGGGTAACCTTGTTTTTCCCAAAGGGTATGACTATGCATTTTTTGGCGTTTTACTTCAGGCCATGGCTCTGGCACCAGTTATCCATTTCTGTGAGGCCCTTCTGGAGGATATCTGTGTCAGATGTGTTTTCGACTATGGCGCCCAGTTTGCAGTCATCTGCAAACTTTGTCAGCCATAACCCTCCTGTGTTTGCTTGTACTTCAGAAAAGTAGATGCCGAACAAGAGTGGACCCAGGACTGAGCCCTGTGGGACACCACTTGTGACAGGCTTTGAGTCTGACATGGCTCCAGCAACTCTGACCCTGTGAGTTCTGTCACTTAGCCAGTTTGCAACCCATCTTGTGATGTATGGGTTTACATTCAAGCTGATGAGTTTTTCGATGATACCTGAGTGGGGTATTGTGTCGAAGGCCTTTGCCAGGTCGAGGTAGGCTGTATGGACTGCCTTTCCTCATCAATGGCCTTGGTGACTGTCTCGAAAAAGTCAACCAAGTTTAAGAGGCAGGATCTGCCTTTGACAAAGCCAAACTGGGTTGGATCCAAAGTCTGCAAGTTCCCTATGTCTTTATTTATGAGTTCCATTATGATCCTCTCCATGGCTTTGCAGATAAGGCTTGTCAAGCTAATGGGGCGGTAATTTCCAGGGTCTGTGGAGGCACCGCCCTTATGAAGTGGGACCACAGTCGCCGTGCGCCACTCCTTGGGTGCGTATCCTGAGGTGAGGCTAAGATTAAACAGCTGTCCTAACTGTGGGTTTAATTCCTCGTTGAGTTCATGAAGCACACAGCCAGGGACACCATCCGTCCCATGGATGCTGTGTTTTTGCCTTAGTGAGGGCAGTTCTCACCTGGGCGTTGGAGATGTTTGGGGCTACAATCCTCTGGAATAGATCTCTCTCCTTTTGAGGGCGCGAGAAGTTTGCACTGAACCTGTCAGCCAGTATGTTAGCAATGTGTGTAGGTTCAGTAATTTTCACATCATTTTGAACTAATTCTGAGCATATCTGGGAGTTTCCTCCTAGGTTTCTAACATAGCTAAAGAAGGCCTTATGATTGTCTTTAGAGTCCTTGGCGATTTTTCTCTCAAAATTTGCCTTGGATGATTTTATGAGAGCTCTTAGTTTTTACTTATAATGATCAAAGGTGTCTTACCTTTCAAGGATTTTGCTCTATCTTGTAGTAGCTTCCTCCTTTTGTTGTAGAGCTTGCTTATGGCTGGGGTCCACCAGACTGGATGCTTGCCTTTGGTACAGAGAGTCTTAGTTTTGTTTGGGATTGCCTGATCCATGCAGTCCTGTAGGTGCTGGTAGAAGGCATTTGTAAGTGATTCAGCGGTTTGAGTAATGTTTACCACTGGCTCAGGGGCCTTAAAGGAGACCACACTAGTTTTTAGAAGTGTGAAATCGGCTTTTGAGAAGTTTTTCACTGTGGTCTTTTTGGTTCCGGTGGAGGGCGGAATGAGGACCTCCAGCGAGATTAGTTTATGATCTGATCTCACCAGTGAGGGGTATACTTCCGGTGTTGAACATTTTGATCCCATGTTCGTGATGATGAGATCAAGTATGTTTTCTCCTCTTGTGGGGATGGTGACTAGTTGTTCCATGGCATTTGAGTTTATGAACTCCAGGAATCTTTGGGTTAGAGTGTTCAGGCTTGAGTAGTGTTCCCAGTCTATATTAGGGTAGTTGAAGTCACCTAGTATGATGGTGTTTGGAGATACATTTATCTCCTCCAATGTTTTCAGGAAGGCCATGTGAGGTTCCTGAGTTTGAGAGGGTGGCCTGTAACATGCTACAAATTGCAGAGCAGTCTTGCCTATGGTTAATTGCACCTGGATGGTCTCCGATGCATCGTGCGTTGCCACCAACCTTGAGGTGTGGGTGTCCTTTATGAATATGGACACCCCCCCTCCTTTCTTGGTGTTGTCCGGATTTTGGGGCCGGAACGCATGATATGAGGTGAAACCTGTTAGTGCTGGGGTGCTCTCAGGAGCCTTGAACCAGGTTTCTGTCACAGCACAGACATCAATGTTCTCCATATTGAGAAGGGCCTCGAGTGCGTGCATCTTGAGATTGAGACTTCTGGCATTGAGCAGCATTACCCTTAGTTTTTTTCCTTTTTGGTGTTCTAGGGTGGTAGGTTTAGAATTTGAGCCTTGCCTAAAAAGGCACTATGGGGGTGGCAAGAGCCTTTGCCAATATCCGGAAGCCCAGGGGTGACAGGTGCAAGCCGTCCCTTGCGAAGCAGCGTGGCTTGTCCAGCATATCATCCCAGGCAGACAGACATTGAATCCCCTTTGAATGACACCAGAATTTAAGCCAATTATTAAAGCTGATCATCTTATCACTGTATTGTGTCATCATTCTAGGTGAAGGTAGGATACTGCTCAAGGTCAGGGTCATACCTGCCTGGGCTACATAATCAGAGAGCTCCTCGATGTCCCTTTTCATGTAGTCCAAGGAGGTACGTCTCAGGTCGTTGACACCAGCGTGGACAATGACTGAGTCGTACTTGTACCTGCTGTTGAGAGACCTGAGTGCTTGCGTTATGTGGCGGATTCTAGCGCCTGACAGGCAGCATACTGTGACCTTCTCCTTACTCAGTCTGGTGAGCGGGACGTCAGTGTGTCTGACTATGGAATCACCAATGACAAGTGTGTCTGGCATTTTGTTTGGCCTTAAGGGCTGTGACTGTTTGACACTCTGACTGTGTGGTCTATGTGTTGCATGTGTTGGGTCGTGAGGTGGTAGTTGTTTGGGTGTCTGCTTTGGTGGCCTCTGCTGTTTTGGTAAATTTTTGATCAGAGCCTCCGAGTATGTCTTTGTGTGAGTATGTGTATGATTTGAAGTTGTGATGGTACCATGTGTGACTGGGTATGTATTGTGTGTGGTTACCTTCTCCTCCTGTCTGGTCTTGCCAGTCCTATGTTGAGAGAGCTCAGCCTCCAGTTTGGCCGTATAGTTGCATCTCTCGCATGTATTTGTGTTTTGTGGGAGAAGGAGAGGATTGTCTGTGTACATGAGGCAATTGTAACATTGCCTCAATATTCCCAGGTTCGCCAGTTGAGCTGGAGAGAACACTAGCAACTGATCCCTCGACATACTAGAAGTAGTAGATAAAGAGACTTTCAAAGGACTCCGGGGGAAGTGGGTTTTAGGCTGGTGGGGTACTATCTATAATAAGAGTGCTTTATCAAGGTGCAAGTACTGTAGGAGTAAGTGCTAGGCTTTACAGATAGAGAATAGTCTACTTGGGAATCAAGTAGAGATGAACTTTTCAGTTATAGGATATGCTGGTTAGATCAGCAGTACAGCTCGAGGAAGGTAGTTCTAAGGGAAAATTTGAAGAGTGGAATTTAGATGTCCCGAATAGTTTAACCTTGTTTAACCGCCGCTGCTCTTGTGTGCAACAGTGGCAACTCCGCACTAACGCACGTTTAGTGTGTTTTATAGCAGGGGGCTGAAGGGAGCTAGGAATTGGCCCAAAACGACCAATGGACTACTAGTTTCTGGCTGAAACTTCACCAAATCGGACAAAAAGGCCGCTCAGTGCTTCCCACTCCCACTGGTAAGCAAAGAAACTTCCCTCCTTCCTAATAAGGCAATGGATCAGTAACAGGAACTAAAAACAAAGCCCAGGGATCAGCAACTCTGAAACTGGACTACTCTAGTTCAGTAAGGCGGGAAAACAAGAGATTTTTTTGTTTTATTGCAGAGATAAGGAAAAAAACAGACAGTAAATGCTATAAATGCTGTAAATCGGCTAGCGCACTTTAGTGTGTAGCCTACAGAAACAATTTGCAACAATTAGTAACTTAAAGTGCAATAAACAGTGTAAAATGCAGAAATCGCTTAAAGTAGCAGTAAAACAGGCGAAATGCAGTCGCTAGCTTAATAACAGTGGGAAATGCTCTGAAATATACTGTATATTTCCAATATGTTTGAGAAGGACAGTCAGAACACAAGAAGGTTCAGGCAAAAAAGAAAAAAAAGTTTTGTTTTACTTTTTGAAAAGGGAAAAAGGAGGAACAGAAGGCCTTATCAAATGTTCTCTCTGTATTAAGAAGAATGAGCTAATGACACTAGACTGGGAGGTGTGTCACAGTAGGGGCGGGCAACTGCAAAGCCACCAAGTATAAGAGCAAGACACCAACAGGGAGGGAGGGTAGGACAAAATAGCCTAAGAAAGCACTACAGAGTCAAATGAAAGTTTTTAAACAGATACGGATTTGTGAAGATTCTGAATAGACAAAGTGCTTTATATATATTAAATTATAAAACAGTAATCTGTAAAAATAATCAAAAGATACTTATATTTTGTAGCTCAGTTGCGGTCAAACAACTTCTCCAGCCTGCACTGTGTGCAAAGACACCAAAGTTAGGGCAAGACCAGATCAACAACTTTTTTTTTACAAGAACACAAAAGAACCAGCCCCCACTAGCCAAGAGATAATTACACAGAGTAAATGTTTCAGTTTATACAATAGCCTAAGACAGCAAAGCACTGCAGAGTCAAATGAAAGTTTTTAAACAGATAAGGATTTGTGAAGATTCTGAATAGACAAAGTGCTTTATATATATTAAATTATAAAAACAGTAATCTGTAAAAATAATCAAAAGATACTTATATTTTGTAGCTCAGTTGCGGTCAAACAACTTCTCCAGCCTGCACTTGCTTGTATTAGCCATAATGAATTGCCTTTCAGTTTACTTTTGGTAATCTTTGTGCACTGCATTGAGTTTGATGTGACAGTGCAGATGAGGGCCACATAATTATAGAAGCACAACATTTCATATTCCATAGAATCAGTTCTGTCTTCAGTTATTTGTTTTAAGTTCTATCTGATGTCAGTAATCCAGGGCCTCATTGCATGGTGCAAAACAATTAAATTTTGGATAGCATCTCAACCCTGTTGTTGTGGTTTCCTTACCTAAATGAAAAGTGAGAGAGTGATAAAGAACTCTGGATTCCAGATCGCACATAATCAAATAATCAACACTTGCTAATGACTATTGTCATTCCTGATACAGAATTTAGGGAGATATGCTTGCAAGATGTCTCTCTTGATTTCTGGTATGTATTACTATGGACAGCGACTGTTTTGCTAGATTTCTAATAGATGTTATATGTATGAGAACTGCCTAATTTCATTTATAGTATATGTGTACAAATGCAGTTATTGTTCAACTTGATTTATAAGTTGTACTTATTTGTTGTAACTGCTGTCTCTCCAAAGTTAACAGAAACGTGACCTCACTATATTTTAGTGATGTGTCAGAGCAATTATGGCATCCTTAAGACTTTGAAATAAATACTTTTGATGGTGTGAGTTACAAGACATAACATTCATAATGATATTTTTAACTAAAACAAAGAAGCGGTGGTTTAAAGAATAAACATAAAATGTGAGTTGCAAAAGTTAAAATTTTGAAACTCTCACTATAAGACTTCCTGTTGCAGATATCAGTCTCCATAGCATTTGCAAGCAATCATTTGTTACTGACAAAAGCTAAATGACAATTTAAAATATCTGCAGAAAAAACAGAACCTGACAAAAACATAGAGCCTGACAGTATCTGTTCATCAAATTGTGGTTTCTAGATAATCAGCAGATTAGCTGTGACCCAAATTTGAATTGCTGTGAATGAATCCATATAAGCTTGAATTTTATTACAGCTTCTAAGCCAGGAGTTATGACTGGATGAAGTATTTATAAATACCAGACCAGTTCACCTCAAACCTCACATGCAGCTTCTTCTTCTTCTTTTGGCTTTTCCTGGTTAGGGGTCACCACAGCGGATCACCTGTTTCCATTTCTTCCTGTCCTCTGCATCTTGTTCTGTCACACCAACCACCTGCATGTCCTCTCTAACCACATCCATAAACCCTATCTTAGGCCTTCCTCTTTTCCTCTTACCTGGCAGCTTCATCCTTAGCATCCTTTTCCCAATATACCCAGCATCCCTCCTCAGCACAAGTCCAAACCAATGCAATCTCGCCTCTCTGGCTTTGTCTCCAAACTGTCCAACCTGGGCTGACCCTCTAATATACTTATTCCTAATCCTGTCTACCCTCGTCACACCCAGTGCAAATCTTAACATCTTTAACTCTGCCACATCCAGCTCTGACTCCTGCCTTTTTGTCAATGCCACTGTCTCCAAACCATATAACATAGCTGGTCTCAATACCCTCTTGTAGACCCTCCCTTTCACTGTCACAAATCAGTCCTGACACTCTTCTCCACCCTCTCCACCCTGCCTGTACTCTCTTCTTCACCTCTCCCACACTCGCCATTACTCTGAACTGTTGATTCCAAGAATTTACCCTCACATGCAGCAAAAACATAAAATAAAGCACAGTTTTTTTTGCCCCCTCATATGCTATTGTGTACATGGGTGACTTTGACAATAAATTTGTCTATCAAAATAACTTCTTTATTGAGAATGTGGTACATTATGGAAAATTCATAGATGATTTGATTTTTGTTTGCAAAGGTGAGCAGGAGAAATGTTTGGAATTTATGGAGGATTTAAACAACACAGAACATGGTTTAAAGTTTACCCATGAAATTAATTCCACTTACATTACCTTTTTGGACATGGAATTGTATGTGAGTGTGGAAAATAGAATAGAATTTAAACCTCACAGAAAACCCACTGCAGTCAGCGATTTTCTACATGCAGAATGTATGCATCCCTTTCATTTAATCAAGGCTTTACCCATAGGGGAACTGAAAAGAACTTATTTCAATACACCTGAAGAGAGCTTGAAAAAAGAATTTCTAGGGGAGGCTATTGAAAGATTAAGATACAGGGGATACCCTTCAAAACTGCTACAGGATACAGAGGATACTATCCTACAGGTAAAAAAAAGTGAGGAAAATAGGAAAAAGACATTTAACAGAAAATGAGAATGAAGTTCAGGAGTTAAGTGGGGAAAATAAAATATTTTTTGTTACAAAATTTTCCCCTTTATCATGTAGAGTTGAACAAATTATCAGGAAATTTTGGTACATGGTAGAAGAGGACCCTAGTGTAGGACCGCTTTTTCCTGAGCATGTAACTTTTTCATACAGCAGATTTGGGAACTTAAAAGAAATATTAAGTGGAAATGGTGAAAGGGTAATGAATGTAGGTAGAGTAGGCATGCGTACATGTGGAAATTGTAGTGTCTGCAATAGGGTAAAGAATCTTGGTGGGTTTAAAATGAATGGTAAACTTTATAAGGCCAGGGAACATTCTATTGTAATTCACAGGGAGTTGTTTATATCAAAGGTTGTGATTGTGAGAGGGTGAAATGGTATATAGGTCAAACAAAAAGGAAAGTTAAAGTAAGAATCATGGAGCACTTGGGGGACATTAGAAAAAGAAATGTTCTAAGTCCAGTAGCAGAACATTTCATGTCAGTACATGAGGTATGTAGTAAAGATTTATTTTTTAGTGTACTGGCATGTCCCCTTATGAATAATAGAGGTAGTTTTAGAAATGAACTAAATAAGGTAGAAAGCAAATTGATAATACATTTCAGAACACTTTAACCTAGGGGCATGAACATAGAAAATAATTTAACCTTGTAGATGAGTTTAGGAGTTTGCCATATACGTATATATTTTTTTAAAAATAAGGTGTATTTTGAAAGGATGTTAAAATGCTTTCTTATGTGGTATAATTTTATATTTAAACTTTGGTGATTTAATTATATTTGTAAAAAATGGATACTTACAAGATGTAACACTATGTTCTATGACTTTAATTATGTAAGGTAGCACTGGTTTTAATTATGGTGTTAATATGGTGTTAATAACACTTTGGATGACTATAAAATGGGAATGTGTTTATGCACTTGTATTACTTGAAGGCGAAAGGCCAATGTACCAGAATAAATGACATGAGAATTTTTTCACCCTGGAGTTGTGCTTGCCTTGAAGCTGTGCTTTATTTTATGTTTTTGCTGAAGTATTTATAAATTCAGGACCTTCTTCATGAAACAAATACATGCAAACACTGCTCAAAGACTATATGTCTTAAAGCTATCTATCCTCTAATGTCAAGCTGTGCCCTTTGCTTTGTAACCTTTTGAAATCTTGCCACTTGAATTATAGAGGGCTGCAATATGGAGAATGAATTGCAGAAAATCATGTCTTACATTTATTAAGTCGAAGAGGGCCATTTCTCAAAATATTCCCTTTTCTCTGATGTATGGCAATCTCAAAATTTGTATATTTAAGTTCAATGGATACAAACAGCCTTGCCCTCCTGCAAAAAAAAAAAAAAAAGAAGTTTAAAGGACAAGAGTGATGTCCAATATTCACGCTTCTCCTGCAGTTTCAGTCTTTTTTGGTGATTTTGTCACTCAATATTTCAAGTGTTGTTATTTCAGTAAGGAGCCCCATTTTTCCCATAACTTTTTGTTGAAAAATAATACCCACTTTTGTTGACTTCCTTAAAGCTTTAAAAATTTTTGATATAGTCTTCCTCCAGCCTCCATTGCTATCTTTGTGTCATTATCAAAGATAAGTTGGGGAAAGGGGGGCAGCAAACCTGGGCTCAAAGTGTTAGGTGTGTGCTGTTGGCAGATCCCGATCAGTCTTCAGTGCATTGTATTTCTAGTCAGAATTAAGGTGCTGTAGCACTGCATAACTTCAGCGCATTACTGGCATTCAGACTTTGGTATCGCATTTGAGGTAAACTGAAACACTGCAGCACTCCGTGTGTGGCAAGAACATTTTTTTTTTTTGTGCTTTTCCTAAGGACAGGAGCTTCCTCAACCCAATGTGGGGATGGTGGATGACAATGGGCACATCCTAAACCTCTTCCTCACGTATGTCTGACATAACCCCAGACTCAGAGCTGACCCCTTCTTTTCTCCATTATTCAGTTTTCCTTTTCCTGACACCATCCCTCTCATCAGAACCCTTAGTGTTCTGCCTTTCAACTGTGCAGTAACCTAGGTTCTTAGTCTTACTCATATTTCCACTACCTCCCATCTTATTGGTAGTAATGAGACCAAGTCCAAGCTATTGGTGAAGTCCAGACAGATCACATCTACCAGTGCTGTTCTGTCAAATTTTCCTATAACTCAGCCATAAAAGTACATCAGGATTTATAAACTCCTTCTGACCACAAACTTATGTTGAATTGATTTGCCCTACAAGAAAGCAAGTCACCCTTCTGTCAGGATGTTCTGTATGAGTTTTCCAGCAATGGCTGAAAGGGTAGCAGTCGTGTAGTTTTATGGAATTTTCTTGTCCCAGTCATTCAGGGGTATCTCACATGCTATCTTTTAATTTTCAGGCAGTTCTACTCTGACATCTAGTTTGTTGATAATGTCTATGAAGGGATCTGTCAGCACACTGACTGTTTGAGAACAATGGCAGGTGGCCCATCTAGGTCATGTGCTTTATCCTTCCTTTGGGAAAACAGTTCAGTTTCTGTCCTCTTCCTTTCTTTTCTGGTGTCTTTCCATTGATCTGTCCTGTTTTCCATACCTCCATCTGGGAGTAACACCCTCTCTTTGTTTTTGTTCTTGAGGACTAAAGTGAAATATTTATTCTGTACCACCACTGAATTATCCCAACATTCTGTGATCTCTCACTCAGCTTTACTCAACCTGGCCAGGTCTGTCCCCCAGCTCTTCCATCATGTCATACAATAAAAAGCCTTTTGTCTCCTTTTTGTCCCTTTCTGTGAGTTCCCATTCAACGTGCAACTTAGGTGTCCTCATGTATTGTGTTATCTTTCCCTTTGCTTCCTTATACTGTGAATTTTCTACCTTTCTGCCCTTTTCCTTCCACCTCTTGTATGCCCTATCTTTTGCCCCAGTCAGTAGTCTCACTGTCCTATTTTTTGCAGTGTTTTTTTCCCCTGCTGATCATGCGATCCTCATTCAGTCAACTTGCCCATTCATCCATTCTCCATCACTAGGATGAGACTGACTGAGTGGGACTCATCATTGACACAGCCATTAGGGTGGCTTGAGTTTTCTACTTAAATCTGGCAACTATGCCCATGCTCTTCCACTTCCAAAGGGTTGGTGTGCAGTGGGCCTTTGTGATGCAAGCCACACCTCTGTGCAATGTGATCAATTGGCCCGACTCCCCATGTAGGCAAACACCTCCTCATGATCTGTGATCTCAGCCAGGGATTCTACCACAGAGAGGGTGTCACAAGGATCTGCCCCCTTCTACCCTTCCACCAGGGAGAGGCTAGCAGACATAAGCCTCATCATTCCTTCCCCCTTCATGCCTACTGCAACAGACACCAGAACAGCTAGTTGAACTCAGGCCGCCTGGGTTATAATCATGGTTTTATCCTATGTGCCAATAGAGTTGGTGTCCTATGCTGCAAGATTACTAGTTTTTATCTATGTTTGTCTGTCTGTTTCTTCCCAAAAATATTTGTCTATAACAACTAAAAATCCATCACTGACTCAATTCAATAACTTGCTTAATTTCTCAATTTGGCTCCGGGCCCCTAATTCATCTTTGACCCTCTCCCTACCTCAGCATAATCCACTCTCATGAAACTGAGTAAATACCTTTTTGTCTTAATATTCTTAATGTCACACCTGTATAAAGAATACGTTCTCATTATCACTGCTGACTAAGGGTGTCTTGTTTATTTATTTTGAATGCTAGTTTGATTGATTGATTGATTGATTGATTGATTGACTTATTGATTAATTGCATTTGTTCACTGGGAAAGTTTAACTCAGCATTTCCCATTTTCACATGAGGCCTGGGGAGAAAAGCTCCAACAGAATTAAAATACTGTAGTTAATATATACTTTAAAAATACAAACTGAACTATTATAAGATATCAAAGTTCAGAGTAATTTGACATAATAAAGAGCAGAAATTCAGAATAAAGATATTCACTTCAGAGAAAATACCACAGAAGATGCAATAAAGTAGAGATGGCAAAGGAAGGAGCGAGTTAGTTAATGAGCAGCAGAAGACAACAGCAACATGGAAGGAAGGAATTACTAAACATCAAGTTTAGAGATCCACCTTATCTTTTTATTTATTTATTTGTCCTTTGTTAACTGGGTTAGTCCCACTAGACTAGAGGCCTCTTTTCAGGGGAGAACAGAGGTGGTTTTATACTACTAGGGTAAATTTGGCTAGGGTCTCGGGGAACTTCACTTACTCTTTTTGGCAGGTGCCATGGGATATTTTACATCCACATGAGCTGCCACCAACTTAAGCAGATGAGGCCTTAGTTTAACATCTCATCTGAAGCTAAAAACTGAAGTGTGGAACAGTAAAAGCATCAAAAACAAAAAATGTGGATGCCCACTAGATCCAGGTACGAGTTTTATTGAAATAATTAGCACTTTTAATCTGAAGAAGTCTGCAGTAAACAAGTGGACAAAAACACCTTAAAACATCCCATTGTGTATGTTTTAGTTAGGAAATAATTGTATGACTTTGGAGGGTTGCTTCAGTTATGTGTATGTGTGTCTCTACTATCCTTATACACTAGTAATTAGTTTTGTTGTCTGGTTCTTGGCTTTCTTGGTAATTAAGCTTGGCCTACCTCTCACTATGACCTAACTGATTTCCAGACTATTCCTCCAGATTTGCCTTGCATTTGTTAGAAGTTCTTGCCTCACTTTCTTTGGTTTCTTCCTTCAGTGTATTGGTATGCCTTATCTCCTTACTCCTCTTTGGGCTGAATTTCTTAATCTTCTCAATTGTGCTGTTTTCCTTCTCTAGGCTTTTGTCTACCTGCATCTCTTTTGCCTGTTCCTGCTTTTCTCCTGGACTGCCAGTTCTCTGCGCCTGTACCCTCCTAGGCATTGCTCATCTCCTCAAAACCTCATTCTGAAATTCCTTACTCAGAGTGACCTTCTGTCTCTGCCCTTTTCCCAGCATCCCTCCTCTATTATCTGCCCAGAACCTGCTATTTAATGTTTTTTTCAGCTATGATAAAGTGGTTCTGATCTTCCCCAACAATTCACTGAGCTGCACCAATTTCCTCTCTAACACCCCAAATCTTCTACCAGCCACACCCTCCTTATACATCAAAGATCCATGCTTGGCTCATCTACCTTAATTTCAACATATTTTCTCTTCAACCTACAATTATACTGCTGGGGGTTCAATAGCTATGATTTAGGTAATACTGTCCAAGCTTCCACTGGCGGTCCTTTCTTGTGGGAGATCAGAGCTGTTTAATAAAACTGTTCCCACTTTGAATGCTGAAATGTGAGCCCTCATTTCACCCAGTTTCTTCAATGTATTCACAGCTCTAATAAGCCCTATTTGATTTTCCATAACTGCCTTGCCAAATGCTTTTCTCTCTCTTTAAGTCATCCGTAAGCTACACACATATGAAAACAGTGATGTATTGTGTTGCAGATACTCTGTTTGATTATGATGAAATAGTTGACTCCTCCCCTTCATTATTCATTGAGGTCCTGGATTCAGTGACATTAATTTGAAGAGTGTAGTATTTCATTGATGCACACAATTAGTAAACACAGATTACAATGCCTTAATTATCGTTGATGAAAGAAGATTACAATCAATTATATTAATTATTTGAAAAGGGCCAAACACAGTTCACTGGACAATGGGGAATAGCTCTAAATGCTACAAAAAGAAATTCATTTTACTAACTGATCACATACTATCAACATAATGTTTTATTACCGAGCAGAAAAAGTCATCGATATCTACTCCACCAGTACAGGAAATCTGTTTTGTAATGACTATAGTGTTGCTGTGACATTTTATGCTATTCAGATCTGAAGCTTTTAAAATTAAATCATGCAATCACTGGTATATTCTGCAGAAATTTGTTTTTACCTTAGAGATACACCAGTCTGAGATATGCCAAATCCAGTCGACGTAGATATTCTTTTCTTATATTATTAGAGCCTTGTGCCTTTCAAAGTATATATTTTTTCATTGTTGCTCTCATTCTTAAGGTCTAACTGCCATCAAGGAATTAGATCACACAAATCATCATATGTGTAACAAGTACATAGTTTTACTGAAAGCAGTATGGAAAAGGCATGCAACTTTAAAATGTTAAGTCATTAAACATGAAAGGTTAAAATTACATACATTTTCTGAAATAGGGTCTGCAAGCTGACAGGTTCACAAAAAGCTGTTGATGTTTTCTCAAACCTGATGCATTCTGAGTTGGCATTTATCTCTATGTTATTCTAATGTGTTTAGAACTTTTATTCCTGAATTGTATTTTTGATTGTCTTTATTAAAAATATATATGTGGAGCTTTTCTCCTCATGTCTCTGCTTTTTAGATCCAGTCACACTTTCTTGGTAAACAAATGTCGATAAATTAGTAAAATAAAAAAATATGAAAGTAAGCTGCTTTCTTTTTGAAGGGACTGCAGGAAAGAATTAATTTGTATGCATTATCTTTTTAGATATGCATTGTATTGTAGGGAATTCTCTTCATTTAGTGTCACCTTTTATTATTGTCTTCTAGGGCTGCGTAAATAGGTTTCAGATATCCGACTGTTTAGAAGTAGCAAAATAATGCAGTACTCTGTTATTTGTTTTGAGTATTGGCCTAGTTGTCTTGCTTCATTGCGTATAGTTTACAGTTCGAATTAATTGATCTTACTAGATTGCATGCCCACGTTTGAACTGCCATTATCATTATGTGTCCTGATAATCAAAGAGATTTACGCATTACATTTAGGTATGTATCTCACTCTGGCTTCTATTCCTGGTACTGTTGCCTTTGTCACTATGGATGACCACCTTCCAAGAGTGTGATTTGTGTCTGTGTTCCTTCATTGAAGATCTAATACGGTGCCTGATAACATTCTGAAGGTCAGACCTGTAAGTGTAGAATGCTAAACATTACTTTTTGGAATCACAAATGTGTGTTTCATTATTTGTACCGATTATTGGTATTACACGTATGATCGAGGCAGAAGGTTAAGTGGCATAATGGACCACTGAGTGTTCAAAATGGAAGCTGTCCTTTACTGCCAGTGTGGTGAGCCCATGGAATTAGTTTATAGAAGCAAGAAGTATAAAGGAACAAACCCCTCTACTTTGACGGTGCATTGAGGCTTGTCAAGCCCCACCCCCCTATGCAAAAGTGCTTGCTGTCTGATTTTGCTTCATTGTTTTTATTAACACCTTTACTGAATTATCACTTAAGATGTACATACATATACATTTATATAAAAGAAAAAAAAAACATATTAACATATTCCCAATTATACATCATATACATTCTTTTATATAATTATTGTCAATATATTATGTAAATCGATAAATTCTTGTCTTCCCTTAAACTTCACTCCTCCTCCTCCTCCTCCAAAATATTATTCTTCATATATTATTCCCACAGTTTCCATTTTTTCTATGTAATTTGCTCCTTACCCTTTTTTACAGATTCCACTTCCAGTTCTTCTATTTCTTTTACAATATTCAGTACTTCAAATATTGTTGGATTAGACTTTGATTTATATTTTCTAGTAACTGCTTTTTAGGCAGCCACCAGAATTAAACTTAAAAAGGCCTGTGTCTAGACAATTCAGATCCTGAATCCTTGCTCAAAAAAAAAAAAAAAATGTCCTTAGTCACATTCATTTGCTCACCCAATATTTCTGACTCTGTAGTGAATTTTTAGACTTTGCCAACTCATTACACTCCCAAAACATATGTTTCCAGTTACGTCTTTCTTCTCTATCACACCTCCAACATTTTCCATCTACCTGTGCAAAAAATTCTTTGGAGTCTGCCAGGGGTATAACAATACCTATGCAAACACTTCCAAGCAAAAATCTTAAATCTTCTAGACTATGTTGCATATTTGGAAGCCATACATTTGTCCTCCTATTGTTTCCTTTTGAATTTATTATCCAGCCTCTATTTCTAATCTTTTCTAACCCCCTCTGATAAATTCCTCTAGTTATTATGCAATATTTTATAAACCTTACTAATTATCTCTTTTTTAACTGCAACTTAAGTTCTAGAGTCAACAAAAACACTACCACAATAGATCTTTCACTTAGGATCCCCCACCCCTTTCTCTTTGCCTATACGCTGATATCAATCAGAGTCTTACAGGGCTTCAACCAGAGGCTTATAGGGCTTCCTCAGACCCAGTCCTGATGGATCTGTTACACATGCTCAAAACAAACAGCACCAGAAACACTAGATACAGGCATTTGAATGTCGCTTATGACCTAAACAGAATGTGCTATTGAAATAGATATGTGTCCCAAAGGATCCCAGCACTGTGCAATAGCATCACCATGCATGTAAAAGAGAGTTCATTCTTGACCCTATTCAAACAAAACTTTCATAATTGGATGGGAAATTGTAAATTTACCCCTAGTCTGAACCCCATGTCCTTATGGACTGAGTCCGTCAATAAGAACAGTATTAACCTAACCACCACCCCCCACAAATACTTATCTACCTGCCTACTAACATGTACTCCCCCCATATAATACGTGGGGCCCAAATGACTTAGAGTGCATGCCTAGACTTGTAAAGGCCCTACTGGTCATTAAACTGATAGCAGCCTATGAACCTATGAATCCCTGATAGTGAAGGCATGCCTAGACTTGTAAAGGCCCTACTGGTCATTAAACTGGTAACAGGCTGTAAACCTATGAATCCCTGAAAGTGAAGGCATGCCTAGAATTGTAAAGGTCCTACTGGTCATTAAACTGGTAACAGCCTGTGAACCTATGAACCCCTGATAGTGAAGGCAGTCTCTAGCCTGTTTTCTTGTTCTCTTCCTATTCTTTGTCTTTCCCTCTCTAGCTATTTGCTCCTAGTACCTTGGTTTCTTTCCCAGTTTTCTCCAGTACATTCCAGACTCCTCTTGCCTATTCTCTGAACCCCTAATTGTAGTCATCCCTATCAGAAAAATCTCCTTTCTCCATTGTCATGTCGGCTTATTCCTTAGAATGCTTTCTGATACTTTATAAGTATTTGTCCCTTTTTTAATTTCTCCAAGTCTTTTGACTTTCTAATATCATGATGGGAATGGACCCTATTCCTAAGTCAAAGTATGATTAAAGTGCATGAAATTAGTATTGTTTCAATCTTTGCTGTTAGACAGAAGTGCTCTTTGCAGCACCAGCAATGTGCCCAGTAATGACTCCTGCAAGTCATACGGAGTTACATGTATCGGTAACATATCTAAGTACTATTGTAAATTATTTTTATAAGACCCATTGCTCGTACTACTATTGGAACTGTCTGTGTATACTTCTTGCACATTGCCCTTGTTTCTGCCTGCAAATTGTATTTTTTGTTTTTGTGCCTGTTTGTACATAAAACACTGTAGTCACTGGGTGTAGCAATTTCAGTGATCAATGCTACTTTTGTCTTCTTTTCATAGACTACTATATCTGGCTTTCTTGCATATATTTTTTGAACTGTTGGTAATGGGCGATCCCACATGATATAAACTTCATCATTTTCTATAATGCTTTGTGGCTCATGTTTCCAATGTTTTCAGCTACTTCAATATTATAATATTTGCAGAATCCCCAAATGCAACAGTCTTGCCACATTGTTATGCCTTTCAGTATACAGTCCTTCTGTCATTAGTATATCACAACCAGCAACAATATGTGCGACTATTTCCAATTCTGTTTCACTAAATCTACATTTGACTGTTTTTCCCACATGTTCAATGAACTTTGTTAACCAACGTGTATGTAGTCCTATTGTCTTTTGGTTTAAATTCACCCTTCCATAACCATTCCTGTGTTCAATCCTGATCAACATGAAGTTGTTCCAAGGGTTTTCTGTACTTGCAACTATATTTATGCATTTTCCACATTTTTTTTTGCCTTCTCATCTGATCCTTCACCTCATATTCGTTATTTTGTTTTTTGGCACATTCAGTTGCTGCCTGATTTTTATCTACTTCTGGTTTGATTTCCATTCCCATTTGACACTGATATGCTTCTGCTAATCTAAGCAGGGAAGTCATCTTGGACTTATTCTCCTCATGTTTTAAAACTTTCATTATGTTTGGGTCTGATGAATTCAGCAGATATGTATGCAGTCCTACAATTGCAGATCTATACATATAATCAATTTTGAGGAGGCCCATACCTCCTTCAGAACTGGGAATATATAATCTTGGTATGCACTGATTTTTATAAATCATTTGATAAGCATGAAGCATCCTTCTTGTTTTCCTGTCCAACCTATCCAACAACTTTTGGGGACAGCCAATCACTCCAAAACTGTAAGTTAGGACAGGAAAAGCAAATTAGTTTATAGCTTGGACTTTGTTCCTAGATGTCAACACTGTTTTCAGTATTAATTTTAGTCTTCTAAACGACTCCATACTAAGTTTTATTTGCATTTGTTCATGTTTTATTGTTGATTCTTCATCAATTCCCAAATATTTATTCACTTCCTCTTGCTCAAGTTCTTTTATATCACATTCCTATCCCAGGCTGATGTTTTCTTGGTGCTGCAGCTTTCCTGCTTTAAAGGTTGCTTTTTGCAGATTTATCAAGATCAAATGACATCCATATATCATCTGAAAACGTTTTAACCACTTGCACTTATGCTTTCAGTTCCTCGTCTGATGAACTATACAGTTTTCAATCATCCACAAAAAGAAGATGAGAAGGCTTTTGCACTTTGTTGTTTTCTAGGAGACAATTTGTTGCCATGACCTAATCTGCTAAGTAGACAGTTTAATGGGTTAAGGGCAAGACAAAAGGGCAGCAGTAACAAAGACTCACCCTGGAATATCCCCCTTTGAAGTTTTATCCCTGGAATAATCATTTCTCCTTTATCATGGCTTAACTGCAAAGTGATTTGCCACTGTTTCATGGTCACTGTAATGTAATCAATCAGTGTAGGGTGTATCTTATACATTTTAAGCACTCTTTTATCCATGAATATGGGATACTGTCAAATGCTTTCTTGTAGTACATCCATGCCATCCTTAGATTCTTCCCCTTTTTACAGTTCTCCATTATAACTTTATTTAACAACAAATGATCCTTTGTTCCATATGACTTTCTTTTGTTACCCTTTTGTTCTATTGCCATGATTGAGTTTTCTTCTAAATGACTATAAACTCGTCAGCATCAATTCTAGTGTATAGTTCATATGTTGTCGGAAGGCAAGTTATTGGTCTATAGTTTTTAAGATAGCTTGCAGGTTCATTCTTAAGTAGGAGCATTGTTTTTCCTGCTGTTAACCAGTTTGGTGTCTGTTTGGGGTGCTCATATAAATGTTTCTTACTCAGGGCTAAATCTTCATGTAAAGATGTTAATACTTTAGTCAGAAGTTAGGTACTGCATTTGAGCCTGGAGTTTTCGAAGGAGCTTTTCTTAACTTTGTTTCAGTCTCTGGTCATTTCTTCATCCCATTTCATATTCTGTACATTTGAATTTCTTATACTTTCTTTTACTTATTCTATCCACTCAGCATCTTTGTTATGTTTCTCAGGCTCTTCATAGATATTTCTCCAAAATGTATCTATTTCTTCTTTTTTTTTGGGGGGGGGGGTCAGTTCCTTTTGCCTTGTTTACCAATTCTCTATAAAACTTTTTTGTCATAAAAAAATTCCTTATTTTGTACTTTTCCTTTATATTTATCTGCTTATCTTCTAAGTTTTTCTGCTTCTGCTGATATTTTTAGTTTATTATATGTGACAGTGCACAATAGATCCTGATCTGTTCTGATACTGTGCATTGCTTTTATCACGTCTATCTTTTTGAGTATGTTTGTTGATCTGTTCCCTCTTCTATACTCTTCTAACAGTGACACATTTTGTTTTAATTGCTTTATACTTTTCTTTATTTGATACTGCCATGATGGCATTTGATTTCTCCCCTTCCTTTCCCTTATTGCCCTGTGTTTTTGTGGTAAGACTTTATCTGTTATTAATTTAGCTGCACAGTAATATATCCTGTTTACTTCTGTTATATCACATGAATCTCTATGAACAGTCCTAGCTGTGTTCATTTGTTTTATCAAACTTATAACTTTTTGGGTTTTATTGACTTTCTGTAGTCTGTTTCTTTTATTGATCTTAATATATCTGTCCATCTCTATTAAATCAATCTACTCTTCTCTTAGATCATTTTCTTCTAAAGTGAGGACACATTCTTTGTTTTCCATTCCCTGTGGGCATTCTACAGAAAGTTCTAGAGCATCTTCCTGTGCCACATTCTCTTCAGTTTCATCTTGGGTCATCTGTTGCTTTTTCAGATGGGCGCTCACTGACTTACCTCTCCACAAAATTGACTGGGTCAGTGTTGCCACAGTTTCCTGTTCCTTTCTTTGCTGTGCGACTCCAGCTGAACTTTTGTACTGGTTTCCTGTGGAAGGCTCCAAACTATTTTCATATGGTGACTGATTAGATGGTTCCCACTCCACTGGTTTCACCTTAATTTGAGGATCCATTGCTCTATCCTGCTGTGATGTTATCAGAGTTAGATTTTCTACTCTAGATCCTTCACTTTGCAGGTAACCCATAACCCCAGTTTCTTTTTCTTTAACTTTTCTACTTTTCCTCTTTGTTTTCTTATTTTTTGTATTGTAAAATTGTCCATATCAGTATGCCTTTGCCTGTATTTCTCTTCAAATATTTTTGGTGCTGCTGTTTTTGTATTGATTAATTTTGCTTTCTCCTTTGCATCAGTATCGCACCATATTACATTTCTTTTTCTTTCTCATGTCTACATTTTTTCTTCAGATGTCTCCTGTTTCTCCTTACTTGGGGGACTCATTTTTCCATCATGCTGTGATATAACCGGTGTTAGACTTTCCACAATAAATCCTTCACTTTGCAGGTATTCCACAACTTCAGCTTCTATTTTTAACTTCTTTATTAATCTTCTGTTCTACATTCCCTCTTTGTGACCTTATTTTTTTTGTATTGTGAAATTTTCCATATCTGGATGCTTTTGCCTATAGTCTTCTTCAAAAATCTTTGGGGCTGCTTTTTTTGCATTGATTAATTTGGCTTTCTTCTTTGCATAAATATTACACCATATCATATTTCTCTTTCCCATGCCCATATTTCTTTTTTATACCTTTCAAAAATGTCTAGATTTTGTTATTTATATTTTTCACACTACCTCATTCATTTCTTTTTCCAAATGGACCAAGGTTTCTTGGTCTATGTAATGTTTTTCATAAATCTACTATATTAATGAACACAAATTTTTATTTGAAGCTTCTGACTGTTTTTCTTGTGCAAGTATTTTTCTTTCCTCTAATTTCTCTCTTAATCTTTTTGTGTATCTTCTTTGTAGAAATTGTGGGCTTCTTGCATAATAGTAACAATACATAATTACTTTCTTATCCTCACTTTATCATCTTTATGGCTGTTTGTTTTGGACTACTACTTCCTCTACAACAGGGGGCATCCTCCTCTCGAACCTGGCCTAGCCCCATTGGAGTAGTGTTTCCATGTCTTGAGGATTCTGCACTGTCATTTTTTCCAGTCCTGGCACCAGTGCACCTACCGGGATTGGGCCCTTTTTATCCTGGATCTTGTGCACTCTGCTATCTTTTTTTATTGTTTTCACCTACTTCTGTCATGATATATGCTATATAAAATACAGTCTATATATCAGTGTCGTCTTGGGGAGGTTTTGTGAAAAACAGGGTCTACCTCATGAAGGTACTCACCAAGACTTGATGATGAACTCAGTTCCAGCAATTCTACTCTCCTTTGCTTGCTGATTTATCATTTCTCCATTCTGACCACCTATAATATTCTTTATGACTGTTGTTGTTTTCCTTAAGGATCTGCATCCAAAATCCTACTCGGTCCTGATTTCTTGAATTCCTCCCTGCTACATCATTATCACTTTTCACTTTTAATTATAGCTTTTTGTTTGGGTTATATGGTTATATAACATAACTCCCTTACTCCCACTGTTGTCTAACTATGGACTTATTTTTAAAAAAAGTAAGAGGGCTGTTGGGTTGACATCTAGTTTTCATTGCGTTAGAAGTCAATGTTTTGTTTTCAGAATTTGTATTTTTATTGTTGTTAGTTTACACACATTGTCAGTCACTCAGGCCAGGATGTTAAGTTTCTTGCTGCGCAGTTTCATAATGAATGTCTAGACTTCAAAGCAAAAATCTTTTCAGTGACTAATGTAAAGGGTTGTCTTGCACAGAAACATTCATGCCTAATCTCCTCAAATTTTTGTACTGAAGACTCCCTTTTGTGCAGAACCATTTTTGTATGCACTGCACTTCTTCTGGCTTGCATTCTGGATCATCATCTCTTTCTTTCATAAGCAGTCACCCTCTGTGACAAAAAATGATGTCCGATGTTAAGACATTCCTCCTGAACAGGGGTTCCTGACATTATGGTTGATGGTCTACAGTGGTATGAGAAAAGTACATTTGTGCTATAGCAAGATGAGTTTTGGGAGACTGGCTTAGCCCTGTCTTGTAAGAATTTTGAATTTCAGCACATCTTAGTGAACTAATAGCTGGGTGCCAGTCACTGAAGGATCAATCCTTACTTCCTCTGACCACGATTTTTAGCTTGCAAGAGAATAAAAACACTTGACAAAGAATCCTATAGCTGTTTCTTATTTTCCAGCCGTAGACTAAATCATTAGAATTCACCTGATAGGATTCTTACAGAGGTGCCACCAAGAACTCCCATTAGAAAGGAAAAGAGCCATTTGTCTTTATTTATACTACAGAACATCACACTTCAGTCTCTTACATCTTCTGCTAGTACCTACCTTTCTCCCTACGTCCCTTCCCATTTTTCTATCCTAAGTGAATACATCTGTCCTAGATGCATTTACTGTAAGCACAGTGCTCTGTAATAAAATGTAAATGCCTCAGTTATTCTGCTTGTGATGCTCTGCTATGGTGCCTGCATAACTGTAAATATTCTACTTATCATACCTTAGAATATTCTGTTTTTCTAATTTCTCCAAATCTTTTGGGCTTCTAATACCAAGATGGGAATGGACCCCATTCCTAAGTCAAAGTACAATTAAAGTTCATGAAATTAGTATTGTTTCAATCTTTGATGTCAGCCAAAAGTGCTCTTCACAGCACCCACAATGTGCCCAGTAATGACTCCTTCTGCAATTCATATGGGGTTACATGGATTAGTAACATATCTAAATACGATTGCCGATCTTTTTTATGAGACTCGTTGCTCCTACTACTATTGGAACTGTCTGGGTATCATTCTTGCACATTGCTCTCTTTTCTGCCTGCAGATCCTGGTATTTTATAACTTTGTGTCTGTCTGTACAGAAGATACTGTAGTCACTGGTTGTGGTGATTTCAATGATCACTGCTACTTTTGCCTTTTTTTCATGGACCACTATATCTGGTTTTCTAGCATCTATCTTTTGAACTGCTGGTAATAGATGATCCCATATGATATAAACTTCATAATTTTCTGTGATACTTTGTGGCTCATGTTTCCAGTGTTTTTCAGCCACTTCGATACCATAATGTTTGTACAATCCCCAGTGAAACGGTATCGCCACATTATTATGCCTTTCAGTATACAGTCCTTCTGCTATTAGTGTGTTGCAACCAGAAACAAGGTGTGTGACTATTTCCAATTCGGTTTTACAAAACCTACATTTGTCTGTTTCTCCCACATGTTCAATGGACTTTATAAACCAGCAGGTATGTAGCCCACTATCTTCGGCTGCCAATATTAATCTTTCATTTCTTGGTTTGAATTTGCCACTCCTTAAACATTCCTACATTCGTTCCTGATTAACATGAGGTTCTTCCATAAGCTTTCTATACTTGCAACTATATTTATGCTTTTTCCACATTTCTTGCCTTCTCATCTGGTCCTTCACCTTATATTCTTTCTTTTGTTTTTTAGCACATTCAGTTGATGCCTGGTTTTTATCTACTTCTGGTTTGATTTCCATTCCTGCTTGACGCCGATATGCTCTGCTAAATTAAGCAGAGAAGTCATCTTAGATTTATTCTCCTCATGTTTCAAAACTTTCACTACATTTGGATCTTGTGAGGTCAGTAGATATGTGTGGCAGAAAAGTTAGCAGAAAAGTTTGGAAACTTCTGGACTCAGAATTTATATGATGATTATCCTATCCCATGCTTATCTTTATCACATACATGGGTCCCCTCAAATTAATGATCCCATTAGGGGTTAATATATAATTATCAACCATGGGATGGGTAAGGCCAGTCTATATCCAAAATGGGATAGGTTATTTTGAGCACAAAAAGGGAAGCTGGCAAAGCTTAAAATGGCCCACAAGGGCAGTTACCCTAGTACATACCTATAAAACTATTTGTTAATAAATTGTAATACACCTAAGTTAAACTGGACCAGTTATGAATGGTTTCTTAAAGAGATGCCGAAATGTGAGGATGGGAATTCACATTTTTATATTAGACAATCAAGTGTTGCCTAGTGCTTTGAATTGCTTCTCATAGTTCTAATCTAAGGAAAACTACACTACAAAAAGAGCTGTGATAACATATAATTCACCCCCTCCACCTTCTGTTAATTACCTAGGTTTACATTGCATGCGTTTTTAAAGGCAAATTAAACTTTGTCTTTATCAGCACCAGCATAGTAATCAAAGAAATGGTTAAGTAAACATTTATCCCCTCATCCCAGAAATTTGGAGGCAACGTACTAAGGACTGTAGGAATATCATAGCATAGTGAGGAAACAACAGGAAGCATAAGGGCACATTATCTATAGAAAATAGGGATAAGGCAATAAATCTTAAAATAAAGCAGTCACCTACCAGTAATTAAAATGATGCAATTTAGGGATTAGCTGTGATGTAGCATTTTGCCAGGAGAGGTACTGGAGAATGTGTTGCTACCTGTGTGCCAGTGTCTTTCAGAACAGGGAATGGAGGTTGGTCATCCAGAGACAGGGCTATCTGAGACAGAACTATTTGTTTGTTATAAGGACTACCACAGCTGTCTTGTATGTTACTGGAAGGAGAAACAATCATACTACTGTGTGAGGAGTGGTAGAACAGAAGCACATCTGTCCAGCAGTGCCTCAGAACAATTCTTAGTCCAGTCTAGCACAGAATGGTAACCCTGTGTCAGAACAAATATGAGCAACCAAAAGATATACCCAGGTTATCTACACTGCTGGTAGCCAGGAAAATATGCATGACATGTTCTGTAAGGTAAAAGAAGCAGCTTCTGCAGTGGGTCTTTACTGCTAAGAAATCAAAAGCAAGAGACAGAATGTACAATGAGCTAAGGTGCACACATACTGTTATAGGTGGGAGGTACAGGGAATGGATTCTGAGGGTTGTGGGAACTTTTGCACAAGATGAAAACTATGACAGCTTTGTCCATATAAGGAAAGTGACGTGTATAAGAAAGGAAATTAAACAGTACAGGATACCTTTTAGGAATCATTGAGGGAGTCATAAATGTGAATCACAAATTGTAACATAGTCTGCACATGTTGTGATTTCATATCATAGACTTTAACTGATGTCTGAACAAATAATGCAGCATGAAGTGATGGGGTATCTGCATGACGGTTCACAACTGTCCTCTTTGGGAAAGTAAATTCCACAATTAAAGATTTAAATGATTATTGAACAAGTTAGCCAGACTAACCAAGAAGGGATGCAAAGAAACACCTCAGAGAAATCTAAGTTTATTATTTCATAACATTAGAGTAATTATCAATTAAATGACATAATGCATTATGAGAATGAAAAAAGATGAAGAATAATGGGGAAAAGATAAAAATAGCTGTAATGTGTAATGGTTCAAGGTAAAGAGAGGTAATGTAATGTGTAATGGTTCAAGGTAAAGAGAGGTAATGTAATGTGTAATGGTTCAAGGTAAAGAGAGGTAATGTAATGTGTAATGGTTCAAGGTAAAGAGAGGTAATGTAATGTGTAATGGTTCAAGGTAAAGAGAGGTAATGTAATGTGTAATGGTTCAAGGTAAAGAGAGGTAATGTAATGTGTAATGGTTCAAGGTAAAGAGAGGTAATGTAATGTGTAATGGTTCAAGGTAAAGAGAGGTAATGTAATGTGTAATGGTTCAAGGTAAAGAGAGGTAATGCAAAAGACAAATAGAAGCAAGTAAGCATCAATGGTTGTAATATAATTATTTCATTTTACTAACCTGCTATCCTGGTACACAAACTAGGCAAAACTGCCTCATCTCAGCAGTGACCATGAGGTACTGTCTGATTAAGTGACTTTACATTAGCTATATCACATTGTTTTGACAGCAGAAGGGGACAATAAGTTTATCTGGTTCCTCTTATTCATACCTTCCTTCATACACTTTCTCCACTTGTCTCATAGGTTCATGGGTTCATAGGTGTGTACTAGGCTAATGGCCCTGGGGTCTTTACAAGCCTAGCCATAGGATTACTCTGGCATAGTGCTGCCCGACCTTAGTTCACAGTACCTCTGTTGAGTAGAGCCACTGGTGCTATCCCTGGGGTGAATTTTCTGTTTCCCATCCACTCATCAAGATTTCTCTTGAAGAGGGTCAGTGAGGTGCTCTGCTTGACATGTATGGGAAGTCTGTTCCATAGCATGGGCAGTCTCTGAGTTATGAACCTGTCCCTCCAGCATGTTCTGTTAATTGTAGTAATGATGTTGAGGTCTCTGGAACATGTGGTGCGGAGGGATTGGGATTTCTTTAGATGTAGCATTTCTAACAGAGCTGGGTCAGACATGGCTTTGTAAGTGAAGCAGAGATTGCCTCTAAGTAGGCGATATGAGACAGAGAATAGTTGAAGTTTTTTGAGTCTGTCCATATAGGACAAATATTTAAGGCCTAGGATCCTCTTTGTGAGGTACTTTTGTGGCCTCTCCAGTTGTTGCAGGTGTCTAGTGAGGTACATGCCAAATGGGGCATTGTACTCGATGAGGGAAGAGTAGAGGGAGACAATGACCTTTTTTTTTCCTGGATGCAAAACCCTTAGTAATGAGATGTGCCACATAGAAGGACTTTCTGACCACAGTGGCAATGTGGTGATCAAAAGAGTGGTTGGTGTCAACCTGTGTTCCCAGATCTCTTATAACGTCTTCTGTGTTCAGTGGACTACCATCAATGTGGTAATTCATGGGAACTGGGTTTTTCCCAAAGGGGATGATGGCACATTTTTTGGCATTGAGCTTAAAGCCATGGTTCTGACACCAGTCGTTGGTCACAGTGAGATTATTCTGTAGGATGTCAACATCATTTGGAGGGTTAATAATAGCTCCCAACTTACAATCGTCTGTGAACTTTGTCAGCCAGAGTCCCTTCGTGTTGGCCTGGACTTCAGAGATGTAGATACCAAACAGGAGAGGACCCAGGACCGAACCCCGTGGGACTCCAATCATGACTAGTCGGCAGTCTGGCTTGGAGTCAGTTAATTTCACACTGTGGATTCTATCTGTGAGCCAGTTTGCAACTCACCTAGTGATATAGGGGATGATGCCAAGCTTAGTGAGTTTTTTTTATGATTCCTGAGTGGGGAATGGTATCAAAAGCCTTGGCCAGATCAAGGTAGGCTGTATGAACCACCTTGCCTTCATCCACAGCTCTGGCAACTGATTCAAAGAAGTCGACCAAGTTGAGCAGGCATGATCTACCCTTCACAAAACCAAACTGTGTGGGATCCAGAGTTTGGAGATTCCCCTATATCCTTGTTTATTAGGTCCATGATGATGCATTCCATAGCTTTGCATATCAGACTCGTCAGGCTAATGGGTCAATAGTTCCCAGGGTCTGTAGTAGCTCCTCCTTTGTGAAGAGGGATAACTGTAGCAGTGCACCATTTGGCAGGGACAAAGCCTGAGGTGAGGCTGTGACTGAACAGGGCACACAGGTGAGGCACCAGTTCACTCTGTTGTTCATGCAGAACACAACCAGGGATATTGTCATCTCCCATAGAAGCTGTATTCTTGGGCTTGGACAGTGCTGTTTTAACCTGTGCAGCAGTAATACTGGGTGCCTGGCAATCTACTGGTATTGTGATTGGTCCTTTGGGGGGAGGGGCTAAAGTTGGCACTGAATCTGTCGGCCAGTATACTGGCAATATCTGCTGGCTCGGTATAGGAGGTACCATTGTGCCTTAGCTCAGAGCAAATCTGGGTATTGCCGTGGAGATTATTTATATAACTATAGAAGGCCTTGCGGTTGTCTTTACTATCTGCTGCAATTCTGTTTTCATACCTAGCTTTAGAGGATATGATGAGGGATCTCAACATTTTGTTGAGGCAGATAAGGGAGTTTTTCCAGTCTTGGGAATTCACCTTATTCTGCATCAGTTTCCTCCTTCTTTTGTAGAGTTTGTTTATGGCAGGGGAACACCAGATTGGCTTCCTGTTTTTGGAGGAGAGTGCGTTGGTTCTATTGGGTATGGCGAGATCCATGCATTTGTATACGTGTTTGTAGAGTGCATTGGTGTATGATTCTGCAGTCACACAACTATACTCCATTTGCATGGGTGCCATGAAATTAGCCGTCTCTGTTTTTAGGATCCCAAAGTTAGCTTTGGAGAAGTTTTTCATGGTGGTTACCTTTGCTGGGGGTGGGGTGGGGTGGGAGGGATGTGGATTTCAAGGTGATTAGTTTGTGGTCAGATCTAACCAGGGAGGAGCTGACTATTGGGGTAGAGCAATGGTCGCCCATGTTAGTAATGACCAGGTCAAGGATGTTGCTACCTCTAGTGGGACTAAGAATGAGCTGGTCCAGGGCATTGGAATTAATGAACTCCAGGAAACGTTGGGTAAGTGTATTGGTACATGAGTAGTTTACTCAGTTAATGGAGGGGTAGTTGAAGTCACCTAGTAAGAGAGTGTTAGGTTGAACCCTAATATTCTCCAGGGTGCTTAGAAACATGGAGTGCGAGTCTTGGGACATAGTTGGGGACCTATAGCATGCTACAACATCGCCGTCTTACCCAATGTTAGCTGTACCTGAAGTATCTCTGATGTGTTATGTTGGGCTACCAGTCTAGAGGTGTGCACATCCTTTATGAATATGGAAACACCACTGCCTTTGGCGCTTCGGTCTAAGTTCTGGGCCCAAAAGGTGTGGGCTGAGTTATAGCCTGGTAATTTAGGGGTGCTTTCTGCTGCCTTGAACCAGGTCTCTGTTACAGTACAAATGTTGATGTTCTCCATTTTAAGGAGTGCCTCGAGTAAGTGCATTTTGAGATTTAGACTTCTAGCATTGAGCAACATGACCCTCAGATTGCGTTTGTTTGTAGCTGCTACAGTGGTAATTTGGTCTTTGGAACACCGCCTAAAAGGGCACCATAGGGGTGGCAAGAGCCTTGGCCAGTATCCGGAAGCCCAAGTGTGACAGATGTAGGCCGTCTCTGGCAAAGCATCGAGGTCTGTTAATCATGTCATCCCAGGCAGACAGATACTGGATCCCCTTAGAATGACACCAGAAACTTAGCCAATTGTTGAAATCAATCATTTTCTGCTTGTACTGTGGTATCATTCTGGGTAATGGTAGGATGCTACTCAGGGCTAGGGTCATTAATGCCTTTGTGGATTCCACCTCTATATCTTATTCGGCTAGTGCATTCCATGGACCTACTAACCCCCAATGAGAAAAAGTACTTTTGGAGATTCATGGAATAGTTAGTCCCAATAATCTGTTGCCTATATTTACCAACCACCCCTTCCATCCTCTAAACTTCCTGTTTAGAATGACCTCCTCACATCTCAATGACATGGTCTTATGTACCAGTGTGACGTCCCTTGTCTCTTCTAGTTTGAAGTGAAAGGAAGTCTAACTCCTCTAATTTCTGTTCATATTCCTTCCCTGCACTCCATAGATCTTTCTGGTTGCTTTCCTCTGAATTCCTTACAGCCTCCTGATGTTTTTTGTCCCTTATATGACCTACATAGCACTGTACATAGCATTTAAGGTATCGTCTGACCAAGGCCCTGTGAAGTGATGGAATGACTTACCTCTTTGCTTCTAGAATCTGTTCTCCTGAGGATACATCCCAGCATTCTGTTTGATACTGCCACCATTGTCCACACAATCTGCTCCCAGTAGGCCCACAGTGGACCAGTCAAAGTCTAATCAACACCCCCACATTCTTTTCCTGCTCTGTTGCCATCAGTTCAGGTCTTTTCTACTGATACTTTATTCCAGGTTTGTTGTGATCCAGGTGCAGTATTTTGCATTTTCTTTTTGGATTGAACCTTAACTGCCACCTTTTTGGACTTTTATTCAGCCCAGTTTCACAGAATTTAAAAATGGAGTCTGAATGAGCAAAATTTGGAGTACAGGATGAATCTCTTGAACTTTATCTGTTAAAAGACTAAGCAGAACTTCCCAAGCAACTGATTCTGTTGAAAACAATTTTTCAGTAGTGTGGCAATCACTAAAATATGGTACACACAGTATCACACCTGGAATATTAACATACCATGGTACACAATTTATAGAACGGATACAGAGAACAAAATAGGAATAGTGTAGCCCTGTACATAGGAAAAATGTTCCAAGCAACAGAACAAGCGCATATGCAAGTAAAGAGTGGTCATTACAGTTCCCAGTGGCACTGTGAAACTGCAGTAGACCTGTCCCCATCCCTGGGGATGAAAATTATAAGCAAATAATAGAAGAATCCTTAGGATAACTGCAAATAGGGAGTTACATGTGAAAACAATTTCAGTAGAAAAGCAAAAGATAAACTAAAATGAAAAGGTAGATTTTGAAACAATCAAGATTATTAAGTGAACCAAAAAAGTAAATTAAGGAAGTAAGAGGAAGACTGTATTTCACCATTCTCAGAAACAAGGCAGAGAACATTTTAAATCTGTTACAGCAGCACCACAGGTAAAATCCAAAAAATAGTTTTTTCCTGAATAAATGTTTTTTTTACACAAACTGGATAATGTGAGAGACTGAAGACTATGTAGAAATAACTATGGAATACAGAGGAATGAGATGGTATTAGAGCCACAGCCGGATGTTTTAGAGCAACCTAATAATAAGACAATTCAAACATGCAATAATTATACGTGAAGGTTTCATCAATCTTGCTCAGGAAAACTGGATAAAAAGACATGCTTTCCAGTTTAATAGTATAAAGTATATAAGGGCCATTATTTCTAGTACAGTGTTTTTCATACTACCAAGTGTTCTGTCTACTTCACTGAAAGAAGTACAAAAAGTCCCATTGTAATAGTCAAGTTCCATAATGTATTTAATATGCCAACCAATGGTAGCTACCATTCTGTAAGTAAAACATATTAACAATGATATAAATCTGTAAACACAAAACTGATATCAGCAATTACAAGTTATACAATATGCCATCAAATGTATTATCAGAGGTGAAACAATGTATACCAGTGCATACCAAAAAAATGTTTAGCTGCATGATTTATTCCTCACAGGGATAAATTTAGAATGTATAAATCTCAATATGTCATTTCATTGTTGATTAGAAAATGTGTAATGAACTAGTTCTCATTAAGTTTACTAGGGTATATTTAGTCGGGTTAATATTCTGCCGATTTTTACATGTCATGTCTTTAGTAATAATTCATACTACATGCTCATGGTTTGTCAGTGCATAACATATTTACTCCTACTCATACAACTATGTGGGTATTAAAAGATGCTGTAAGAGAAAGTGTATTAGTGTGACAAGAAATAGTTTTATAATGATCATCTGACCTATAACTCAAATATTTTAGAACACTTTTCTACACTTGTATGAATTATTTACTTCATTTGTCATGGTTAACATGAGTTGTTTAATAGATATCAGCAAATGGAATATCTAAGGTATACAATTGTTGTGCTACTGAATATTATATTTGTTGGTTAGGGATACGTGTGACCTACCAGGACTATGGAAGATACTTTACATGATGCATACTACAGTGGCGGTATTCAGGCAGGAGAAAGTGCATTTTAGGTGACTGACCATGTACTCTATGATGTTGTGCACTTGTTAGTCAGCACTGTTGTGCACCTCCTCTTCTTGGTTTGCTGGCTTCCTCACTGATGTGAACACCTTAATATGTAGGGGTATACTACACTCCCAACCAGGTACTCGTGGTATCCTTCCTTTCAGGAAGGTACACTGTAAGGCATACCCCTAACAGATGAAGTATCACTGGTGATGCCATGATGCTTAGTAGGTGTGCTGATTCCATTATGACACATCTTGTTATGTTTGGATGATGGTACAACTGGCTGAACCCAATTGATCAAAGCATCATCTGGAAAAAAAGATAAATAAATAAAAAGCATTTTTTACGAAGGGAGAGCCCCCTGCACTCCTGTTACTTATTTACATTAACTCCATGGTAACACAACCATGCGAGCTTCCATAAAGAAGAATGAAAGCCCAAACACCTGAATCACTGCTAGCACTGTCAAGTGAATAGTGCCCACAGTAATTCCCTGTAAGAAGCAGCAAATGACAATTTGCAACTAAATGTTACTAACAAATTGCAACCCAATTCACTTTGCACTTGTCCAGTGGGATGGGAAACTACACTGGGTATACATCCATGATCACTTTAGACCACATGCAGACTAACAGAATGGAAACCGTGTCTGCCTGTTGTAATAGGCTGAAGTATTACAATTTTTAGGTACCTATGGTGCCAGTTACACATGCAAATCAGTAGCAATCCTGCATCAGAGCTTTCCTCTTGACAGGATTCCTGGACATGTAGACTAATTCTTTCATGTTGGCCATCATGTATTCTAGGAATGAATCAAAAATTCTATTTGCAGATGACTGTAAAATGGGCATGATGTGCTTGAAAGGCCACTGGAAGGTGTCTGTGGCCAGGATACTGATCACTGTTATGCTCTTGACCTGCATTGGTGCTGGAGAGCCACATGAACCATGCATATCCATATCCAGGAATATGCCACAAAGCCTATTATATATATTTTCAGTTCCATGCAGATCCATATCCTGGAACGTGCCACGAAGCCTATTACATATATGCAGTTCCATCCATAATCAGTTCAGCTACTCATGGGTGGTTATTGTGTACCAGAACTGAGAGATTACTGGTACTTTTGGTGGGCTATGTCTTGAGTCCACGTGTGCGGGCTTTTTTGTCAAAGTCATCATTCCCCTGATAAGAAACATGCTTGACTCATCATTGTAGAACTTTCTCTCAGGTTATCACTGCTATTGTTTTCTAGAGTTTTTATAACCTATATCACAATATACAACATCTCTGAATCATTCACCATCTCTTATGTATACATGCAAAAAGACAGTATGGTGTTCATTTGCATGACAGAACTGTTATTGCTTTTACTCCACTGGGCATGGTTTCCTCTGTCTGAGTTTTACATGTTCCTGAATTAAGCAGATAACTTTTCCCCACCATTTTCTGAGGACCAGTGGTTCACATTGCAGGCCATGTCTTGGAATCTCCTAGCCTATAAAATAAAGGATGCTTTATTTGTTGATCGATGGATTTGAGAAAAACATTTTCAATAGTTAGAGGTAATGGATTAATAGCCAAATGTAAGTATAGTGGCTTCAGGCAGTTTCCTACAATGACATAATCCAAACTGATATGGCAAAATACTATTTTCCAAAGAATTAAGTAGTATTTTAATACATCATTCAGTAGTGTATTTTAAGAAAAGAAACGGAGTGATAATAGAAAATTCAGTCACTTTCTTTTCCCTCTTCTTAATGGAATAAAATATCTGTTATGAGAATTCTGGAATGATCTAATTTGGAACATCAACAAAAAAAAATTAAAAAAAAAATTCTGATAAGTAATTTAAACCAAATGTTCCATCCTTGCTCTGTTTATACTTCTTTTCACATTCAGTGCTACACACAAGGTAAATGGGTAATACTGAAAATAAGCTAATGTATTCAGAGTTGATTGTAGCCAGCCACTGACAGTCTCTTAATTATTATGCAAGTACAAACAATATGATCTAGTTTATGTTACAGAATGAGCTAACATTATGTTATTTAATTGATCAGATAAGTTTAATGTGTAGCTCGTAGTATGATTCATCATTGGGTGAATGCTAAAGTCTTGCTTATTTTGCATGCACATTAATCTACATAACATCAGAGATAACCCTTTTATAAATAACTTCACATACTCTTTATTTATGCCTCAGTAATGCTTTCCATTGTTTAAAATAACTGTATTGTAATTGACTACTGTGTTTAAATGGGTCATCTAGGTGCTGATGTAAAGCATATAATTTTTCTTGCTTTTATTAGAGCTAATTCTTTGAATACTTATCAATAGTTTTATATATCTTTTTATATCTCCTGGTTATCAAAAAAGAAGGCATATAGAGTATCTTGTATTCACAACTTATGGAGTTTGATAAAGTATGGCTTATAACTTTGTATAGTGGCATTTCAGAGTAGCATACTCTGTATTTAAAATAGTCAGTAGTTAAATGCTCTTTAGAGGATACATCATCATAGTCACATAATATACTGCAAAGTGTTGTAATGTAGTGCATGGAACGTGGTGGTTATGCTCCAGTATTCAGAAAGACAAATCTATTAAGTGCTAGAGTAGCACCCCCTGCTTAAGTTGTTAAGGTTGGGTCTCAGGATAGGCAGTAAACCTGCCACTACAGACCAGCAAATGACAGAACCAGAGTAAAAAAATTGTTTCTACCCGCTGTCCATCTGTAAAGTGTCCTGACTTCCTGTTATAAACTTGGAAAGTTACTAAAATAAGTGGATGTATGTTCACCTGCATTTTATGAAGGATACAAAGTTTGAAACCTGCATGTATGTTATTATTTAGTGTCTTCAGTCCTCAATAATTTGTCCAAAAACCACAGACTTTAATCAGGAATAGGCCAGCTATATGAGGCAAAGTATCTGGAGAGTCTGCAAAAATCTGGACAGTTAAGGGCCATGGAAAGTGAGTGTCAATGTAAAGGACTGTTACACTGCCTTTCTGGCAGCAGTAAATAAGTGGTTTACAGCTTCATTTTTTCCCTTTTTTACTGTAACTAATAGTACATGTAGCAGATAAAACTCCATGGACTACAAAGAATTATGATTGGTTTGCTACTGCTAACCTAATATTATACGTTTTCAACATGGATGCCAAGATTCACTTCTCGAGCTTCGTTACCGAGGTAAGTTTCTTGGCATCCATATCTTGAACATATAATAAGTTGGTTAGCATCACTGACCAGCTCATAATCCTCTATATTATATGTACACAAGTTTAACAAATCTCTACCTTACAGAAGAATCCTTCTTCTCTACTGAAATATTACTAAATAATTCAGAACTCTTATTACATTCCCCAAAATAACCAAAACAAAACAAAAAAACTAATACTCTTTACTCCTAAACAACTATCAGCACCAAAGGAATCAATCATTCTTATCTTTGGCAGCAATACCAGGAGTGAACTGGTAAACCAGGCAAAGCTACTGGGTGTCATGACCAGTTGAAATTTGACCTCCATATATCACAAGCAGTAGAAGCAACCCATCAAAAACAAAGAAGGTTTAGCAGGTGTGGGTAGTGCATTTATCAGTGTCATTACTGAGGCGCCAGTGGTTTTCCTGAACATATATTCCATAAAGAATTCTGGTGACAGAGGAGCTGATTGGCCAAGAGGACATGCTGCTCTAATCTGTGGAAAAAGGCATAATCCTGTGTAGGATTTAAGAACACTGGGAGGAGTAATCCAGTTGTAAAACTGACTGTTAGGAGTCCCAAACCTGTAGAGCCCATCACTGTAGCATGGGAACCATTTGAAATGTCAGGACATCCTAGAGCAAGTCCTGAAATGCAAAGACTGAATGGCTAAAATAACGGGCTTACATGTATTAAGTCTGACATGCCATTTCTTTGAATATTCACTTTTCTCTGAGGTGTGGTAAGTTTGGGGTGCGTACGGGAGCTTGTCCTGCAGAAAGACTTTTAAGGAGAAAAGCAACTTTCGAGATTTGCTCTGTTTTCGGCTTTTCAGCACTCTTTCCTACTGCTGACATTTCAATAGGGAGCCCTGTAGCATAACACAGTTCTGCAAAAAGCAGTCACACTGACATTTCTTTTCCTAAGGCTACCTAGCTTCTCTGTTGCATGGATTAACTGTGTAGATTGCAGAAGCTGAATGGAGCACCATTGATCAACTTACATGACAAAGGACATAAAGGATTGCAGATTGAGTAGAAGAACCACTTGGCCAACATAAAAAGAAAAGCACATTGAAACATATTAAATTGACCAAAGTAGGGGACTTCGCCCCCACACCCCACAATGTGGGCAGCTGAGCTCCCCCCACCCCTAACTAAATATACCAATTCCGAGATCACACTATAGTGGGGGAAAGGGAAAATTTCCCATGTTGGCCAAGTGGTTGTTTTTCCAAGAATCTGCTTCTGTGATGTGCACGCTCGGTAAAATGCTGTTTCAATTTTGTCATCTCAGTTATTTGCAATTCGGCAAAGTGGTGTTTTGGTCTACTGAAGTTGAGCCATATATATATATATATATATATATATATATATATATATATATATATATATATATATGTATAAAACATCCAAAAAACCTTGGTACACAATACAAATGTACTCAGAGAAAAATATACATTCCACAAGAAAAACTCCAACACCAATAAAAATAAAGAACAAAGCAATGAAGCGAAAAGATGTTTAATAAAGCAACAGTCTATGTAGTAGACTGTTGCTTTATTAAACATCTTTTCACTTCACTGCTTTGTTCTTTATTTTTATTGGTGCTGGAGTAGCAAACTGTTGCTTTATTAAACATCTTTTCACTTCACTGCTTTGTTCTTTGTTTTTATTGGTGCTGGAGTAGCAAGCTGTTGCTTTATTAAACATATTTTCGCTTTACTGCTTTGTTCTTTATTTTTATTGGTGCTGGAGTATTTCCTGTGGAATATATATATATATATATATATATGTGTATATGTGTGTGCGCGCGCACGTGTGTGTGTGTGTGTGTGTGTGTGTGTGTGTGTGTGTGTGTGTGTGTGTGTGTATGAATATATATATATATATATTTATATATATATATATATGTATATATATATATATATATATATATATATATATCTGTACGTATATATATATATATATATATATATATATATGTGTGTGTGTGTGTATATCTGTATATATATATATATATATATATATATGTGTGTGTGTGTGTGTGTGTGTGTGTGTGTGTGTGTGTGTGTGCATGTGTGTGTGTGTATGCATGATGGCAAACAGTTGGGATTGGGGATTAGATGATATAGGGAGGGTAAATGGGTTGGAGAAATAGGAGCATTGAGAGTTGAGGGAATATAAAAATATTTTCCTGTGTGAGTTTGAAAGCTGCTAGGAAGAATGATACTTAAACATACTACAGGCATAGAGAGAGAAACATAGGTTCATACTTTCATAGGAAGGTACTTGGCTATTGGCCTTCGGGCCAATATAAGCCTAGCCAAAAAGGTACCCTGGCTTTTGTCACTCAATAAAATAATTTTCCTGTGCCTCTGTCGAGCAGAGCCACAGAAGTGATCCCCAGGGTGAATTCCCTATCTCCCATCCGATCATCAAGAGTTTTCTTGAAGAGTGCTAATGAGGAGCTCTGTTTGATATAGATAGGTAGTTTGTTTCAAAGTATGGGAAATCTCTGGGACTGGAATCTATCCCTCTAACATGTTCTGTTTATTGTGGTGACAAGGTTTAGGTCTTTAGAGCATGTAGCTTGGAGGGATTGAGATTTCTTTAAGTGGAGCATGTCCAACAGCTCTGGGTTTGACATAGATTTGTATGCTAGGCAGAGACTGCCTCTGAGTAGGCGATATGCGATGGAGTAAAACTGGAGTTTTTTGAGGCGATCTGCGTAGGGCATCTGTTTGAGGCTGGTAATCCTCTTTCTGAGGTATTTCTGCAGCCTTTATAGTTGTTGTAGATGTCTTGTGAGGTACATACCAAAAAGGGCATTATACTTTATAATGGGTCTAATAAGTGACGAGTAGAGGGGAACAATGACCTCTTTTTTCCTGGATGAGAAAACATTTGTGATGGGGTGTGCCACGTAGAAGGATTTCCTGACTAACAACTAACATAAGGTTAATAGTCAAATGCATTTTTGGTATTTAATGAAAGAGGAGCTTTACATTTATGAACATGTTTTAGTTTTTTTACTGAACTTGTAGAACTGTACATTTCACAAATAAAATAGGTGAATGACAAAATGCTTATAATAATATTCTTGTCCTAGTGCCATATCGGCCCATCTGCTACACAGTATCTTACTCTGAAATACCAGTCTAAAGATTATTTTAAGTTGTTTACTTATATTTCGACCCTTGATATTGTACACAGAGGACATCAGCATAATTATGAAATAAATGTTAAAGATTTTGTAATTCCATCTTATCTAGTATGGATGCAGCATTAAAATTCTTTCTTTCAGTTGAATAGAAAATCTGAAGTTGAATAATAGCATCATTTTTGTAGTATGCAAACAGAAATCATTACATTATGTTGATGTGAAACATTTCAAAGGCTATTGCTGTTTATCCATTCACCCAGTGGGCTATTATTATCATAAGTATCCAGTCCAAAATGGGCAATTTTCTCTTTGCTATTTCACACACTTGATATATAAATGAAGTGCCGCACATCCAAATAGCCCTACTTAGTCCTAATTCTACTTCTAACAAAAGTAAGTAATGTTCTGACTTTAAATTAGTCCTAAGCCAACTTCTTACTGCTAGCCTGTACTCCAGTCTAACATGAACTTACCTCATGTGTACCTGACAGCCTTTGTGCTAATGAGGTGTGAAATAACTGTGTGCTGTCACTGTGAACAATAGTCACCTAGAGATGAGTGAAGAAAAATGTGAAAGAAGAATCATTAAATTGGACTAGCCAAGCAGTGTGTCACTTTACTTGCTGTTTAATGGCTTTTTTTTTTTCATGAAGTCACTTTAACTGTGATACTAATAGCTCAATTAAATTAAACCATGACACTCACAGCCTGCTTTTGAAACACTTCCAGGACTACAGGTGCAATGTGGTGTGTGGCACAAGGCTGAGCACAGATATTCCCATGGGTGTAAGTGAGGGAATTTTATCGATAAGAAAAGATGGCCGTGTTCTTTTCTATTTCCTGTGAATAAAGCTACTAGTCTTCTTTTAGCCAGATATAATCCTTTACCTTGCCATTACTAATCCTTGTGCGCCAACACCCTCTCCATTATTTTACTTCCAAATTGATTTTTTTCTTATAATGATCCCTCGGTCCAGCTTGTCCTATGATGCAATTAAAATAATATGTAAAGGAAAAACCAAGAGCGATTTTAGTACATATGCATATATTCTTGTTCCTGCTTTATTAAATATTTGGCAAGTTCATAGATTCATAGATATGTACTTGGCTAGCTTCCCTTGTGGACCATTTTAAAAATAGCCAGATTCCCTTTGAAAAGTAGGAATCAAACCTTATACCTTGTGTCTAGCAGGTAAACACCTTTACCTTTATATCAACCATTTAGTCATATGTGATTTCTGTGGTAGCTTGTGATAATCAAACAAAGAAGGAAATTTTAAAATTTCTCTTTATGTTAAACAACATATTTTTTAGTTGAAACAGAGTGTTCAGATGCAGAATCCAGTTATTATTTATATGTATCTTATGAATTTAGAGTTGGAGACATGAAATTTAACCATATAGCACCAATAAGTGAAAGTCCCTTATGTCAATTTGTGTTTTACAACAATACTGATAGTGGGACAATGGAACTCAAAAAAGTCCTACTACCATGATCAATACATTGCACAAATTGGTGTAAGGGATTTATACTGATGAGCTTTGTGCCTTGAGTTACTAGATATAAAAGCTAAAGCAGGGATGCAAGAAGCAGGGTGGATAACTTTTAGTATCAATGAAAACCTAAATCATTAATAAGACAGGCTCAAAGCAGGAAATGCCAGGGCATAGGTTGTTTAGGAGCAGCAGAGAGGGGAGGGTTAAAAGGGAATGAAGGATGCTATACTACATTAAAGACAACATCAGATACAAGGAAAAAAGGAGAAGTACTACAGCATTACTACGATGAGAGAGTGGTGAAGCTCAGTACCAATGGAAAGTACCCTGATAGGTAAGGTAGAGGAACGTAGGGTGCTGCTGGATTGTTATAGAATATCAGCTCCACATATGCAAATAAATGTGGCTATGAGACTGGAGGAAATAATAAACAAGCAGAGAAGGAAGAAGATGGGGATATACTCAGGAGGAGCCAAATCTGTCAGGAAAAAAAATTGGAGGTCCCGAATCACAAGGGGTTCAGTCATTCGGTCAAGGGCTGTAAAAGAAAGCATAGAAAGGGACAAGTTTGTGGACATCATTCTAACCAGGCTGTAGGGAGTCAGAGATGGTCATAATAAGACACTTAGCAAACAGCAGCTATGCCACATGTTATGTGTGGAGTTGGGAGATTGTAACAAACTAAAGGCAAAAGTAGTGGTGTGGAATTTTGGGAACAGTTATGCTAAGCCGTGGGAGCTCAGAAATAAGTTAGGAGTTAACTGTTTATAAAGTTTAGCCTAAAATAGTGACATCAGCATTTTGTTAATCCCTGTGCAGCACAGTGCTTATAAATGGCCTATGATACAGGAAAAGGAAAAGCCACATATCCTGACACTTATTCACAGTATGGCCTCTCTCCCCTGCAGGTGTTTTATGCAACTTGCTGAGTATAATACTGACTTATGCCAGTTGTACAATGTACATAACAGCATGATAACCTGGCAGTATACAAATCAGATGCATAATGCTGTATATTTATTAATCACTGTGGTAAATTGCATGTAGGTGTGGCATGGTTGAATGAGCCAGCAGAGCATGAATAAAACTTCAAGAAGGGTGGGAGTAGAAGTTGGTTACCTTGGAGAGTGAACAGATGAAATGGGGTTTGGGAGCTGATATAATGGTTAAGGTGTTTACCTCACAGACAAAAGATATATTGTTTGATTCATCTTTAAAGAGGAATTTGCTAGGCTTAAAGTGGCCTGCAAGGACAGCTAGGCTAGTATTTACCTGTAAACATACCTCTCAAGTGTACCTCATTACGAGGAACATACCTCATTTGGGGTCTTAAAACATTCATGTTCCTCGAAGTTCCTCAAAGTTCCACATTGAAAGAGTCTTTCACATATTCAATGTTAGGAATTTTTTTAATTGAAATCCATGGCAAATAGAAATTAATCATATTAATTCATTAAATGATCTACTTTATAAGTAAAACCAGCATATTTTAACCATCTTATGACCTTCCTAGCTGAAGTTGTTAGTAAGCCATTAGAATGTGTTCCACATTTTGCCCATTTGTTCCACATTATGAAGGCGAGTGTTCCTCATTTTGGAGATGGAAGGTTGAGAGCTATGCCTGTAAACCTATGAACCTATAAAGCTGTTGTCACTGAGCATCAATGTTAAAGATACAAACAGCCAAAGGGTGCACACATCTGGACAATAAGCATTCTGTGTGTAACTGATAAGCTGAAAAGGCTAACCATGGATAGTTAGCAAAACTAATTGTGCTAGTGGTATGTGTGTGAGTGTCTGTGTGTGTGCGTCGGGGGGTCCTCCTGAACAGCAAGCATTTATATCTGCATAATGTTGACTTTCCTTGTATTCCTGGGCTTGGACTGAAACTGATCACTTTTTATCAGTGCCCTACCATGGTAAACAAATTAAAAAAAAAAAGAAATGAGGTAAAGGAAGTGCCATTCAATAATGAGCATGTGGTTTTGCATTATGGAAGATAGGAAGTGGTACCTAGATAACAAGTAAACTGGCTATGGACTTGGAGAGTGAGAATGTATCCCAGATACTGGACATTCATCTAAATATAGAAGAGGCAGGATGCCTCTGTGTAATGAGCATGTGTTTCTAAAATAGTGCCATATGGGGAGGCCCTATACAGTAAGCAGGCTTTCTATGGATATGGTGGGGGTTTCTTGGCAATAACAATTACTGTACTTTACCTGAAGCTGGAGGGAATGTACTGCATACTATGGGTAACACCCCCATGTATCTCAGTTATCAATTTCATCATAAAATGCATCTATTGTTATGCCACCAGAGACATAGGCAAGCAGTTATGATGTAATAATATCTGTGGAACAGGGTATTGCAACATGATGATATCTGTGGAACAGTGCAGTGCAACATAATGATATCCATAAAACAGGGCAGTGCAACATAATGATATCCATAAAACAGGGCAGTGCAACATGATGATATCTATGGAAAAGGGGAGTGCAGAGTGACAATATACATGGAACAGTGCAGTGTAACATATTGATATCCATAAAACAGGGCAGTGCAACATGATGATATCCATGGAAAAGGGCAGTGCAGAGTGACAATATACATGGAACAATGTAGTGGAACATAATGATATCCATAAAACAGGGCAGTGCAACAAGATGATATCCATGGAAAAGGGCAGTGCAGAGTGAAAATATACATGGAATAGTGCAGTGTAACACAATGATATCCATAAAACAGGGCAGTGCAACATGACGATAGCCATGAAAAAAAGGCAGTGCAGAGTGACAATATATATGGAACAATGCAGTGCAACATAATGATATCCATAAAACAGGGCAGTGCAACAAGATGATATCCATGGAAAAGGGTAGTGCAGAGGGACAATATACATGGAACAGTGCAGTGTAACATAATGATATCCATAAAATAGGGCAGTGAAACATGATGATATCCATTGAAAAGGGCAGTGCAGAGTGACAATATACATGGAACAATGCAGTGCAACATAATGATATCCATAAAACAGGGCAGTGCAACAAGATGATATCCATGGAAAAGGGCAGTGCAGAGTGACAATATACATGGAACAATGCAGTGCAACATAATGATATCCATAAAACAGGGTGGTGCAACATGATATCCATGGAAAAGGGCAGTGCAGAGTGACAATATTCATGGAACAATGCAGTGCAACATAATGATATCCATAAAACAGGGCAGCGCAATATGATGATATCCATGGAAAAGGGGAGTACAGAGTGACAATATACATAGAACAATGCAGTGCAACATAATGATATCCATAAAACAGTGAAGTGCAACATAATGATATCCATAAAACAGTGCATTGCAACATAATGATATCCATAAAACCGGGCAGTGCAACATGATGATATCCATGGAAAAGGGCAGTGCAGAGTGACAATATACATGGAAAAGTGCAGTGCAACATAATCCATAAAACAGGGCAGTGCAACATAATGATATCCATGGAAAAGGGCAGTGCAGAGTGACAATATACATGGAACAGTGCAGTGCAACATAATCATATCCATAAAACAGGGCAGTGCAACATGATGATATCCATGGAAAAGGGCAGTGCAGAGTGACAATATACATGGAACAGTGCAGTGCAACATAATGATATCCATAAAACAGGGCAGTGCAACATGATGATATCCATGGAAAAGGGCAGTGCAGAGTGACAATATACATGGAACAATGCAGTGCAACATAATGATATCCTTAAAACAGGGCAGTGCAACATGATGATATCCATGGAAAAGGGCAGTGCAACATGATGATATCCATAAAACAGGGCAGTGCAACATGATGATAGCCATAAAACAGGGCAGTGCCGAGTGACAATATTCATGGAACAATGCAGTGCAACATAATGATATCCATAAAACAGGGCAGTGCAATATGATGATATCCATGGAAAAGGGGAGTGCAGGGTGACAATATACATAGAACAATGCAGTGCAACATAATGATATCCATAAAACAGGGCAGTGCAACATGATGGTATCCATGGAAAAGGGCAGTGCAACATGATATCCATGAAACAGGGCAGTGCAACATGATATCCATGGAAAAGGGCAGTGCAGAGTGACAATATTCATGGAACAAGGCAGAGCAGAGTGATGATATCCATGGAACATGGCAGTGCAACATGATATCTATGGAACACCTATATTCCATAGAACAGATTCAGTCATAACATGAACAGATTTTCATGAATCTTACTCTTATTTCTTTAAACTCTGTTAACCAGATCTAAGTATTCAGAAATTCCTCTTTTCTCTGTGAAAGTAATAACTGTACAATATTGTATATTTCTGTTCAGTCAAGCACAGAGGGATTAGTCTTTAGCAATCTGTCTTTATGAGTTTGTGATCTAAGGTATTTGTACTGTAAGCATGTGAATTACTCTATATAAATATATTTATAAAACAATTCACAATTTAATGAAAGCAATTTAAATATCATATTTTTTTCTGTGCTATTTAAAGCATTCATTTTGATCTTCAGCAGTACAGCATACAATTACTGTGGAAATTACAGACTATTTTGAAACAGGCAGAAGCTTAGAAAATGACAATTGTTGCTTCATAGTGCTTGGTTCTCCTTCTGTAGATGGGCAGAGCTTTAGCAAGCTAGGTGCAGTAATGATTAAATTAAGTGCATTCATGCAACCACAACAGATGTGCAGACTGTACTGGCAAGCACCCTTACCCCTCCAAGATCTGTGCAAGAGTAAAAAGTTAATCCACTTTTCCATGGCTGGAGTGGAATCCACATTGGTCCAACAGAAAAAAAAGTCTCATTTACAACTCTCTGGAGTAGATTTTCCCTGTGAGGCTGACAAGTATGATCCCTCTACAACTGGAACACACAATGTTGTCTCCCATTCTGAAACTGGGGGCCACTACCCCAGTTTGCCACTATAGAGGTACTGGTCCCACATTACACAGATTAGTTAAAAAGGCATATTAACCATGACATGCCACTAATGTCCAAATTACTTCCATATTTCCTGCCAGATCATCCAATCTTGCAGCCTTAATGCTATAGAACTATTTATATAATTGAAATTACCTCTTATATGTAAAGAGATACAAACTCCCCTTTTGTCTGTGCTTCATCAAAGAATAGTGCACTCAACAAACTAAGGAGATCCTCCAAGTATTCTTTCAATCTTTTAACAATTTCTCCAGTCAGTCAGTATTTCTCCACTGTTCTGAACAACAGCCTAGGTGGTATCTCAGTTCTCTTTCCTGAGTTGCTGGATGGTTTGACAGCCTCTTTGAGACTATCCAAAATTTATTTATTTTCCACTGAATTTTCAAGAACATCCCACAGCCAGGCCTTTGACAGCAAGACATGATGCCTTACAGAGGGGAAGACATTTCTGATAATGACTCGGGCAGGCTTCCTATAGAAAATGATTTTGCTGTCCTGAGGAACCTGATAATGAACAACACTTCCAGCTTGAATCTAGAGATTAATGTAAAGTTTGGCAGCCATCTTTAGAATTAACATGGTATTAGTTAGTACTAGTAAGTCAGATTCATTACCCCCCCCCCACCCTTTTGTTCTTGTGAGTTATCGCATACTGAAATTTTGAGAAAAAACTATTTTTCAGGATTCAGATGTAACACCTAAGATGTTATTAGGGCTGGAACATATGCTGTGCCTGAAGAATTTCTTGGCTGGTTTAAAAGCTAATCTAGAATAGGTGGCTATTGCTGCAGCTAATTCTGATAGAATACTGTTGGTGTTACTTTTCTCTGATAAAGGCAAGATACGCTTTAATACTGTTACAAAGAAAATATGTTTGGTGAGTTCTATAGGAGGCCAATTCTTTTCACCTTCTGTAGTTTATGATTATGTATTACAGTGACAGAACATTCCATATTCCAGTTTTTAAGGATTTGATATGCAGTGATAACCAGGATTTTAAAAACAGGTTCGACCAACTGGAAAGAAACATCATTGACAAGAATTATAAGGCTGACTCCATTTTTAGAGCAAGAAAAAAGGCAGAGTCTACCCCAGATATAAACTTCTCATGTATAAAGAAATTATAAACAATACCCTGCTAGTACATTTCATTACAACGTGTGGGACTAATACTCAGAAGATGCGAATGGTTATTAAAATAATTGGCCTATATAACATCTAACTTTTTTCATCATTTGTGCCCACTTACTGTCACTTTTCCTATAAGAGTGGTAGAAATGTTGGTCAGAAAGTCATACTTTACAGAGAAAGAACTGGTGAAAGTGGACAATAAAAGATTCCCAGAACAGAGTCTTAGGAAACACCTAGAATTACAAAGATTGGAGGATTAAAGTCTTTGCATATCTTAACCCTGAATGATCAGTTATACTGATGCATTTGAAGTCAGTAAAGTTCAGTGTCATTCTGCTTAGAGCTTGAGACTGTGGTCATTAGCCTGGGCTGTTGTACCAAGCTGAAGGTTTTAGTTAATTTGGTATATACTACCCCAGTCAAATTTCTATTGAACATGTTGTTTAAGATGCCATTATTAGTTGAATAAATACTGGAAAGGGTATTATAACTTGTGTTGAAGCCATGTTCTTTGCAGAATAGTTCACAACTGTCAAGAAAAGTTGTGAATTGATTACACATTGGTCCTTGCAGAATTCTGGACAGAAGGAAGAGCAGAGTGAGGATATATAAGACTTGGCCAATTTAGGCATTCCTTGCTTGGACAGATAAATAAGTGTAGAGGCCTTCCAGAATTCAGAAAAAAATATTGTCCTTACTAATACAGGGGCATCTTGTATAATTCCTTGCATATCTTCATCCCTTGTTAGGTCTGACCATAAAGCAGTCTCAGTCTAAATAAAACTAAAATGAGACATCTCCTCCATCCAAAGTACCTTTAGAAATTTCACTAAGACAAACTACCTACTCCTAAATGATACATTGGCAGTTAATTCCACTGAATATGCAGAATGCACACCACCCCATTATACCAGCATGAAAACAGCTGCATAAATGCAGCTGTACCCCCCCCCCCCCAGGAACAAGTGCAGGGCAAACCCCAGAAATAAACCCACATGGTGGAACTGTAATATCACCAAGCTTTAAAACAAAAGGAAAATAATTTTGACCAAAAGTTAAGAAGAGCCTTCTTCTTCTTTCGGCTTTTCCTGGTTAGGGGTCGCCACAGTAGATCACCTGTCTGCTCATGATTGGCACTGGAATTTTACGGTGTCGAGTTGCCAACCCAGCACCCAACCTTCCACAGAAGGCACACACATGTACGCACTCACACCTAGGGCCAAATTAGAGTGTCCAATCCACAAAGAGTAATTCTCAGAATGTTACAGCCCTTGTCACTGAAGTAAACAAACAGCTCAGAGCTTAATAAAATCCACCAAAGCCAAGTTTCAGACTAAAATAGCTACCCAAGCCAATGACAATCACAGGGCCTTTTTTTAGTTACATTTGTGATCTCAAAAGCACAGTGCAGCAATGCACTGAGCTGATTGTGAACAATGTTACCTACACTTAGGCTAAAGATATAGTGAACCAACTGGCCTATAAATTTAGCTCTAACTTTATGCTTCTCTCCCCTCTATCTGTTCCTCGAGATATACTTAAAACTGTCTCACCTCCAGCTATCACACAAGACCAAGTCCTAAAAGTCAAAAGCTAAAATTACTGCATCGATGGGTCCTGACAATACCCCCCCAACAACACTGTCCAGACCTCATTAGGCCAATCATTGAATATAATGCCCCCTTTGGCATGTATCTGTCTAGACACATGCAACAACTGTAATGTCTACAGAGATACCTTACCGAAATGACACGTCCTATGTGGACTGACTCAAAGCCATGTCACTAAACTCATTATCTAAGGACAGCTAAGAGGTGACCTGTATCTGGCATTTGAGGCAGTCTCTTACCCATTACTGATGGATTTACTGCACATCAACAAGTCAGATGGCATCAGAAATAAGTGGTCTAGGGGTCAAAACCTCTTCTGCAACATCAACAGAACAGTTTGGATGGACAGGTATATCTCACAGAGGATACTGCTTCTGTGGAACAGACTCTCCAGCCACATAAAACAAAGTACATCCTTGTTCATATTCAAGCACAACTTAGATCTGTGGATGGCAAACAGAAAATTTATCCCATGACTGTCCTCTGTACTAATAATGAACAGAGGCAGCTCCTAAATTCTTTATCCCATACATGGGTCCTTGCAAATTATCTATGGTATGATCCCAATTATTATCATTAGGGGTAATTTATAATTATCGACCATGGGATGGGGAAGGCCAATCTGTAATCAAATGGGATAGGTTATTTCAAGTACGAAAAGGGAAATTGGATAGGCTTGAAATGGCCTGCAAGGGCAGCTAACCTAGTGCATACCCATGAGAAATATTGGACACATAGATAATGGGGTAAGAGCACTGTATAAATGTGTCAAATGCTTTAAGGAACTTTGTGAAAAGCCACCAGAAACAACAGATCAATTTAGTAATATTATATTCAAAGAAGTAACAATGCATTCAGTTTACACCTAATTTGCATGATGATCATGACTGTTTAGTATCTAGTACTCACTTTCAGATCCTGGTTGTTGGTGTGTCATGTAATCAGAAAGCAGAATGTTTTGGTAGACCGCCTAAGCATGTTGCTGGTGGTGAGTTACACATGTCAGCTGAACCAATGATGCTTGACTTATTGATACTGACTTTTGGGGATCCCCCAGAAAAAAAATGTATTTGCACAGAAAATGCACAATGGTTAGACTTTCGGAAAAGGAATCAAGACACCCTGATAAATTCAAGGTGTTGGGGTATGCTTTGTGCCTTTCCTACTGTTCTCTTTTTACTTAAAATCCTGGTACTGATAAGATACAAGAAGGCCTGTGTACTTTTGGGAGCATCAGTGTTGCCTTAACAACCATGGTTGCCCTGTTGAATCTAGTTTCTCACCTTGCCCTTACCAAAAAGAAAAAGAAAAGATTTGTTCTAGCAACAGTAAGTAGGGTG
>NC_056742.1:303896569-304001569 GCF_019279795.1 Protopterus annectens | reverse complement strand
TAGGCATGCATAACCTTGAGTATGGGATCTATTTGTATTTGTAAATAGCTATAGACATTTGCTACTCTTCTTCCAATCACCATCTATGATTATGGTATATTTTACTCTGACTGCATGTTGCTACTATGTTCTTTTCATCTCATTGTATTTGTCATTGAATGGTTTTACAATACTTTTCTATTTTGCCCAGGGTGAATCTGGAATTGGTCAGCTTTGACTAGTTAAATTCAAATAAATAAACAAACCTAAATTCCCATATGTATATCCTGTTAGTTTCATCCCAAGTTGTAGGCAGGTGTGTGTACCCTCTGTATTTACACAAATGACCTACACAGATATAGTACCCTGGGAAATGGTGAGTCAAAAATTGTGTTTCACCAACTTGTAGGTAAACCCAAAAAAATGTAACTCCAGTTGTCTACACTCTTTCACCTTTTTAGGAAAGAGCACGCGACACTGAATAAGCAAGAAAATGCCCCCAAGCTGAAAAAGATCTGCTCCAGTACTAACCAGGGGAAAATACATTTACAGACACTAAAGATGTTGATAAACTCTCTCTCTGCAATGCTTCAAGAGGTGCTAACAGAACCTAAGTTTCTGCATGCTAATAGAACCTAAATCTCTGAAACAACTTGAAGTAGATGATAAAAAGCAATTTCTGAGATGATAAAAAGCAATTTCTATTGTTAATAACAAAACTGAACAACAATGAACCATTCTGCAGGAACAGTGAATGTTGGTGAGTAGCACTACACTTACTTGGATGACATTCTCATGGTAGAAAACACTAGAATTAAGAATGAATGATACGGAATAAGCAGATTACTGCAAAAACGTAAGGCTCATTAGCCGGCCTGAAGGAGTTGAGGGTGTGTATCCAGCAGACTTAATCAATGAGGAACTATACCTGCTACTGAATCCCTACCATTTTCCTCTCTTATCTTCCAGGACACCCTCATAAAATTTCTGATTTTTTTTTTTGGCCAGAAAATTTGTGTTAAGAAAGGCAGGTACACTGATGCTTTTCTCCATTGGTCATAGCACTGCTTTATTTAACAACTGAAAACTCCTTGTTCCTGTGCTATGATGATTTAAGTGTATGGACTATTGGGTGTTACTTCACTTCCCAGTGATTTTAGATGTTTGGAATAGTTAACCGAATCAGTCTGATTTTCCTGCTGATACAGACACCTTCCTAATCAGTCAGTGTCCCAAATCTGTTCCATACTCAAAGCACTACAGGGGATTATGTGCATCAGGGGAGTGTGCAGATTCTAAGCAAAATCTACGTAGGTCACAAAATCTCTATGGGAACCCATCTGATGGCAAGAAAATTAAAGCATCCAGCATGGCAAAATTTTGAATTAAGTCCAGAGCTGTAGAACTATTTCCCTCCTCTGGTAGAACTGGAGGAAAGGTCAATCACTGAAGCGAAGATGGATTTTGTTACCCTAGAATGACTTGTTAATGAACTGAAGCACCTACAAAAAGAACAAGACAAGCAAATCATCTTAAACCTGTTGTAGCACTCAATGTGAATGGTCCAATCACTTGAGCTCTGGTTGGACTCAGAAGTTGCTTGTTTTCATGTCAGCCCACTGTTTTGGACTTCTACGGGTTTGTGGTGGGCTTTTGTGTATTTTGATGGGTTTGCTTGTTGATTCACATTAGTTTAGTTGATTAAAAGGTGGGTTGTCAATTATTTCTCAGGGAAATGGTGTGATGCAGGTTTACCTTGCCCCTAGGTTTTTGTTCTTTTTGTCTAATTTTTTACTTGCTCTTTGATGTGGTCTTTTCTAGTAGATTGCTTATTTTTATTATTTTTTGCCTAATAACCCTTCCTTTACATAGAACTACTCACACAGGACTTGGTACATTCCCTAGTGTTCAGAGTTCAGAGTGTCCTCTCATTTCAAGTCAGTTTCATGCTGGCTTTTGATAGGGTTAATTTTCCTGTTCTGTGGCAAGATGGACTAAATTCTAATGTTCTTACTTTCAGTTTTAAATTTTCTGGTAGTTTAACAAATGGTTTGCTATGCTTTATCAGCATTTGGCAGCTGCTGTGTGGTATGGTGTCACCTTTCCTTTGTTCTGGTTCATACCATGTATTCTTTGTGTTCTGCAGTGTTTTTCCTTACATGTATGGCCCCGATTGTCCTTGATTGATCTAAACTAGCTGTATTATGATGTCACTGCATGGGGGCATCCCTCTAACTGTCACTAATCACCATTTTGGGTATGTCTTAAGGATGCAATGTTTCCATTTTAATTATTTAGGGTGGTTTGACCATAGGTTTTAATGCTATTCTTGATTCTGGGAGAATTTCCAGTCTAGAAGAGGGTATTGATTATATGGGATGATCCAGGCTGCACACTGCTTTTTTCAGTTTGCAGCATATTACTTCATTTATGTCATGTGACATGAGTTCTCATTCATATGTGTTGATTCTTTAAGTCCTAGCTAAACCTTGGAGAGTTTACATCTGAGTAGCAAGGAATGTACCTTTTTTTACTCCTTCAGAGGGAGATAGTAGGATAAATGTCTCCTTAGTGAGCTTGAATTGCAACCTCTCTAACATGTTTAGAGGGTGTATTTTATCTTTTCAGACTGCCATCCAGTTGTTCTAATGCTCCAGAATAGCTTCTGTTGAATTAACAGATCTGGGTAGGGATTGGATCCAGTCTTATTAAAGAGGGAAGAGTATAATATTTTCATCATAATTAGGTAATCCACTTTTGGGAGTCCTATAGAAACATGAAGATATCTAGAAAGCTAAGTGAGAAACCTTCAGATTGTTGCCTAGGACAGTTGCTGTTCAACATTGCAGGGAGATATTTAATACTCATTGTGAGAAAATCAGAATGTTACAGGAAAAGGTTTGGTGTCAGAAGAACCACTATTTAAAAGGTACCTGCATGAAAGAAGCCATTAAAATTCAAATTTTTAATATCAAAAGCAAATGTAAAGCAATCAGTTATGATGTTCCACACAAGTGAAGGGGGAGAGAATAAGACAATATTTCTGGTCTTCTAGTCTCAAATCCCCATACCATAAGTCAGTTAAGTAATCCTCAAGAGATCCTTAGATACTCACCAGGGGAGAATAAAGAGATTATGGCAGCCTTTTATAGACAGCTCTATACAGGGGAGAGTAGTTGACAGCTCTGTGCAAAAAAAAAAACTCCTTAATTCTCAGGAAGCTGTGGATTTCAGTAAACCTATAATATTAAATAAGTATGTCTGGCAATTATCAAACTGCAGTTAGGTAACATTCTAGGCCCAGATGGCATTGAACCCAGTAATGCTGCTTGGAGAGTGGAAGAAAGCTTTGTTCCTGGGCAGTTATCAACATCTCTCTCTTCTCCTGTATGAAATTAAGATTCTCACTAAAATACTGTTCAATAGACTAGAATGCTATATGCACAAGATTGTAGGTGTTTCCTAGCAGGCCTTCATCAAGTTTAGATAAGGAAATGGCAACTTTCTTCTGTTGTTTTACAACCACCAACAATTCTGTCAAAACCAACTGGACCCTGCTGTGGCTTTATCGATTTTAGCAAAGCATCTGATCCCTTAGATGAGAATTTCTATTGATGATTTAGTAATGTTTATTTAACCTGTCAGCATAGTCTTTAATGTTCTGTGTAATTTATATTATTTTATTTAGTTAGAAGTTTGCTTTATTATAAAACTAGTATAAGGTGAATGTATAACCAAGGATATTAGTAATTAGTTGTCTATTTTCTATAATATAGGGTTATATATTAGTATGTGTTCTTTTTTTTTTATACATGTGGTTTATGTATAGATAGCTAATCTAACTACTAAAAGTGCATTATTTTTTTTTTACTTTATTCTTTTTACATATACTGTAGTGTTACATTTTCAATTTGATTTGTTTAAATATTAATTAACCAAAGAGAGGTAGTTCATGGCAGTGTTTGTTAGGGAATGTTTAGTTTAGGCTTTGTCGTAGTGAAGTTAGGTTTTATAGGTCTTAATTGTGAAACATGTGTGAAATTTTACATTGTAGTGCTTCTATATCTGCTTTTTCTTTTTAACCATTTGTCATTCTATATTATACAGGACCTATACATCTCCTGGTCCGGGGTTAGAGTGGGTATGCACTGGTTGAGGACGGGATATAAGGATTGCTTCCAGATTACGTATGGTTTTGAATTTACTGTTTTTTTCTTCTATGATTTCTCTCCAAAACTTTCATTTTACAGTCAATCTTTGAAATGTGGGAATTAGATTCATGGAACGTTAAAGGGATCCAGAAATTGAAGAAGAGAAAACTGTTGTTACATGTATTGTTGCAGGCTAAGGCATGGTTTATATTACTCCAAGAAATGCATTTAATGAATGATCAATGGGGTGATGTTAAAAAAAAGAAATGGATTAGAGAAGTAGTAGTATCTGAAGGTAAGTCAAATAGTGCTGAGGTAGCCATAATTATTAAAGATCAATACAAGGAAAAGATATTAGATTCTAATACAGATAAAAATGGACGGTGGTGCTACGTTATTCTTTTGTCTACCTTATTTGATAAACCTATTGTACTTCTAAATATCTATGCTCCCTGTAATGATCAACAACTATTTATAGCATCATTGTATTCAATTTTAACACAATTTGATAGATATTATGTAATTGTTGGAGGTGATTGGAATACCTACCAGAATCCGAAGTTGGATAGATCTTGTCCACAAAGAGCATTTAACAAGCATGCTGCACTAGCACTGAATGATCTTAAAGAAGACTTTCAATTATATGATCCATTTCACTATCTGAATAACGATAATAGGACAAGTAATTTTACCTTTTATTCCCCATGTCATAAAATGTGGACCAGAATAGATTTCTTCCTGATTTCAAGAGTATTGATCAATTTAGAACCTACAGATATTACACATGCCCGTTATCTATCAGACCATTCAAAAATTTTGTTGAGTTTTGCTAAGGGGGTAAAGGATACTTTGAGACAAAGAGATTATAATTGGTCTCTTAATCCAAATTTATTGAATAAGGAGGATATAATACTGGAAATTACAAAGTACCTGAAAGACTTATTGATTGGTTTAGGTTAACAACAATATGCCCCAGATATTTAATGGGCAACAGTTAAAGCTCAAATAAGAGGGACACTTTTGCAAAAAGCATCTTATTATAAAAAGATATTAAACAAAGATATTCAAACTTTAGAAATAAAAATTAAATTAATTGATCAAGAACTGATTAAGGATTTTGATGAGCAAACAGAGAAGGAACTGATCATATGTCAAAAGGATCTTTTTTTACTTCAGAATAGTAGATTAACATTCCAAGAGTACAAGTCGTTAGTGAGGTATGCCAATCATGTTCAAACACCATCAAGAGCGTTAGCTAGGATCATTAATCAATCGAAACCAACCGTGCAAATTTCGGAAATACAATTTAATAATAAAATATATTCTAAAACTGAGGATGTTCTTAATATCTTTGAGAAAATATATACTAATATTTATGATGGACAAACGGATATGACCCCTAACAGAAATTATGAACAATTTCTACAGTCAATTAAGTTTCTAACAATAGGAGAGGACATTCAAAATGACGTGATTAAACCGATATCTGAAGAAGAAATAGTATATATAATTCAGCATATGAAATCACATAAATCACCAGGTCCTGATGGCTTGACAGTGGAGTTTTATAAAACGTTTACAGATATTTTCGGTAAGATACTTTCAGTTGTGTTTAACTACATAATTAGGAATAAAATTAATGATCCTCATCTTAACACCTCAAACACTATTTTTATACATAAAGCCAATCCAGACGCTCAAAATCCAGATAATTATAGACCAATATCATTAATAAACATAGATATGAAAATTCTAACCTCTATTATAGCATCTAGACTGAAAAGAATCATGACTCATATCATTTCCAAAGAACAGGCTGGTTTTATGGCAGGTAGACAAACCAGTGATAATACACTTACATTACATACTATGTTAGAGCATGCTAAGCAAAATAATTTAAATATTTATGCCCTTATAATTGATGCCCAGAAAGCCTTTGCTAGGGTTGATACAAATTTCATGTTTGATCTTTTACCGTATTTTAATATATCACATGAGTTTGTTCAAATGTTACAAATATTATATAGTAATCCCTATACTACATTGTATATTAATAAAAACATCTCTAAAAGAATACAGATTAAGACTGGAACACGCCAGGGTTGCCCTTTGTCCCCTTTATTATTTAATATCTATCTTGAACCATTGTTTTTATATATTAAACAAAATGTTTATCATAATGTCCCAATAATTTATGGAACTAAAATATTAATGGCAGCTTTTGCTGATGATCTTAGCATTTATTGTGCATCTCCATTATCAGACACTGAAAAATTGTTGAAGGCTGTTGATGATTTCTCAAAAGTGTCTAACTATAAAATTAACTTGAAAAAAAAATATCTTCCCTTTAAAGACACCTAAACCCTTTTCGTTACTGCCCTTAGTGGGATAGGCATCATTTAAAGAAAGTATTAAATATCTAGGTATTGAGTTCTCTACAGATAATAAAGACTTTTACAATAATAATATAAAAGCAATCTGGGAACAAATAATTTCTGATTTTGGGAGATGGAAAAATTTACGACTGCCAATATTAGCAAAAGTTTCAATTATCAAAATGAACATATTACCACGATTACTGTATATTTTTAGGTCAGCCCATCTATTACTTTCGAAGACGTTTTTTAAACAGATTCATAAAGAGTTGACTAAATTCATTTGGGAACCAAAGAAAACCAGGATATCTTATGATAAATTAATGACCCCAAAAAATAGAGGAGGACTGGAATTACCTAATTTTGAAATGTATTATTTAATTGTAAACTCCAATAGAATTTTAAGAATTGCCAATTATAAATAATACTAAATGGACACCACCCTGGGTAGTTTTGAATTATAAATATATTCTAAAGTTAAATATTAATCCTAAAGCAATACATTTTTTGGGTAAGGATACGTTGAAACTATATGGAATTACTGAACACATCAAAACAAACATATTTTCTTTACATAACTTATTTCAATCATTAGATCTGGTTCAACATATGATGTTTTTTCAACCCTTTCATAAGAATCCGAATTTAAAATTGAATAATCAACTAATTGATCTTAAAAAGTTTCCATTAATAGCCAATCTAACTTTGATTGATATATATAAACATCTTGACAGTTCGGCCAACCAAATAAGACAAGAACTTAATTTACCTAAAATGATCTAGTTATTCTGAGACAAATTAGAGAACTCACTATAAGTTATTTTAAAAATTTTAAACCAGAAGAAGAGGCTGTAAATAGATGCTCTTTGTTGTGGCAAGCTCTCCAACAGGATATTAAATATATCACAACAGCAAATCAATTAATTAAAGAATTTAAATTTCATGATAAAATTTTGTTATCAAACTATTGGGAAGAGAACATTTTACTGACAGATAGAAGTAATATGTTAAAAGCAATTGACTTGACCATTAAATCTACTTCTCTTCAAAAATTAATATATACCCAGTTGATGATTTGGAACAATGCATATTATACACGCCTTGCCCTGCATAAATTTAATCCTAAAAATTCCCCAACTTGTCCATATTGTAAAAATCAACCAGCTGATCTTCTTCATATGTTCTGGAGTTGTAAATGTATTTTCAAACTTTGGAATTCCCTTAAGATTCAACTTCAGAAGGTGGGTTACCAAAGTACAACATTATCATGGAAATTTAAGATTCTGCATATTCCCCCAAAAGAGATCCCTAAATCACAAATTATTATATATATTAATATTTTTTTATTAATGAAGCTTTATATAGCTACAAATTGGTTAGACCCATCTAAAACTTCATGGCAAAACATTAGAGTTCTAGGGACAAAACATAAATTGTCTCATAAACTACTGTTAAACCCACATAATAAGAATGTTAACAATCCAAAAATTTGGGAACAGATTTTTAATATCATACTAGCATAGTATTTTCAACTTGGAAATAAATAATTATTTATGTGTGTGGGGAGAATTTCGTAATCAATTGTCTATTACTTGCATTTACTCATGTTTTTTTTTATATTTAAATGTGTTACATGGAAGCATTCTTGTAAATATTGTATATAGGGTGTGGTTATTAGTCATATTAGATAATGGTTTTTGTTTTGTGAATATATGTTATTTTTGTTCTTCATTGTGTATGAAAATATTATAATAATAAAGATTTATTATGGAAAAAAAAGAATTTCTATTGATGGTTCCGAATAAATGTGGGACTGTAGGTTTTTTTCTGATGGTGGCAGCTGTTATAAACTTTATTGTTATCTGAGGTTATCGACAATGGGATGTGTTCGGAATGGATCCACTTCAGGAACTTGAAACCCGATTCTCACCAAACATACATCTTGATGCAAACTCACCTAATACATATAGAAGGAAAATCTCAAAGCCCTTTTTTTGCAAGGGATAATCCCTCCTGAACCCTTAGGTGGGAGATTTCAGCTCCCTTAACCCCCCCTTACTTATTTATACTAACTCCATATCCATTGTCACTCAACCCTTAGCAAACAAGAACTATCTTTTAAAGATGAAACACAGCTCACACTATCATTCTTACCTCAGACCCAAAACACAGTAAATATTTTGGAAGCCAATGCTCTGGGGAGATTAGCACTGATTCTATCTTTATGTGGGTTCTGCATCAGAATAGGTGTATCTCTCCCTTACCGAGTCATTTCCCCTTTCATGGGGAACTAGACAAGGATGCCCCTCTCCCCTTTACTGTTCATTGGAGTTGTAAAATCTGTAAGCCTTTTCATTAGACAACATTGTATGGAATGGGGCTTTCCAGTGATAGATGACAGTACAATCATGGACTCCAGTTTTGCAGATGATTACATAATGTCTTTCAGATGCAGCGGTTTACCTACCTAAATGCTTAGTGGGTTGAATACCTTCTCAGGGATTTCTGAACTATGTGTTACATGAGAAAAGACAGCACTATTTCTTATGAACTCCCACTATGCAAGCTTTAGTCCAACGTTTGAGCATGCAATAGAGCACCTGACACAGGTACTTGTGGATCTTTAGTGGGTCTGCCTTTAGTTCCTTGATTAAAGACAATGTGTTGTCTTTTCTGGAGCATTTCAGCAGACAGAAAAAGAAATGGAAATCCTTGAAATTGTCTTTCCTGGTTAGAGTCTACATAGTTCACATATTCTGGCTGACCAAACTTTTATTTGCTGAATGACACTTGTAAAGTTTAGGTGGTAGCAAACTTGTGATGAAGCTTCTGACAATGATTGCTAATTTTGTCTGGGACAATCATACCCCATAGGGTATCTAGAAGGAAACTGATGTTTCTGACTAATGCTGGTGGTTTTGGATTACCAGATCTTTGTAGATATTCTAGAGCAGAGAACACAGTCCAGTATCCAATAAGGGATCACCCACATCCCATCTGGGTTCTTCTAGAAGTGATAATAATACACTTTCAACCATCTGTTATGTCTTATGGTAAATGTAGAAAAGTTGAACCAATGTGGACTAAAAGGTAATACAATGGTCAGGATCTTCTAATTTGTGTAATCGGGGATATTCCTGATGGGATAGGATTTCAGAGTGCAGCTAATATAAGGCTGAGCAAGAATCAATTTTTGTTGGATCCAATGGATTTTGAGGACTTTATTTTCTGGACCAACTTATGCTGCTCTTCAGACTTTGGCCTACTCGTCTTTAACAACTGTATAATTTCTTTAGAAAGTGGGGACATTAAGTTGTGGCAACGCTTGCAATGGAGGAATATTAGTTGTAGTTTACTGAGTAGCTTAGAGCCATTTGTTGCACATTTGGAGTTTGTGCCTAAGTTTTCTCATGTACCTAAAAGATCCCTCTCCATTATATAGAGAGCTTCTGACAGGTTAGGAATTAGCAAAGGAACACAGAAACAATACCAGGCAAGTGATGATAGGGACCACAAGAGGCCTGCCCATGTACACCTTTAAGCAGATTCACTCAAAAGTTCTTGCTACCCTTTATGAGTTCTTAGTAGTGCCTACCTCCCAAATCAGGTATGGCCATATTTGATAATGCCGGTGTAAATTCATGTCTACCATCCAATCATCAAGGCTAGTCTTAAAGGCAAACAAAGCAGTACTTTGCTTGACTTGTAGTGATAACTTATTATATAGGCAGGCAACATGTTGAGTTAGGAGCCTGTCCCTTCAATGCTTATTTTTTTTATATAAACTGAAACCACTAATACAGGGTTTGTAGAGCCACTGATTTTGTGAAGAAACCAGAAGTCAAATGGGATTGGGTCTTACATGGTTCACAAAATGAGACATGAGTCACCTCTGACACCCTGCAAGCAGATAGTAGGTGAGTGACTATAAGGAAGATTGTAGCAATCTATTAGTATGGCTGAAGGATTTAAGCCTTTATTTTTATTTTTTTTATTTGGGTCTTTCCATTTGAGTTATATGTATGGATATGTATAAATTAATGAGAGCATTATATTTGATGATGGGTCTGTTAAAGGAAGAGTACGGGGTAAGATGACTTATTTGTATTTTGAAGATACTACATTTTTCATTTGTGACTGTGTTAAAAGGGAGAAACCCCTTAATGCTGAGATCTTGGTTGAGTAACTGCCCAGTTTCTGTAGGAAGAGCTGGAAAGTTAAGATTGCCCTAAGCACTCATTTTATGCATTTTAAAACATTACATTTCTGGCAGCGCTCCCTCTCTGTGCCTCCAAAGGGTCGGGATGGGGGAGCAGATAACTGTTGGAGATGATATAATGGGGAAGGGGGTAATTTCCTTCATGTTTTATGGAATGCCTTGATAGTCAAATAATTTGGTTCAGAATGCAGTATGCTGCCATTTTTGTAGTAAGGTTTTATAGCCCTCCGCTTGAAGATATTGGCTTCTGGATATTGTGTTCCTCTAAAGTGCTATTTGCCATTAGCAAAGGGGTTCATATGAGTCTCTAGATTTTGCAGTACTGTTACTGTACTTATCATTCACTATTGGATAGCTATAAAGTGGATAGTTATACATACATGCATTATTATGGTAGAAGACTCAGGGGTCTTCACTATATCCCAAGAACTTAAGTGAGCATGATATGTTTTTTATTTGTTTTGTATTATTGGGGCAATAACTTCTATTTTTTTCTTCCTATGATTTCTATAGTATGGTCATGATTTTCTGTACCATTCATGGTTTTATGTTCACATGACTATTTGAGCTATTGAATAACTTTGGTTAAAAAAGATAATTCAGGTGGAAAAGAAACATCATGTTTTCCTCTGTATACTATATGAGTAGGAGGATGCATTATGTTTGAGTAATGATCCTATGGCTATTTTAAGTAATTCACTTAGCATATTGCAGTTTATTGATTAGATACATTTAAAGATAATCTCTGCAGTATAGAAAGCCATTCTCCTTCATTATTTTAAAAGAAATGTGTTTGACATTAAAGTATCAAGATTGCTGATTTCCTCTGTTATTTTGATTTGGTATATTACAATAAATAAGTCAACAATGGTTCTTTGGGGTTCCTCATGATTATAAACACATTTACATTTGCTGTAATTAAACCTGCGACCCATTTCTGAAAATCAGAACAAAACTTTGCTTAGCTATTTGTGAAATAAGCTTAGGTCCTCAGTGGTTTGAAATAATTTGTAAATCTTAGTGATCTACAGATCTACTGATCCATGCATCTTTTGAAACATGCGATGCTGCATTGTGAATGCTGAATGTTGGCTTGCTCTGGAGCTGAGCTATGATAATACTAATTAAAGATATCTGGCCTGTAAAATGAGAAAATCTGTTGTAAATGTCAGGAGAAATTCAGAATGTAATCATATGTTACAATCAAAATGTTACACACATTTTATGGATGATAGCTAATTCTTTCCTCTTCAGAGCCACTTTTCTGATTCTTGCATGTGTGTGATTAATTGTGTTGCATAGAAAGCAATGCAGTGGACAATGGACAATGCACCATTTGTTTACCACACATCTTTCACCACTACTGATGTGGTTCAGCTCCAACACAACCCAACATTTGCCATTGACAAATGTTCCTAAATATATTGTGGAAATTAGCAAACATACAACATCCAAACAACAGATGCTTGCAGTTAACACTTTACTTTTACATTGTAAATGGGTAGTAACTTGTATCACACTAAGACACCTCACTCCTTTCTTTTGTTCGTAATATCATAAGATGTAGCATATTGCATCAAATACTAGATAGTATGGCAGTCTAAAGTTGTCTTTTATAACTAAAAAATCTTAATATAGCAATCATAAGCAAAAATAAAAAGTGTTACTTATTGTATTTCCTGCCTGACCCTACCTAGCACTTGTATTTGGTGGATTGTATCACCATTTGCTAATTAGTAATCAACAATGTTAGCATAATTCCAAAAATTGAATGAAACTAATATTAATAAACATGCTTTGCCAAAAACATAGTCCCTTTTTGAAGTATTAGTTGGTTAAGTTCTCATTAGCCACTGAGTATACCCACTGGTTTAGAAGGATGGACTCTGGTTTCTACTGCAATGTAGCAGCATGATTATCCATTACTGTTGTCATTTAATTCCTGCTTTTGCTGTTTTACTGTACAGTTTCTTACAGTTAGCTACTCATTCTTTATAAACTGTAAGAGGTATTTCAGATGTGCAATACTAAGACAGAAAGGTGATCACATCTGTAATTTAGAAATGATGATAATGGCAGTTGTTAATTATGTTTACCTACATTGAGTGACTTGCCATACACTAAAATGTTGGGGGTTAATTGTTTATACTAGTAATGTCTTTCAGGTTTTCCCAGTTAGGGGTAGCCATAGTGGAACTCCGCTCCGCTAATGATTGGCAGCAGATTTTTACAGTGCTGAGTTGCCAGCCCGAAGCCCAACCTTCAAAGAAGGCACACCCATTCACACACGCACCTACCTGCATATCTTTATACGTCACTTGACCATGGGGAGGACATACAGACTCCACACAGAAGGCACACCAGCTGAGAATCGAACGAGAGAACCTCTTGCTGTGAGGCGACAATGCTAACAACTGCACCACCGCGGCCGTGGGTTAATTGTTTATACTAACATGATAAATTGAATAGACAGTCACTGAGAGTTCACTAGCATTTAAATTTGTAGTAGTTTTGTCTATTAAAAGCTTTGTTGAGCTATCAGTTACAGTAATAAATAATGAAATGCAGTAAAGGAACCAATAGTTTAATATATGCTAAATTTCTTATTAATGTGGGTTAGCTATACGCTATGTGAATTCAGTTTACAGTGAGCTGATTACACCTTTAGTTTAGCATTTTTTTACCAATTCAGTTTGTATTTAGTTACCTGCAGATGTACATCAGCAGTGCATGATTATCTGTTTACAAACACAGATTAGTTTTAAACAAGGGATGTTCTTCATGTTTCACTGTTGCAGTCATCACCTGTGGGTTATCCCTAATGTGGTAGCCATCGGCTGACCCGAATACCAGAGTTAATGTTATTTTTTTGCATCAGCTGCAGTCACCTGTAGTCTGATGTCAGGTCATCAGTGCTATAAAGCAAGGCAGCTGATGTCATTACACCAGTCTTTCTTTCCGTGGAGTCCGTAGCCGAAACAGTTCACATGAGTGCCAGTCGGTTACTAGCAGAAGTTGAATTTCAGGTGAAAACGTCTAAAGCTAAGTACCCCGTTGGGGATCCTTTTTTCTTGCACTAACTGATGTCCGAAAAAGTTAACAATTGCCTCGCTGTGGAAAGCAGATCCCACACTGAGACTTATATTCTTACTGCATCACTTGTTTAGGCCCAGACCACGACGTCCCCCATTGCCGGTTCTGTGTCCTCTTTAAAACCATTCACCATAGAGCTCTTTTTGTAGACAGTTATTTTCATGTTCCGTCTTCGCATTCTGATATGGTGTCCATCAGCCAACAATCTCAAAAAAAAAATAGAGATAAAGACAGAGACAGACCACACAAGGCTAAGCCTTCTGATGACGCTACTGCTAAGCAGGTCGTCAGTTCTCCGGAATTCAGTGAGGTGTTTTTGCAGCCCCTGATGCCCGATTCAACATCTATGCAGGCCTCTACTGAGACCCTTTCAGAGTCTGGTATGCCACAGAAATCTTCTTCATCGTCCGTGCCTTTGGCTGTCTCTACCTCGGTTAGGTCCTTAGCCGCGATGCACGCACCAGCTTCCGAGGAGTCCTTTCGCACTACCCAGTCTAGACAAAAATAGACGTCTTCTCATCCGACTACCATTTCTCTCAGACTGATGGATTCTCTCAGACCTAGAAGCCAGGTCACTCCTAGGAAATCTGCTTCTAGCCACCATCTTGCTATTGCTCCACCACCCCAAGCACAAATGCTTAAAATGGCGGAGGATCTTATCTCCCTTATCTGGAGTAGTCAGGCCACAACTTCTAAAAGGAAAAGGCACCCTTCTTCAGAAATTATGACAGAACAAGATTCTGAGGAATCTGTCTATTCAGTTTTTGAAGAGGAACAGCATCTCTTATCTGCTTATGAGGATTCAAATGCAGAGGAATCCATTCCTTCTCCCTCCCCTCCAGAGGACCTTTCCTTTGGGGAACCCTTCACTCCCTTAGGGAACATTTCCAATGGGAATCTCAGGACTTCCCACAGTCTAAGAAAAGACTTAGAAAGTTTCTGGACCTGCCCCAGCACAGACCCCTGGCCACCCCCCCTATTTTAGAAGTGGTGGATGATGTTTTCCATGAATCCAGCTTAGCCCCTAATGCCCTCCCTCCTGCTCTCAGTAAACCTGACAGGTACGACAGAGTACCGTATTCTCACAAATACCTGTACAGAAATCCTGCTGCAGACCCAGAGTTCATTACAAAGGGGCCTAAAGGAGCTAAGACTAGTTCAGCCAAGAATCCTCTTCCTTCTGACAAGGACTCCAGAGCTCTGGACAGATGGGGTAAACAAGTATACACCTCTGCAACCTTAGCTATCTTCAGTTTTAATCTACATTTAGCTAGGCTTCTTGTTTTTTTATCTCCTTTTTTTCTCATAAATTATCTCATTCATTTCTTACCTCTTTCCTTGACACACCCCAAGAGTTCTAACATAGTTATGAATTTGCAACAACTTTCTAGTTTGTGTAATTCTGCTTCTTATTATCCTGAACTTTACATTTCTGTACTCCTGGATATGTCTTTATTTACCTTCTCATTTTGAATAAAGGATCATGAACCTCATTATGGCACAAACAATGTTGCCTAATGACAGTTTCACATCAATCCTTCTTTCCCTTCTGCATTAGTAAGGACCATGTCTAGAATGATCATTTTCTGCTCAGCTCTAACACAGCAAAACATTCATACAAATGTTCCACAGACTGGAAGGGCTTAGCAACTACAGTTATAAGCTAGATATTTCTAGCTTCACTTTCTTATCTGTCCTTACTTCTGAGGTATGTTGTTGCTACCTGCTTTGGGGACTGTAGCTTATGTTACATTTCAATAAGCATTTTGTAAGGCTCCAATTATGAGCTAGGTATTCTGAATCATTTTATTACAAAACTCAACTCCATCTTGTTTACGTCACCCAGTGAAACTGTTTCCTTTTCCTTGTCACTTCCTGTCCTGCTCTTTTTTCTAACTGCTGCCGCCTCACTATCCTCCCCCAAACAATGTCTCTGCCTTCCCTTTAGCCCCATAAATTATTTGCTTATATCCTGGTACATGACACCTTCTCTGAATTAGTGTCATTAATAATTCTACTGCCTCTCGTTCATATTACAGACATCTAAGGTGATGATCTAGTCCCTGTCTTCTGATTTGTAGACATGGCCATCTTCTATAATTGATGACTCAGTGAGGTACAATACATCAAGTCCTGAAATCATTTAGAAGTAAAGTTGTCAAATTCCCCCCTTTTAGCTTGCGGTACTACAACTTCAGAAATGAGTATATTAACTATGGTGGGCATGGGGTGGTGAAGCCCTCACATATAAGGTCAGAGGGGAAAAATTCTCCCACATTGACATTTGCAGTGAGTCCAAGACTCAGTCATTTGTGACTTATGAATCATTAAGAAGCCTGTTCTGTATGTCAGTGCTGATGAATTTTTATGTCTCGTGACTTAAATCCATATGCCAGTGTACCAAAATTAGGACCTAATTAATACTTAAACTTTTTTGTGATATTAGATACCTTCAAATAATGGAAACAAAATTCTTACCCAGGTGGCCTCTTTAACTATTTGTGGTGACAGTTAAACAAACCCTGGACCTATCACATAGAATTCTGTTCACATTGATTATCATGACTAGAGGTAGCCCAGCTGTAAAGGAAAAACACTGTGTTAATATTCATAGCATTTGTAATAGCTTCAGTACCCATATTACAAAGCTGGATATCTTATTTTTAAACTAGATCTATTGGCTGTTATTCAGACTTGGCTTTGCCACATGTCCTGGACTTGGAAATTCTTCCTTTTGGCTGTGGTATATTTTGATATGACAGCTCTCATAAGGTAGTTGGTGGGATCACTATTGCAATGTGAACCAGGCTGAACGCTGTCACTCTTTCCGCTGCTGTATTCTGCACGATTTGACTTACTAATTTTACTTGGTGCATCTAAACAGGGTCAAAAGCATTGCCTTAGTATGGATCTATACCCCAGTATATCCACACAGCTCTATCAGGACAATGATGAAGATATCCTCCAAGCCTTTCCCAGCAAATGTACAAGATGATATGAATGACCTGAACCAGGACCATAGCACTCAGCAATTCAGCCTTACTTAACTTGCAATGCTTACCACTAGGACACACCAGACTTATGGTGGGATAACACTTTAGATTGCATCCTTGCTTTTACACCTGGAAATGTCAAAGTGGTAAATATAACTGTTAACAATTGCATTTTTTCATATCACATTTCATCAGAAATTTTTTGGTTGAAATACAAGCCGGTGAGCGCTATTTATCAATGAACTACATAGGAGAGATAGGACATGCCTCCCTGCAAGATCACAATAGCTCTTGAGAAGACTTTCACTGGGTTCATTTCAATTAAAATTCTCTAATGAATTGTGACCTGAATGTGTACAATCAGTGAATAAAGACATAATCATTAATACTTTCAGTACTCATCTGCCTACCTTTACTGTTTGGTTTCATGACAAAATCCACAAAACATAACACTTCTCTTTTGCTTGTAATAGGTTGTTTCTCATTAAATTCATTCATAAGTCTGTGCTAGATACTATGAATGCCTTTCTAGATATTTCCTTTCCTATGGAAAGAAGCAAACATCGCTCATCTATCAAAGTTGCAAAACAGAGCTGAGTCGTTCAGACTGGTCTCACTGATATTTTCTTGTATTCAAATTAGTGAAAAAAGCAGTGACAGAGTCGGGTAAATACACCTGAGTCATACACCTGCTCAGTGACCAGCAACATGGATTCAGAAGGGGCCATAGTACTAATACACTGATTCTCTCTCTGACCATCTGCTTCTCATATATTTATTTTTAGACACTGCTTTTACCTCAAAAAATTGCTTCAGGACATAAGTGAAGCTCCCAACAGGTTGAATGGAGGAAAATCACCTCCACCCCCTAATGCAGTGAACATTGGCATTTTGAATAATGAAAAATGCAGATTATCAGGTAGACTGCAAACCCTTCACACCTGCTTGTCTGCTGCAGCCAATGATAGGTCATCTACAGGGTGACAAACCTTTTTCATTGTATTCTCAAACATTTAGTGTTAACTGCTATAATGCTGTGGCAGGGTTCCCTGCTCTTGTTTAAGTTTTACTAGCTACACCCCACATGTGGCTTCCTTCTGATCACAAATACAGTATTAAACTTCTAGCCTAGCATTTTCTTATTTTTACTAGCTCAGACACTGTGGTACTTCCTATCTTCAGGCGGACCCTAACCTTGTGTTTACTTAACCTGTGTAAGTGCTACAGAGTGCACGTGGGCACTGATTAGCTACCACTAGGCTCTAGTCTAGGCTGCTTCACTCAACTCCCACCTTCATTCCCCAGCTCAGCCCATGTGTAGCCCTACATAAGGGCTGATGTCTGCCAACCAATTTAATACTCCCTTCCATACCCAATAACAACCTCACATACAGTCCTTTAAGCAGTGCAAGAATCTTGCTTTTCAATCCTTCAGGGCAACAGAATTCTCAGCTTCCTAACAATAAACTCACTTCTTCTTCTTCTTTTGGCTTTTCCTGGTTAGGGGTCACCACAGCAAATCACCTGTGCGCTCATGATTGGCAGTGGAGTTTTACAGTGTCGAGTTGCCAGCCCGGCGCCCAACCTTCCACAGAAGGCACACACACACACGCACTCACACCTAGGGCCAATTTAGAGTGTCCAATCCACCTGCAGCATGTCTTTGGGATGTGGGAGGAAACCAGAGCACCCAGAGGAAACCCATGCAACCACAGGGAGGACATGCAGACTCCATACAGAAGGCACCCCAGCCCAGGATCGAACCAGAGAACCTCTTGCTGTGAGGCGACAATGCTAACCACTGCATCACTGTGGCCGTCCTTAACAATAAACTCACTAGACAGCCTAAAAGAAAAAAATACTTATTCTGTGGTACATTTCATCTATATATTTAAACAGATTACTAAATCAAGAAATTTATAATCCATGTCTTTCACCTGCTGCAGACTACATGCCATCCAGCATTCATACATCATATTCAGCTTTACCATAATCTCTCTGTATACTAAACCAACCAATAGAAGCAACTCCTTTAATACTACTCTGAGTACTTCCTCTCAACCCCACTGTCAAACCGATACTTCACCACACATGGAACTCATTCCCCTAACAAGCGCGAATACGTAGCAGCCTTAGGCATAGGCCAACTAGGCGGCTGCCTAGGGTGCTGCTCTAGCAGGGGCACTTTTCCAGTATTTAGTTGTTTATTTATTTATTTATTTTTGTAGTAAAGAAATGGTTTCTTTAAAATATGTTGAATGAATACAGGAAAATAACAAAGAGTAAGATAAATTGTGAGAAAAAGGAAGAAAAAAGTAATCTGGATGGTGTAGGTAGACCAGGATGGGGGCACAGGGTGGAGTGGGGGATGCTGTGGAGCCCTTGTGCCTAGGGGACCAGTTGAGCAAAGGCTGTCCGTGCATGCATATACCACAAATAACTCAGTCCATGCCACAAAAATGTCCTGTCTCCATCAAGATAATATTAACAATCCTCCATATGCCTCCCCATAAGCGTAAATCTTCACATCTCCGTAAGTCCCGTTGGCTAAAACTCCTTGGAAAATGCTCACAATCAACTTTTACCTTCTGCTTCAAGGAAACATTAAATATACCCCAGTCCATCCTCTGACAGCACCCTATTCTACCATTGTCTCCACTCTTCCTGATCTCTAATATGCTGTCTACTCAAAGTAGACAGCATTAAAACAAAGCAGGCTAACTCAACACCTTGCTAGAATGACACTACCCGGACATCATAGATTTTTTTTTTTTTTTTTTTGCTTTTAAGAAAATTTTATTAATTCAGATAATTACAGATTTGTAACACTTGGACTAAACAAGTATCTTATACACAAAAAGTGGATAGAAAACTTAGACTGTGTTTAAGTTTTGTTAACTTATATAAACTGTTAAAAACCGATAAGCATAGGAATAAAATCAGGTGAACAGTGAATGCACGTTCAAATCTAGTTACATTAAAGCCACACCTTTATCCCAATACCTCCGCTTGGCCTGTACTTCCTTGGCTTTTCCACTTGGTTCTCTTTACTTCTAGTTGCTTAATATATTGCTCTGTATCAGTTACTTCTGCTAACACCAGAGGACAGTCCAGCTTCCACTCTCTTGTTATTGCTAGTATAAAGATGTAAAGCTCTGTAGTAATGTTTTCCTGTTGGCATTTTGCAACTTAGTAGAAAAGTGTACTTAGTGGCTTGCAGTTCATTGTCCCAAATCTTTCCTATCAAACTCTGAAGCTCTCTTTTAAGGTCAATTAGCCTAGCATGCTCCCAAAAGATATCATCCCAAGACCCTCTGATCTCGCCCTCACATTTCTAACATTGACTTCGACAATTGGGGAAGATATTCTCTGGCCTTATGTAGGCATTTCATCCAAAAATTTGTAAATGCCTAGATTTAGTCACTGTTCTGGGAGCTTCAGATATTTTTCCCATTGTGCCATCATCCATGATTTACTTAGCTTTTCCTCCCATTTCTTTTTCATCCTCACTACCGAATATCTGAAGTTTGAATGTAGGAGTCTATAAATTATGATGATAATCTCTTTTGAGACTGCCAGTGGGGATCTATCCTCAACTGGAAACTGAACCAGCTCTGAAACAATAACTAATTCCTTAATTTTCTTCAACCTAATTTTAAACTCTTCATAGATTCACATTTATAGCAGATACTCTCTCAAGATCAAATTAAAACCTTCTTTAGCTGTCCCCCAAGGAATAACGTCATCTCTGGTTATCAGCTGATCGCAGTAAAAGGGCTAGTTCCCCATCTTAGGATAATTTATACTTGCTACAGAATCCTTCTCCTGAATTTTCTTTGAGCTGGTAGGCATATAGGTGTTATTAGCCAGATCCATTCTGATAATCCTCTGGAATCTAAGATACTTTCTAAGGGCCTACTTGTTAACAATGTTTCCAGTCTCTTCAGCTATTTGCCTATTCCCAAATATTCTTTCTGTCTTGATTTCCTCGAATTCCCAGATATTCCTGGACCATATTTTTAAAAATGAGGCAATAAGCAGCTATGTTAAATAAATAACATAGTTGGTATGGGTTGCCTAATAATAGCCCTTTAAGACCCCCCCCCCCCCCGCCCGCAGGAGACAGTGAGTATTAATTTCTCCCAACCAATTTCTTAGAGGCCAACCCTCTGATAAGAATGTCTTCATCATCTCTCTCCATACTGACTCATCTGGAGCATAAAACAAGCACTGGCTGACAAAGTATTAGGGGGACCAAAAACATTTTGCTGCCTGTATTTTATTGTCTAAATCTAGAGCTAACAATCGGTACTCTTTTAATTTCTTCATTATACTTTCTTAGTTTACTACCAGTTGTATCTTGCTGTGCATTCCACCTACGGCATCAGCCAGACTCCCAGATATTTCATTTTAGTATGACCCATTGTTGGGGAGTTGTTGGATGAAATTACAGGTTAGACGATTATTCATTACTATTGCTTCAGTTTTCTTTTCAAAGGTTGAATGATTATTGATTACTATTGCTTTAGTTTTCTCTTCATTGATCTTATAATCTTGGATTTTTTTGAAAGGTTTTAAACCAGGTAAATATTAGGGGAATTCTTTTTCTAGGTCCATAACAAACATAGTGATATACTCCACAAAGAGGGCTTCTGTGGGAAATGTCCCCGTATGTATCTCCTCATTTTTGATTCCCTAATCCTGTATGCTAGTGGTTCTAATTACAAGGCAAAAAGCAAGGAAGATAATGGGCAACCCTGCCTAGTTCCCCTTTCTAAGTAAAGCATTTGAGATAGTGTCTTACTTATCTAAATTTTTGCTTCTGCGTCATAATACAGACTTTGAACACTTACACTAACCTTTCTGGGAGCCCAGACTTGTCCATTACTAGCCAGACATATTGCCAGGATACTCTATTGAATGCTTTTTTGGCATCCAAGGACATCAACATCACAGTCTTACCCAGCTCCTCAGCTTCCTTCTGCACAGTAACCACTTGGTTAATATTATCAAATTTCTGGTGGCCCCCTATAAAAACATACCAGTCATCATTAAAAAGTGTGGGGAAAATATTAGCTAGCTTGATAGCCAATAGTGCTACAAAAATGTTGTGGTCATGGTTAAGTACAGAAATTGTTCCACATGCTGAGGGGGTCTGTGGGTCTTTACACTCCTTTGATATCACTGAAATGATGGCCCTCCTACAAGAGTGTGGAACTTGACCTCCATTCAGAATATTATTAAACAAAGCTAGTCAGTATTTCAGCAGGTGTTTTCACCCCTGCCTCCAGAATTCCACTGGAAGGCCATCCTGCCCCAGTGCCTTGTACAAAGCCTGTTTCTTAATCACCGCTTCTAATTCTTCCATTCTGAATGGTTGAATTAATTTTTCAGATTCCCTATCTGTGAGTTTCGGTAGTGGCAAATGTCCCATGTACTCACTGAAGCTTCCTCTAAATTTTCTATCTGGGCTTAAAAGGTTCCTATAGTATTGCCTAAAGATTTCAAGTATTTTCCATGGGGAGTTTGCTAACTTTCTCAATGAAGGGTCCCTCATGTTGACTATGAAGTGCTCCTCCCACTGTTTCTTGCCCTTCTCGTCTTTTGTGAGCTTGGGTATCATCAAAAACATCAGCTTGATTGACATCAATTGACACTACCTCCATTTATCAAGGTACCACTTTACTATACTTGTTGCCTCTCACACTGCTTCCTCACTTCACCTGTCCATTTGCGAACATTAATTCTATATTTTCCTTTGGGTTATTAATGCTTAATGATATTTCAACTTGTTACTCTCCCAAATCTCCTTTTCCTTATACTGGATTTGAACTCTTAAATTAAGTTTTAAATTATCCCAGATTTCTCCATCGATGGATCCCAGTCTAGTTGCCTCCTGTATTGACTTCTCTATGATAGAGGCAAGCCAGACTGCAAAGTCATCATAACTTATAAGATGCCAGGGAAACTTCCAAGGCCTCTCCAAATTACCATTCTCTACAGCTCCTTAGTCTAGTGAGAGGGGGTGTGATCTGAAAGGAGGCACAGCCCCATCTCAATTCTTGTGACTAAGCATTTGTTTTCCCTTGTGATATCTGTCAGCTTGGAATGTAAAATCATCTTCTATTGTCCTTCTCTAATTCTTCAGAAACATCCTTATCTATTCAGTCATCAACTCCTAGTGCCCCCTCAAGCATCTGCCATTGCTGGAAGCTAATTATTTCTCCCATCACCACTATAATGTCTCTGATAGTGCTCTTGGAGGTAGAAACACTGACCAAAAGTAATTATTTTTCCCACTCAGTCATCCCTAAGTGCCAAATATTTACATTGCCTATCTTGAAGCACATCATCCTTTGCCACTCTAAACCATAGAGATAGTAAAACCAATGTGCCTGTGCTTCTTGCATTAGATGCACTCGATGCAGATCATTTGCACCTACTCCACTTGATACATTCTTCATGTTCCTGAGCAGAAAGGTGGGAATCCTGCAAGAAAACAACCTCTACTCATGCCTTATTAAGGAACACTAGAAATCTTTCCCTCTTCTTTATGCCCACCAGGCCATTACATTCCATGATGCACTCTCATTACCCTCATAAACTGGTCAAAAGTTTATTGTCCTTAGTTTGTGAACTGTTCCCCTGCTTTTCATAAAAAATCCAATTTCTCTTCTCCTCCCAAACCCAGACCCATTTCCTTCCAAGAGGTATTTTATGTGCATGCTAAATTATACGCTTGAGAGTCATTGGGACTTTTTTCTTGCAAGCACTGTTCAACTACTGAATGTACAGCCCAAGTTCTTGCAAGGAAATACAAAAACATTTTTTCAGCACAACAACATTCCTGAAAGAATAACAAGCAAAAAACAACTAGAGCAAACATTACTAAAATCATTAACAGTTTAAAGCAACATATCAAAAAATAATTACAAAGAGCAGAAGCTCTAGTCTGGCAGAAACAAGTTGAAGTCCAAATTAACTGCCGACTTGTAGGAAAAATATTACTTACACACATTGCTAGATGCAGTTTCTTCCTCATTTTTGCTTCCCTCCCCCATGTACAATAAATTCTCATTACTAATGACTCTGGGTATATCTTTACTACTATACATTTGTTAACTGTTTTTGAAAAAAAAAACATCAGAGCAACACTTATTGCACTCAGGCTCTCTCCCTTTACCTCAATCTTTGAAATTCAGCCAAAAGAAGAAAAAAGCCAGGAAAAAGAAAAAAAAAAAAAAAAAACTCCAGACAATGAACCTGTGTCACCAGGATCTGTTACATCCTTGTGAATAAGACATTACTGAATGGCAGATTTTTGTAATGTTAAGTCACAATATACTCCCGGTCTCTGAATGCGTCCATAATATAAATTGTTACTGCCCCTTAAAGTTTATGCCTTTAGTCATTGGCAGTCAGGTGGCCAAATCAAAATCCAGAGGAATAGACAAACTCCATTATTTTCCCATGACCGTATCATCGCCTCAGCATTACTGACTATATTCCATATTTTCAAGTCGTCATGCTTTGGACACAGTCCAAATATCCAATATTAGTCCTCTTACCTGTCCAGTCTTCAAAGCTCATTTCATTTCCAAGTCTCAAGTGATCGCATTACACCATCATTTACCGTTGTTTCTCTAACCTCTTCCTCCAACTCCTCCATCACAGCTGTTCCTTGGCTCAGAGCATCATGAGCTTGAAGCCTTTTGGTGAACTTTTTACCCTCCTGTACACGTTCTTCCAGCCTTTCACAGAATGGGGGAGGGGAGGCTGCATCTGTATACCTTCTCTGTCTAATCTGACACCACTGGCTGACCCCATTCCTCTCTTGACTTTATGTGCCCCAAGACCATGTCCATCCACTCCATTGCTTCTGGACCATCAGGTAATCTCAGTGCTCAAGAGGAATCCTAATAGGTTTTAACACCAGCTGGATAAAAAAAACCTTAAGAATGGCTGGATACTGGAGTTTGAATCAAAGATCCTTCTGTCTTCATGTCTTTATTACAGGGAGAAATTTTTGCCACTTCAATCTCATCTAGAAAGAGTAGTCACTGTTGACATACACCCTTGTATTTCCTACCATCGAGGATTTCCCCTTTTGCCACACCTTAGATAATGGAGTCTCTTTCAGAGCATAGGTTTGCATCCAAACAATTATAATTCATGTTGGTCGCACACCTTGTTTTGCTAGTGTGAATACTTGAAGTACTCTCTTGATGGCAATCTGGATCTGGTCCACTGTGATTCTGGACCATTCACTTAGTTATTCTGTCATAAAGGCCAAACAGTCCTATCCTTCTCTGTTTTCTGGAATGGCCATAAAGCTAAGATTTTCTTGATGGGCCCTATGTACAACTTCAGTGACCTTTTGACCAGTTCCTCCTGTCTTGTTTCAAAGTTGCCAGTTTTCTTTTGTCACCCTGTTTGATTCCTGTACGGAGGTTATGGCACCTGAGTGACTACAGAGTGCATCTTTTATCTGAATCAGTCTTCTGTTAGTGGCTTTCACACATTTATCTATGATGCCACTAATCTTGAAAATGTTTGTGCACATATTGTCTATTTTCTTCTCAAGTGTGGTGTTTGCCATATGGTCTTCCAAGACCATGGCAGAGGCTGTCAGATCTCAAGTGCACAGCACCTCTTGGCTTTTCTTTTCTTTCTTCCTCCACTTTGCCAGCATTGAAAGAAAAAGTAAACAAAACTCAGTAAATAAAACTAACATGACAAACTATGACATAAAATGAAGTCACAGCAACTCAGGGAGAAACAAGATTCTATTTTTTTCTCACTGAGTTGCAGTGACTTCATTTTAAAATTCAAGAAAAAGTAATTCTCCTATCCACCCTGTCAGCAAGCCCCAAGTAAATCTATATCTAGGAAATCATCCTTTAACAACACAGTTTAATGTTTAGCTCAGCAGCAGAGAGCAAACATGAGTGTTTTATTCTGCCATCTTACTGGACGTCTCAGCCATCACAGAATCTTTGATTAAGGACACCACTTGCCCCTGCCTTTCTACCTCCAAGAACGCCAGCCCTTTCTTAACAATAGACCAGGCCTCAGATCAGAAGGAGGAATTATGGCTATTTATAAAATGTATTTGTAGTTACAAACACATGGCAGTGAAAACTTCATCTGATCATGAAACAAACTATCTCTTCAGCCTATCTTACCCCCCCCCCCATCTTTAACCAAGTAAAACCTATCAGCTCAGTAACACATTCCATCTCACAAGATAAACATACAATCATAATGGGCAACTTCAATTTAAACATGCTGAGCAAAAGCAACCAATACATCTCCAAATGTCTTGCAGATCTTGGCCTAAATCAAACCATAACACAGCTCACCATACCTAACTACCAAACTAGTAATCCATCCGTCCATCCATCCATCCATCCATCCATCTATCCATCCATCCATCTATCCATCCATCCTCTACCCCTTTTCCCATTTTTGCACATGGGGTCGGGGTATCACTTCAACAGTGACAATCATTTCGAGGCAAGGTTAACATCAAGCCCTGCCTCTGTAGTTCATTCGTACCACTTGCTTACACATACATTCTCACCTATGGGCAATTTAGAGTGTCCAATCCACCTACTACATGTCTAAAACTAATAATCACTCCCTCCTAAATCTAGTTATAACAAATGTCACCCTCTACAAAATCTCCAAATGTCAAATTCTCTGCCTCACAAGCAACCATGCCCAAATTACATTTTAAATAAGAATCCCCACTCATAAACTGCATGGAAAAATAATAACATTCAGAATGAAATCTATCCTAGACTTATCCAAGTTTCAAACCACTCTATCTCAGCTAGAGTGGACACCTATACTGGCCAGCCAGGATGCTGATACAGCTGGCAACAGCATAACATACTTCTTTCCACAATATACAACAAACTATTCCCCCTTACAACTACACTATACAAACTAAAGCAAAACATAAATTTGATAAAAGAACTTGGAACCAAATAATTCTACAGGAACTAAGGAATGGTTCACCACTTTACCTAACCTAGCTAAAAAATAATCATCAGGAAACACAAGGCACTCTACCTGCAACAGCACTAAGCCAGCATAACCAACCAACAAAATAAATCTAGACTGATGTTAACCAAATAATTGGAAGGACTGATAAAAATGATTGCTCCAACAACAAGCAAACCTCACTCCATAGGCCTCAGTACTTTCCCAACTGAATTCACCCTTCTTCCCACTCCACTCACCATTTTCCAAATGCTCTCACCCCAACTGAATCACACCTCTCTATACTACTTCAAAGCAGTTAACAAAACTGATATCAAGAAAATAATAAACAAACCAACAATGATAACCTGCCATGTACAGGTGACCTAAAATCATGGTTCATTAAAATTTGTGAACATGTCTCATTCCCATTAGAATGCATCTATAACCTATGCTTCTGTCACAAAATCTAGCCCAAAACATGGAAAGATGCCGTTAAACGTAGCTCAATGACACACCCAAAATCATGATTTCAGACCCTTCTCAATACTTCCAACCCTAGGCAAAGTATTAGAGAAACCACCGTATGACATCTAGCCAAAGGCATCTCTAATCAAACACTCCTCTGCCCCAGTCAACATGGCTTCTGAGCCACGTGAAGTACAATATCAGCCATGTGGACACTCACTAATGATATCCTAATAGTTTTGCACAAGAAACAACTTACAGGGGCTGTTTTATAAACATCACAAAGATCTTTGACATGGTTGACCACTCCATTCTTTACAAAGCTCTCGAGGCACATAGGCTCAGTCCCAAAGTGTGACAGTACTTCCTTGACTTCCTATTTCAAGGCACACTCACTTTTTAGAATAGGCCCTACCTCTTCATCTATTGCACCCCTAGTCAATGGCATCCCACAAGGTTCATTTACCCCCCCCACCATTTTCTGTCTACATTAATAAACTACCTTCTGACAATTACCCATTATTATGTATGCCGATGACATGGTCATCTACAGGCCACACTCATTTCCCCTCAACATTCAAACCCAAGCTCAACAAGCCCTTCTTTTCTTGTCATCTGGCTTAACTCAAGAAAACTACTACTAAACCTAATTAAAACTAAATTTGTGATAATTGGTTCACCCAAAAAACTCATATCTGCCTCACACAGCATCACCAACCTCAACCACAATCAAACTGCCCTTGAAACCACCACTTCCACCAATAACTAATATTTTATGAGACTCTTAACTTCCAGCAAATAAAGAAAAGCAAAACACAAACAAACACTCTTTGGGGCATGGAAGATTTCATATTTTGTGCAGATCTAGCAGGAAAGCTACAAGTAAAGGCATTCTATTAACTCAGCTCAAATATGCCCTACCATTTATTGTCTCACCCTCAAAGAAAAACCTTACCTCTCTTCGAACAACTACCAACAAAATCTGTAGTTTCATCTCCCTAGCATCTAGTGCAGTTTTATCACCCTAGCACCAAGTGTAGTATAATCACCCTAGCACCTAGTGTAATGTATTCTCCCTACCATCTAGTGTAATTTCATCACACTAGCATGTAGTGTATTTTCTTCTCCCTAGAACCTAGGTCAGAGCATCAGTATTCTATTCTCAAAAAGACAGACTGACTGCTAGTACTACAAAGAGCTCAGATCCTGCTTGGCATCCTTATATTCAAGCTATTAAATCATAAACTCCTTCATGTACCTTGCTGGGCAATTTTCTAACAGAGAATGATCTTATAACCTCATATCACAACCAGATCATGCCCCCCCCCCCATTCCACCATCAGCACAAAGAAATGCAGTGACCACAGCTTGTTAGTGCTCAGACCAAAGCTATACCAATGTCAATTAGGGACTCAACTTTTCTTCCCAAATTCAAAAAAGACTTCTAGCTCTGTCTCTCAAAAGAAGGCTGCCACTGCTTCCCCAGCATAACATAACATAAATAAACCCTGACAACACCCACTAGCTCCATATCACTAATTCTATACCATTTTACATTGCATCACATCTACCCTGACACACTCCCTCTTCTTATTCTTCCTCACATTCTCTGTCACCCACTGTATACCCAACTCTATGCTTCACACCTTCACAATTGCCCTCACTTCTTCCCTCACCCTGTGTCCTGAAACCCACTACTAACTCATCTGATTTGAACTTCTTAACTTACCTGCACAGATCCATACCTCATTACTTACTACCCATTCTCTAAATTATGCTATAAGCTTTTTACTTATTTCCCCTCTTCCTCATCTTTGACTTATTGACACCACCATAACTGACATCTTGCCCCCTCTTTCTCCAATTCCAGGCCCTATCTGTCATCTTGTTCCAACACTTCTCTTGAACTCATATCTCCCACCTCTCTTTGTCTCTACCTAACCATCCCATTTCCACATCTGCCTGCAGATAATAAGCTATGCTTACATACTGAATGACTCAAGCAGGGGATTGTGCACTGTATTTACCATGACATACTTTGCTATGATTATAAAACCTCACTCTATTTTTTTGTGTTTCACCCAAACTGAGCCTGAAATGGGTTCAAGGCACATCAGTGCTGTTGCTTAATTAACAGATCTAAATAAATAAACCACATTATAGTTAATATAATGCACAGTGGCAAGACATCAGAATGACATTCCTGTATGATCAGCTCTTTATAGACCAAGGAATACAAAAGACAGCTAATGGATCATAGGTAGTCAGAATAAAAAAAATAAAACACTTGGCCAAGGGTACTAAGATTGATGCATTTAGAAAAACTAATGTTGTCAATTATTTTTAGTAGCATTTTCTATATGAGGTCAAAACTTTGGAATTATGTTGTAAAATAAATATAATCCTATCTTTTTTCACTGAAGCACTCAAAAATATCTCCCAGTTGAAACTTGTTACCACTGAGAAGCAGCAACTTAATGCATTTCCTGTTCAGATTATTCTGAGCATGTTTTAGTTAGTTATCCTTTATTGATTGGGTTACTAGGTTAGTGGTTTCTGGGAAGACCTGATGTGGTATTTATACCACTCGGGAAATTTGTCCAGGGCATTGTGGAACTTCCCCTATTTGTCATTGTTTCGACTGGGACCCATTTGGAGGAGCACTTCCTGTTTCCATTCCAGGGGCAGAGGCAGCCCAGAGAAACGAGGTGGCAGATGGAGAAAGAAGGAGATGATGGAGTGATGAATAAAATGGAGGAGAAAGAAAATATCAGGACCAGAAAATGTGTTGGGATTTTGAGGAATTTTCTCAAAGAAATCTGTTTGATGGAGATGAGTCAGCAAATGGTGGATGTATAATTACAACCTTCTAGTCGGGAGGGTTGTGGGATGATTTACTTAAAGAAATGGTGGTGCAGAGTGAGCCAGAAAATGAAGAAGATGTTTCCGGGGGGGGGGGGGATTATAGGAAAGATACCAAAGGAGGATGTAGAGACAATCCTGAACAATAGTGGTGAGATGGAAATAGAAACATATGCAGAGAAAGTAAAAAAAGGCAAAAGTGGAGCAGCAGAAAAGAAGGCAGAAGAAGATAAAAATAGAAGAGTAAAAGAAATTGACAAGTATATGTGAGATAACTTAATAACTCCTTTGGGTGTAAAAGCATATGAGGTAAGAGCATTTATTCTTATTAACAAAGAGACATTTTGTGACATTATATTTGAGAATTTTTTTAAATGGAAACTTTTCTTGGAAAACATTAAATAAATGAAAGACTGTAAGCCATGATGGACTATTTATGTGAAAAAAATACTTAACAGGTAAAAAAAAAGAAAATCCATGTACAATTTCAGACAGAGGTAGAAAGAGAGACTTTGAAAGGACATTTGAAAATGTTATGTAAAGAAGTATTGGAAAAAAATGATACATATACCAAGCATGATAAATGTGGAGGGGAACAGAGGTGTCGTAAAATACTGAGGACAATCCAAAACATGTTTTTTTTTCTTTGTGGGAAAGAAGGACATTTGATAAGTAACTGTGACAAAAGAAAATGTTATATTTGTGAGGAAATGGGACATAATTCAAAAATATGAAATGAAATGCTATAAATGTAACAAAACTGGACATTTATGGGTGACTTGCAAAAATGAAAATAAGAGTAAAGAAAAAGAAAAAGAAAGAGAAGAAAGAGAAGAAATGTTAAAAGTGGTAGAAATAGAAGAAAATTAGATGGCAGAAAACAAATAATAAAGAGGACATAGACTAAGTTTCTGAAATAAGTGAGAAAGAAGGCATACATTGGGAGGGAGCAAAAGAAAAAAGAATTCTATTATTTAAAGGGTAAATGACAGAAAAAGGAACTTTAAAAGGATAAGCACAAAAGAAAAAAGAAAGAAAATGGATGAAACAGAATATATACAGCTAATAATCGGGGAATGGCATAATGGCTAAGGTGCTTGGCTCACAGACACAAGGTATGATTTGATTCTCACATTTGGAAGGGGAATTGGATAGGCTAAGAATGGCTTTTTAAGAAAGCTATTCTAGTAAATAGTTATCAACCTATGAAACCATGAATCTAAGGAAAAGGGAACATAAAAATTTTAGAGTGCTTTTTGTAAATGTGAATAGTATTAAGAATATAGTAAGAAAAATAGGGATTTGGGAATGGTGTAATCCATGTGATGTAGATGTAATTATTTTAGAAGACACAAGATTTTTAACAAATGAAAAAAATTACAAACAGAGAAACTACAAAAAGGAAAGATAATCTGGAATTTGGGAAATGAGAGATGTTCTGGAATAGCCGTATTCTGTAGAAATACAGTAAATATATTACATGTAACTTTAGCAAAAATGTGAAGGTTAACCACTGTAGATTTTAAAATGGAAAGAACAAGTATATAGAATTATAACGTAATATGCTTATACTAATTGTAAAGAAAGGAAAGTTTATTTAATCAGATTTTAGACTATGTAGTGATAAATGTGAATATCATAATGACAGCAGATTTTAATTGTGATTTAACATGCAAGTGTAAAAAGAAAGGAAATGATATAAGAAAAATGTTAGAAGTTATAAGATGTGGTAAGTTAATACTTTGGTACAAAAATTCATGGACTTACCAAAGAGGTGTGTATAGAACTGAAACAAATGATTTTATAGTATTGAAGGTTTAGTTATAGGAAGAAAGGGAGGTAGTTGAAACTGGATTTTCTTTTTTTTTTTCAAAAACATTTTTATTTTGTTTTCATTATAAACATACACAAATGTACATATAACAAATACAATAAAACAATAACAAAAATATTTGCAATATTTATATTTATCCATGATAAACAACCATTTTATCCATGAGGTTATCAGTATTTGTTCAAAAGGTTTTCAAATTTTTGCCATGCTGTTTTTTATGAGTAATATTATGACTTCTATAACAAATGGTTTGCAGTTCTTTTTTTTACAAACAACTTTTGCTAAATTAATAAAATCTTTAAACATCAAATCTTGTTTACTTTTCCAGTTCAAAGTAATAACTGTTCTGGCAATTGCAAGAATTGACCAGAGTAACTGAGTCTGAGATTTGGGTATTACATTAGGTATAGGAATATTGAATAGGATTAGTGAGTTAGAATATGACATTTATCAAACCATAAAACATTTACAAAATATCTGAAGTCTTTCCAGTATTGAACAACATTTCTACATTCAATGAACATGTGAACCCAGTTGGATTCTAGGAATTCATCACATTTCCAACATTTACTTTCACTGTTTTTGAGTATAAGATTTATTTTATGTGGAGTATAGAAACTCCTATTCATAAAATTCCATGTATACCATCTCCAATATAATGAAGAAAAGGTACCATATGTAGAATTCAATAACAATTTTTTGGGTTCATCAGATATTTGTTCTCCATTAATCTTTACATAGTAATTCCAAAAATCTGAGTCAAATTTTAGAGTGTCTTCTCTTAGTATCTTATAGATAGGTGAGATACTTAATTTTTGATTATCTGTCTTTTCAAGATACTTAATAAAAAGCTGAATCAAACTAGGTATAGATTCAGTCTCGAGGTTGATTGATACTCTCATGTTGTTTTCTATAAACTGCCATAATGAGTGTATAAACAACCAACTGTCTTGACTATTATCAAAAGTACATAAAAGAGAGTGTAGTGGTTTAATACTCTTATTTTCAATAAACTGATGCCAGAATATCAAGTTATTTTCCTTTAATTTTTGCATCGCATTGATGTTGAAAGAATCTAGGCAATCAGGGGAGTATGCAATAGGGAATATAAGAAATAGAAATTGTTCAAATGCTGTAATTACAATCAATTATATTTTTTAAGTTATTAAATATTTGATTAATGCCATAAGAAAATGATCAAACTTATTATTAAATAAAAAAAAATTCATGTAAAAGCTAATGAACTCTACTTATTCCATATTGTTTCTTAAACTGATTTTCTATAGATCTGACATCAGTTATATGAATATCGTGTATTGTTTTCCAACCAGATATATAGGTAGGTGTGATCCAATGTAAGATTACATTAATTATAACTGATTTGAAATAAAGATCTAAGCTAGGAAATGCTATCCCATTACTGTTCCAAGCTCTAATGTGCCATTTATATGCAATCCTAGGTTTTAAGGGGAACCATAACAATTTAAGTAGCATGGAATCTAATTTTTTAAATCAGTTTTTGGGAGGGGGTAATATTAATGACTGTATATAAAACAAAATTTTAGGTAATATTATCATTTTAATTAAAGAGAGCCTATCCTCCATTGTGAAGGACATTTTATTCCATCTTTTGATTAGTTCACTAATGGTGGTTATTAAATTATTGTCTACTTCTTCTTCTTTTTCGGCTGTTCCAATTAATGATCAACACAGTGGGTCATCTGTTTCCATTTCTTCCTGTCCTCTGCATCTTGCTGAGTCACACCAACCACCTGCATGCCCTCTCTCACCACATCCATAAACCTTATCTTAGGCCTTCCTCTTTTCCTCTTACCTGGCAGCTCCATCCTTAGCATCCTTTTCCCAATATACCCATCATCTCTCCTCAGCACGTCCAAACCAACGCAAACTCACCTGTCTGACTTTGTCTCCAAACCATCCAACCTGAGCTGACCTTCTAATATACTGACTCCTAATCCTGTCCATCCTTGTCACACCTAGTGCAAATCTTAACATCTTTAACTCTGTCACTTCCAGCTCTGACTCCTCCCTTTTTGTCAATGCCATCTCCAATCCATACAATATAGCTGGTCTCACTACCCTCTTGTAGACCTTCCCTTTCACTCTTACTGGTACCCATCTGTCACAAATCACTCCTGACACTCTTCTCCACCCATTCCACCCTGCCTGTACTCTCTTATTCACCTCTCTTCCACACTCACCATTACTCTGAACTGTTGATCCCAAGTACTTAAACTCATCCACCTTTGGCAGCTCTACTCCCTGCATCCTGACCATTCCTCTAGCCTCCCTCTCATTCACACACATATATTCTGTCTTAGTCCTGCTGACCATCATTCCTCTCCACTCTAGAGTATATCTCCACCTCTCCAGGGTCTCCTTATTGTAGTTTAGTTTAACAGACTCTTTCAATGTACTCTTTATTCTGACACCCACATATTCAAATACATCATTCTCAATATTAAACAGTCTATTCTCTCTTAGGTTTTTGTTGATCTTTTTGTTAATTAGTAATATTTTGGATATATTATGATTAAATGTAAGCCCTGAAATTCTTTCAAACTTGCTTAAGGTATTTATAACATCATGCAAAGAACCATCAATATCACCCAACATTAACAACATATCATCAGCAAATAATTGTATCTTAGGACAATAGTCCTTATTAATTTGAAAGCCTTTTATATTTTGCTTGTTTCTGATATATGTAGCAAAAGGTTCCATTGAAAGAGCAAACAATAATGGTGACAAAGGACAACCTTATCTAGTTCCCTTGAGGAGTTCTAGTGGTGAGGATAGACATGATCTGATTTTCACATAAAGCTTGTACCCTGCTATAATTTTTCAGTAATAAGTTGACAAAATCTGAGAATTGAAAACCAATCAGAATTCTTTGTAGATAAGACCAGCTAATAGAATCAAAAGCCTTTTCTATGTCTAGGCTGATAATAGTTAATTGTTTTTTTGTATTTGCATGCTATACCTGTTGATAGCAATTTAATAATGTTATCTTGCACTTTTCTATGAAGAATGAACCCTGTCTGATCATTATGTTTTAGATTAGGTAATATTTTCTTTACCCTATTAGCTAATATTGTCATAAAATTTTTATAATCAGTGTTTAGTAACAAAATTGGCCTATATGAATCACAAGATTTGGGGGTCCTTACCTTATTTTAATATGGGGGAGATAATTGAGTATTTCCATGATGGGGTTTGTTATACATTTTTGCTTAACCATAGTAAAGGCACTCATCATTTTCTTTATTATATATTCAGGAAAAATCTTATATAGTTCAGGATTTATTCCATCCAGTCCTGGAGCTTTATTATCTTTTATTTTTTTATTTGTTCTTTCACTTCTGTTAGTGTTATTTGTTTATTTAATATGTTATTCTGTTGTATTGACACATTAGTAGTTATATTTTCTTGAATAAAAGTATTTATTACATTATCTGTCTCCAAAAGTGGTGTGTTATTATTTATATCTTTCTAGTAGTTTTTGAACACTTCTAATATGCCCATTAAGTTAGATGTACTCATAACTGAACCATCACTTTTATATTTAATCTCATTAATAAGATTTTGATTGTTTATTTTTTTTAATCTTATCGCTATTTTATGTAAATAATTGGGATTTACAGCATAAGATTGTAATTTAACATTTTGCAGTTTTATGGCTACCTTATGATTCAGAACTTCTAAGTATTTTTGATTTAACTTAATAATTTAATTATGTGCTACTTTGTTATTTGGTTTTGCATCCATTTTTATCTTGTCTATGTTTTTTGTAAGTCTAAAAGTTCTTTGTCCCACGCTCTCCTTTTTAAGGTACTAAGATTTTATTCTACCATATACATAAACTTTAAAGGTGTCCCATAGTATAGTATCAGTCACTTCACCATTGACATTTGTTTCCATAAACATGTCTATTTCTTTCATTATCCATTCCCTGAAGTCAGTTAACTTAGTTATGTAAGCAGGAATTCTCAGTAGAAATCTTAAATCATCTGTATGTGTAGTTAATGTAAAGTTTATAGCATTATGGTCCAAAACTGGACATGTCATTATAGATATGTCACTTATTTTAGAGTATATATATTATTTGATACAAAGACCTTATCAATGTTTGTTTGTGTAACAAACTGATATGAATAGTGAGTATAGAATAAGGAATAATGTTCTCTTAGACCATGTATATCTTTAAAGTTCATCTGGTTTGTAAAGTCATTTAACTTCTTGGCTTGAGATGTTAGTTTTATTTTACCATTTTGAGAAGTACCATTGCCTTTTAATAGGCAGTTAAAATCACCTGTTGCTATAATTTCCCCTTTTGCATTTAAAGTAATCAGGTCCAGATATTTGTCAACATATTTAGTACTCAGTCCTGGTATCCAGTATGTATTAATCAAAGTATAATACTTCCTATTGATTTCCAAAATAACCATGCTTAGCATCCCATCTTTATCTGAAATTGTATCTATAATTCTTGGCATAGTATAAGTATTTTTCCATAGGATAAGAGTGCCCCTTCTCTTAGTCTTAAAACATGAATCAGCCAGAATGGTATAGCCATTCAATGAGTATTTTTGTAGATATATTTTTAATAGATGGGTTTCCTGTAAAAAGATGATCTGGGCTTTATGCATATTGATGTATTTAAGCAAACCAGCTCATTTGACATTATTGTTCAAACCATTAATATTTAATCATAAACATTTATAAGCCATTGCATATAATGTGTATGTTATTACTAACTGAAAGACTTTTCTTCCATGTTGACTTGAAATCTATTGCAAACTTACTTATCATGGATGCATAATGTATATTAAACACTACTTTCAAAAACCCAAAACTATTTACAAACACATACATGAAACATAATGTTTCTGGTTTAGTTAAAAACTTAACTAAACCATCCATCCACCATCTCTCCAATACCAAACAACACAAATTATCCATCTCTGCCTAGAAGATAGTATAAAAACAAAAAAAGAAAAGCATTATGAAAGCAACTAAAGAAATCTGAATCCATGAAATATACATTAGAATGAGAGTGTCCAATATATCTGAAGCTATATGTATATGTCACATATGATAATAGCACCTCTAATATGTAGATATGCCAGAAATACACATAATATCAAAGCATGTATAAACATTAGAAGCTGAGGGTTAAGAAGATTGTCATTATTTCCAAGACTTTTCAAGAAACATCAGATAATTTAACCATTTTGTCAGTCATCTATCTAACATTTTTCATGTAAGGATCTGTTGAATATATATATATATATATATATATATATATATATATATATATATATATATATAAAACACTTATTACAACATAACTATTATATTTTGCAATTATACACATATTACTCATATGTATTAACAATGTTTGTATTGGCATCTTTCATCAGGAAGGGGGGAGAAAGAGAGAGAGAGAAAAAAAGGGGCTTCACAACCATCTGCTTAGTTACTAAAAGGTTTAGTTATATAACACGTCTGATGTTAATATGCATAATGAGTTTTCTAATGCAGCTTCTAGTTCACTTGAAGTAATTTTAGTTACTAATATTGTCATTGAATCTGCAGAATGTATGCATCTATAAGAGAATATAGTCATTCTCAAAGGAGTTAAACACTTTTATCAGAACTAATTATTTCCTGTTTAAAGTATCTAGTGAAGGATAACAGAATTTCAAGAGAAAAGAATTCTAAGTGCAACCATTTAACAAGTTCAGAAGGTCAAATGATGTCATCACTGTTGTTTCCTCAAGCTGCAGCTTCATAAACTTGTTAAACAATATCTAAATAGGCTCATGCACAACAGAAGTTGTCTCTAGTGATGAAAAAACTCATTTTCGGTGGGAAATTCAGATCTTGAAGCTTTTAGAGTTTACAGGAAGCAAAAAAAAAGAAAACACTCAAGTTGCCCTGTCAGTGCATGTCACAAATCTCCACAATGAGAACAGTCACACAGACCACCAGTTTCCTCACAAAACATCTTGAAAAAAATAACCCTTTCATACAAGAACAGCTATTCAGAAGCAACAACAGCTGCCTCAAACCAGAAATCATATTATAACATTTCAATCATTTATCCACCAGTTAACCAGGACAGAGAAAAAAAAGGAACCTAGTATATATTATATTTAGCTATCTATAAAACCCCATTAATGTACTGTATTAATGTTTAAATGCATCTAAACAAAGAGTCTAAAACCTCTAGTTAGAAACACTAATCAGAAACACCTTGTTACCCCACCACTGACCCACTAGAAAAATGCACTTTGGTATTAAGTCAAATTATACTATTACTGAAGAATTAGAAGACATACATCGTTTGTAGTTATTTAAAAGGGAAAATAATATAAAGTACTTATAATAGGGAAAAGAGAGAAAAGGAACATTGGTAACAAAAAGAATAGGAAGAAAGAAGAGAGACAGAGAACAAGAGAGAGAGATAATGTTATTTAAATACTTAGTACTATATATAATTAGAAGAAGTGGATATAGAAAGGAAAAGAGAAAGTTAATAATAAAAATGATTCACATTACCTTACAGCATAGAGACTTTCCAGAATCAAATATTTTATGATTCATAAAACAAAGCATTTAAAATTAGAAGGACTTTATTCATTTGTCCTTTAGTTTCTTAGTTTTGTTTGCTCCTTCCATCACAAACCATCCATTTTTTGTTGCCTGTCTCTTCAAACTCTGGGATGACCATTCCATTTCTTCTATGTCCGAGAGTACTTTTTCTTTTGGATAGATTCTACTGCCTCTTGTAGAGAATCAAAGATCTTCACTCATTCTAGCAAGGTGATTTTTATTCTTGCAGGAAAAAGAATCTGAGCTTTAATATTGGCTTTTTTTCAAGTACTTAATTAGAGGAATGAGTTCAGGCACCTGGGCAGCATGACACCCCCCTATGAGACAGCTGGATGTGGACCCATGGTAGGTTGGCAGTTTAGCTGCAGTTACAAATGCCTGCAGACAATTCCCTGTGAGAATAGGGGAACCCCCTGCACCCTAACCACAGGTGGCAGACACAAACCCCCACAGTGATACACTCTGCACCCCCCTAGAAGCCACCATGTGCAACTGTCAGTGGAACATGTGGCTGGCAGAGGATGCCACGTGGGCATGAAAGTGGTAACATGAAACCTGTGTGCTTTGGGCAAAGCCTTTATTAACACAATATGTAAAGCAATGTGTGTAGTGCTTGGTGTGTACTAAACCCAAATATAATCACAACTTGTAGAAATGTGCCACAGCATGGAGGAAATCCTGCACATCACTGTAGTCACACTTATGTTCCAAGATGTGCTTTAGGCGATGCTCCTTTACAATAGCCTTCCTACACGGTATCACAGGCATCCCCCTCAAAAGAGACTCCTGTCGGGTATCTGTCAGGTTCTGTTCCTGTGCAGAACAGACAGAAGGTCAGATAGCTGCACAGTAGGGTGTCCCAGTAACACCTTCAGCCGATGATGCCATGCCTCCACCTGGTTATTAGTCTGCGGGAAGTCCATGTCAGAAACATCACATACATTCCAAATCCTCAAAGGGTAGGACGATGAGCAGCGGGATGCATACTTGCGTGGTCGGCCTTGCACATATTGATGGTCCAGAAATACGCCAATAGGCTGAGCACAGTCTGATAAAGTAGCCACGATGTCCAGAAATGCAGGGACAACATCTTCCAATGGTAGGAATGCCAACGCAATCAGCTTGCGGATGGCAATTGAGAAAGCAGTGTCCGTACCATAGAGGGCCACAAGGTGGTGATGCTGGATCTGGCGCCAAATGATCTGTGCAAAATGGAATAGGCACCCCTTCAGAATACTCTTAGGGAATGCCTTACAGCTGGCATGGATTGCTGCCTTCTCAAAATTAGTCATAATATACTGTGGAGCCAAGGTCCATCCCTGTTCTGTGGCCATACCCTTCAATATCTCCCACATATTGTTGTATGCAGACTCTGACTTCCGTGTCATGAGGCAGTACATCAGGGGGATGATCCTTGCTGAGGTGGGGGTGCCAATACATCCATGTAATGTATACAGCTGGTGACATATATCAGCCCATGTGGGGAAGGTGCCAACCCCAAGAATTATGTCAGACCTGCACAGATCAGTCAGATTCTGTGATGTAGTAAGTAGAACCAAGGAATCAGACCTTCTACAGAGGATAAAGCTGCCACTATGGAGTGGATACTGGCTGACATCAATAACCACAAGTGTTGCTGGAGGTGTGGTCATGGATGCCCGTGCCCTCTGCCATACCCTGGTTATGCTATGATGCAGGGTGGCACAGCAAGGCATCTCTTGTAGTACATTGTCATCCACTGTGCCTAGGACACTCTGCATTACCAGGCTTGGCAGGTCATTGCCTGTTACCACCCTCTGCTGCAGTTCTGCTTGCAGTGTAGCCACTTGGGCTGTTGTTGCATCAGGGCAGTGATTTTAGCAGTTCTTCCCCCTCATCCTGGTGAACAGTGATGGCACGACCTCTGCAGGCCTTTACTCTTCGCTACATACATGCCCAGTACTGTTTAGGTGGTGCTTCAAGCTCCAAATGGTAGAGGTATCCCTCCACTACCAGCATTGGTTTGCCTCATTGGCTGGGCACTGTGCTGTATCTGTTTCTAAGCTGACCGGGGCTAAACAGGTACATAGATTCCATCATGGTAATGTCACTTGTTGATGGCCTCTCGGTATCCATCACAGCTAGTGTAGCTGGGAACATGATGTAGACACAACCCTGGTACAAGTTACTATCAGACATTAGATTAGTTGCTGTACACCACCTTGTGTTGTACCTTGTGAAGTAGCGCTGCCTGCCACAGTAGCCCTGTGCAGCTATCTGCACTCCACCTTGCTCTGATTGCCTGGCTGCTAGGGTTTCACTATGTGCAGTTCACACAGCCATGGGGTTGACATGTGCTTGTAGTCTGGTAGGCATCTACACAGCTTGCTTGCAACACAGGTTCTATGTGTACTGCACAGGTCCCCTTTAACTTCCAGCTGTTGCTGCCGGCCAATCAGGGTGTAGGGCCCAGTCTCAGTTTCAGTGATAGAGGTTACATAGGGAGGTTTCTCTGTGTTGCACCCTTGTCTGCCTACATGGGCCTGCATACTTGTGTACCCCAGCTGCAGCAACTAATGGATGGGTTTGGCGGCCCCCACAATACACACATGCTGCTGTGGACTGGGAGGTGGGTTGCTACCCCTGCGTGACAGTGTTCCCTACTACAATGTTTATTTCCTGCTGTTGGGTTGGTAGTCTGTGTTTGCCCGGGTTGGCATGTTCCCACCTGCCACTGCACTAGGGGGGCTCTGGCAGGATGGTTACTGTCTGTTGCAGGCATGCCTCTCCACCACTTTGGGTTGGTCATGTATTGGAGCCATTCCCAACAGTGGTACTCACAGGGACACTGTGTCCATCATGCTGTGACATGCTTGGTTGGTGTTACACCAACAGGTCTTGCGGTAGCATGTACTTTCTGAGGGGTATAAAGTCTAAAACTCAACTGTCTGTTCCACTACAGTGATGGATGGCCACATGTGTGTGGTATTTGGGCTACCCATATTCTGCACATCTCAGGGCTGTCTGTGCTGTTATATACTGTTAGGGGGTATTGGCAGGGATGCTTGTGGTGTTCTTGCTGTTTGGAACATGCGCATGTACATACGCTCTGTTGCAGCTGCAGCTACTGTGGTTTTTACTGTCTGCTTCCCCAGGAATGTTTGCTGTGCGGGTTTGTGTGGACTTGTGGAGCTCTACAGGTATGCTACATTTAATATTGTGCTTTGTGTGGACTTGTGGAGCACTAACAGTATGCTGCTGTTATTTTCGTGCTTGTGTACATTTTAGCCTTGTTCTGCTGTGTTGTGTGGCTATTTCCATTGTTGGGTGATAGCCCGCATACTTGCTTTAGGGGTCATCTCCATTTGTTGGTTTTTCCACCGACGTGGATTCCCACGGCATATCTCCCTTTTGGCCGCACCGCTCTACGGTCTAGCGGTGCTGCGGCCTTCTAGTTTCAGTGGTGCAGCTCGCGGGCATTCGTCTTGCAATCTACACACCAGAACCCTAGAGGAACACACTCCTTTCTTCTGGATATGACTGTAGAGGTGTAGTCATTGTCAAAACAAATAACTTTTTCACCCATCTTGATAGGGGAATTAGTCCAAGCTGATTTCAGCACTAAGTCCTTGTCTTGGGAGGAAATAAACCTAACTATTGTAGACCTGAGGTTAGATGAACTCAGAGATGAAGCTGGATTTGCCAGGGACTGATGAGTCCTCTCAATTCCAAAAGAGAGGGATTCAGGCATGTTTAGTGCTGATGAAAACCACTTATTGAGGAAATGAATCATGTTAGCACCCTCTTCTTTCTCAGGAATTCCATATATTCTTATGTTATTCCTCCTTGATCTTTCAAGGTCTTCCAGTTTCTCAATCAGCCTGGTGTTTTGTTTCAGAAGAATTCATTGTGATATTCATTTTCTGTCACTCCATTATCTAGGTCAGTTACTGTTTTCTCTAAGGCAAGAATCTGTTCAGATTCTTTTTTTACTATTCCATTTAGAAGTTCCAGTTGTTTACTGCATTCTTGTTTGATAATATCAATTTTGTTTTTGAATTTGTCCATTTTTAGTGACAGTTATTGGATGTTTGTTATTATAAGATGTAGTTCTTTCTTCACTGCCTTCTCCTGGTGTGGGTTCTTTGAGTTGCTCATCTTGAGATCTCCAGTAGAAAACTTCTTGACAGGAATAATTAAAAAATTCTCTTGACTATGTATTAATTTTTACAAAATAATAAAGAGTCTATGTTAATCTAACTTGTAGTATACTTTTAGTTAGATTTTTTTCTAAAAATTAAAGTATATTTCCTGTCAGGATATTAAAATGTAAACAGAACTGCAGACTGGCATCTTGCCCCCCCCCTCCCCCCCCCGAGACAGGACATTCTGATTATCTTCCAGTACAGCTAGAGATAAAGGAAAACAAGGAGTACATAAAAATAGACAAAGGAATAACAAGGATAAATGAGAATGTACGGAATAAAGTAGGAAAGAGATCTGCAATACAGTTATGGAAAGATCATATTACTATGAGAACATTTATAAAAACTATAAAAACTGATCTGAATGGTGGATGATATTTAACGAAAAAGATAAAGAATGTTTTAGCATTAGCAATATGGTGTGAGAAAGGTAGAGAAAGAAAAATATAAAAGAACATACAACAATGCATTGGAAGATTTAGAACATAATGATAGAAAGTATTTTGACAAAGAAAAATAATTATATGAAAGAAATCAAGAAAAAAATATAAGAATTGTCATATAAGCAAATATATTTTTACAAGGAAAAAAGAGAAGTATTGAGTTATTTAAGCAGATTCGTAAAGGAATATGGCAGTTTAATTAGAGAAATAAAAATGTAAAGGAGAAATGGAAAGAACTCAGGAAAAGATTAAGAAATATGTAGTACAATATATACAAGAAATGTTTAAAGAAAAAAGAAGATAGTAAATAAAACATGGAAAGTAAACAAGTTAATAGAAAAAGAGAATAAAGAGCTGGAAAATGAGATTTCTTTAAATGAGCTAGGTAAAGTATTAGGATAAGTAAACTTAGATTTGCTTGCAGGACCAGATGGAATAGGGTTTGAAATGTATACACATTTAAGGGATTGGCAAAAATATTTTTTAAAGATTTTGAATGAATGGTTAAATGTAGGTTTTATGTGTAAAGAATTATGTAGTGGAATACTTAAATTCATATGGAAGAAGAAGGATAGACAATTAAAAAAAAACCGAGACTGATAGTACTGAATAATAATGGTTATAAGATCTTTATGAAAATAATACAAAAGAGATTTGAAACTAAAATGGAAAATATTATGGAAGATAGAATACATAGTAAAAAGTGGAAAGGTTGTCAAGAATTATAAATGATAGAGAAGTTGTGGATGTTATTATGAACAGAAGAGAAGATGAAAAATCATGATAGGAGGCCTTAATAAGGCATTTGACACAATCAGACATAAAATCTTATGAGTAATAATGAATGAATATAAGTGAGAAAATTAGGAAATTATGTATGTCAGCGTATAGTAATAATAAACTAAAAATACTTATAAATGGCTTTTAAGTCAAGAGGTATATATGAAGAGCTGTGTAAGACAGAGATATCCAATGAGCTGTAAACTCTTTGCATTAGTTATGAATGTGATAACGTGTAAAATTCATTACAAAATGAAGGAGGAAGTGTATACAATGCCTGAAGGGTTAAGAATTCCAGTTCTGTTATATACACAGATGACATTATAATAACTGCAAAAAATAAAATTTGGATAAAAGAAGTAAAGTTTTCACAAATGAGTGTCTAGAAGTGATAGGGATGGCTTTACATAAAGAGAAGAGTAAAGGTTTAGGTGATGTAGTAAAACTAGGGGGGGTATATTTTACAATGAATGAAATGTCTGTGTTAGATATAACATTTGGGAATAAAGATGTAAGATGAATTCAAGAGGAAAAAACAATAGAAGACATAAAACAAACATCTTTTCTGGAGAACATATAAATTATCATTCAGAAAAAAGTCTTCTTTGATAAATTCAGTACTGATGGGAAAAATAGCATACTTAAAAAGTGCATTTATGCTGGTGATAGTATTTGAAAAGGAATTATTGCATGCAATTTTTCATTTATATTGGGTTCTAGATTAAACCCAGTAAAAAGAGAAGTTTTGTATGCAAATGAAAATGGAGGTTGTTTATGGTTAATTAATCAGTGGTATGCTGATTCCTTAAAAGTGTTAAAATGGAAAATGAAAAAGATGAGTGATTATAAGTAAAACTGAGTATGATAAATTTTGGGGTATGGTAAAAAAGAATTAAAGAGAAAAAGAGTGTATAAATGAAGAAACAAAATGTTACCAAGAAAAAATATTTTTGTGGAAAATAAAAACTGATGATAAAGAAAAAGAAAAGTATATCTAAAAGATGAAAAAAAATAAAACTGAAAATAAGAAGCAAATGGTGTAATCAGAAAGAAGAATGTCAAGATTTTTTGTGGAGACTGGTAATAGATAAATTGCTAATTAAAGGAAATATGCCACATAAAAAGAAAAGTAATAGAATGTGTTTACAGTGTCAGGAAAAAGATGAGAGATTAGAAGTAAAACTGTATAATACAATTATGATACATTTTTGGGGTATGGTAAAAAAGAGTAAAAGAGAAAAAGAGTGTATAAATGAAACAAAATGTTACCAAGAAAAAAATATTTTTGTGAAAAATAAAAACTGATTATAAAGAAAAAGATAGAAAAGTATGGCATAAGAATGTAATGATAAAACATTATTATGTAAAGCCATGGGAAAATCAAAAAGATGAAAAAAATAAAACTAAAAATAAGAAGCAAATGGTGTAATCAGAAAGAAGAATGTCAAGATGTTTTGTGGAGACTGGTAATAGATAAATTGCCAATTAAAAGAAATATGCCATATAAAACGAAAAGTGATAGAATATGTTTACAGTGTCAAGAAAAAGAAATTATGGAGCACGTGTTGTATCATTACTTTTGAAAGGAATAAATTTCTTCCTTTACTAAAGAGGGAGAAATGTGTTGAGGTAATGTTGATAGTGTAATTAAAGACGTTATAACCACCATAACTCATCATTTTCCCTTCAAATGTGCTAATAATCCTCCAATCATTTTCTTGTTCTTTTATTGGTTGTTCCCTTTCTTTTTCCAACACACTCTATTGTGCACTGTATTTACCATGACATACTTTGCTGTGATTATAAAACCTCACTCTCTATTATTTTTGTGTTTCACCCAAACTGAGCCTGAAATTGGTTCAAGGCACATCAGTGCTGTTGCTTAATTAACATATCTAAATAAATAAACCACACTATAGTTAATATAATGCACAGTGGCAAGACATCAGAATGACATTCCTGTATGATCAGCTCTTTATAGACCAAGGACTACAAAAGACAGCTAATGGACCATAGGTAGTCAGAATAAAAAAATAAAACACTTGGCCAAGGGTACTAAGACTGATGCATTTAGAAAAACTAGTTTTTTCAATTATTTTCTGTAGCATTTTTATATGAGGCCAAAACTTTGGAATTATGCTGTAAAATAAATGTAATCCTATCTTTTTTCACTGAAGCACTCAAAAATATTTCCCAGTTGAAACTTGTTGTTAGCACTGAGAAGCAGCAACTTAATGCATTTCCTGTTCAGATTATTCTGAGCATGTTTTAGTTAGTTATTCTTTATTGATTGGGTTACTAGGTTAGTGGTTTCTTTTCAGGGAAGACCTGATGTGGTATTTATACCACTCGGGTAAATTTGTCCATAGCATTGGGGAACTTCCCCTACTTGTAATTGTTTTGACTGGGACTCATTTGGAGAAGCACTTCCTGTTTCCATTCCAGGGGCAGAGGCATCCCAGAGAAACGGGGTGGCAGATAGAGAAAGAAGGAGATGATGGAGTGATGAATAAAATGGAGGAGAAAGAAAATATCAGGACCAGAAAATGTGTGCAGGATTTTGAGGAATTTTCTCAAAGAAATCTGTTTGATGGAGATGAGTCAGCAAATGGTGGATGTATAATTACAACCTTCTAATCGGTTCAGGATGGTTATCTGTTTCTCATGCTGATTTGTTGAGCAAAGGGCACAATTTTGTGCCTAGTAGACAAAGTAATCTAGCTGAATTAATTTGTGATTTAAAGTTGTATATACATAATTTAAATCTAAAATTCCTACACAGAAATGATACTGATGCATTCAATGGTGATAACACAGGTATCAGGGCACCTAGTACATACAACCCTGACTCACATAATATTTTGAAATCATTTGAAAGAGTGTGTGAAATGGATTTTCGTCATTATTTAGGTAGACAAGATCATGTTTTTAATCTTATGGATGTTGAATCCAGCTTATTAGCTAAGTTAAGAGCTAGGAGGGATCTTAGAGTTATGCAACCTGACAAAGGTGGCAGTTTCATAGTAATGCACAAGGATGGATATGTGCAAAGCATGTTTAACCTTCTGTATAGTGATACCTATTGTGAAGCCTCCCTCAATGAAGTTAATATTGCTTATCAGAAGATAGATTGTGATTTACTTGACATGTTAGCATAAAATCAGATTAACAGTGATGAATATAATTATATGACAACTGACTTCCCAAAAGCACCAGCAATTTTCAGGGTACCTAAGATTCACAAGTATTTATTCAATCCACCATTACGCCCTATTGTAAATTCAGGGTGGTCCAAGACAAGCTATATAGCTAAATATTTGGATAGGCATCTTGAAGACAAGGTTTTGAAAATTTCTCACATATGCCATGATTTGTGGCATTTTTTAGAAAAATGCAATGGATTAGCAGCTTCAGGGGAAGGTACAATACTTTTAACCATTGACGTAAAGGAATTATTTAGTTGTATTCCACACGATATTGGATTGGAATGGTTCTCAGAATTTTTATTTGAAGAACTGGGTTTTGAGCAAGATAAGATTAATATATATGTAGAACTAATGGATATTGTGTTGAAGAATAACTATATTTATTATGAAGGTCATTATTTCAAACAACTACTTGGGGTTGTTATGGGGTCAGTGTGTGGCCATTATTCGTGCATATTGTGATGCTATGGTGGGAAAGGTGTTTTTTATTTCCCTCAATATTTTGGTCATATTTCTCTATATCTACACTATTTGGACGATTTGTTTATAGCATGGTGGGGTCCTATGGAGGGTATTTTTCTATTTATTGGATTGTATTAATAAAAGTACGGAATTTTTAAAGTTTATATATACCTACAACAAAGAAAAAATACCATATTTGGATGTAATGATACAAAAATTGAAAGATGGATATCTAAAATCTACTATTTATAGAAACCCACTTACTCCAATAGCATCTTGCATTATACCAGTAATCATCCAATGCACGTCAAACATGGTATTGTTAAGGGCCAGTTAGTACGAGCGGCCCATATGGTTTCCAATTTTGAAGATTTTTTACAAGAATGTGATACCATGGGTCAGATGTTCTTAGATAGAGGATATCCATTTGGTCTTGTACACAATATCAAACAAGAGGTCATAGGAAAATGCCTTAATGGTTTTTATACCCCTATTCTGAACAGTGTAGGGAGGACCTCCCAGCCTTCCATCATTAGTAGTGGTATTTCTTTGGTTGGGGGCAATTATGTGGGGGACAGCAATGAATCTAAGTCAATAGACAATCAAGTGATTGATAATAACCAGAATTATAGCCCCCCTATGCCCATTTGTATCTACCTTTTCTAGTGAATGTCAGATTGTACAGGACATTCGCAACAAAAATTGGCCTATCTTGTTGAGTGAACCTGTTTTGGCTGAAGTTTGTGGTAGGCAACCCAACTTTGTTTTTAGGAAGGGTAGAAATATCAAGGGTCTTTTGGAACAATCCTTAGATGGGGATATGGAAGAAAGGATGAAACCTTGTGGTATGTGCCACCAGTGTAATTTTATTTTATCAACCTCAAGCATCACCATACGTGATAAGAGGATTAAAATAAAAGGAAAATATAGTTGTTACACCCAAGCAGTTGTGTATGCAGCTATGTGCACCAAGTGTTCAGCCTTTTATATAGGAAAATGCAACACAAATTGGCCCAAAGGATATATGAGCATAGGTATGAAATACACCAATGTGATGAAAAAATGCCTTATACAGGCATGTTAAAACTTTCCCTGATCACTCTTTTAAATTTGTAATATTACAACAAGTAAAATGTGGGGATGGGGGGCCCATGGAAGTTATTTCTTGAAGAGAAAGAAACCTGGTGGCAGGTTTTCCTTAATGCATACCCCCAGGTCTAACTGACTTAGTATCCATATCAAGTAAGTTAAAATTAAAAGTATTTGGTAGATACATTTTTTCTTTTTGTTGGATAGGGTCCCTTCAATTGATACATGGTATAAATATGGTAACTTGTTATTTATAAATATCTTTTACAAACATGTTCTATACATACATCTTTTTAGTGTTTATATTTATGTAGGGCTATGTAATATTGGATTTTATGCTTGTTTTAGTAATATTGACATTTACATTTATATGTATTGATTTTACAAAGTGATTTATATAAGATGATTTCATTGTTGCATTGCACACATTGTTTGCTATTCATTTGTTGGTGCTTTATTGGTGCTAATCAACTTTAGGTGGGGTATATAAACATGGTTGTATACAGTTTTTAGTTTGTCTGAAAAAGTCTGGTTATGTATACCAGATAAAAGCGCTAACCTGATTTTTATATGCAATAAATTTTTGTGTCAGATCTGTGGATTTCAGCCTGAGTGTTTCTAGTGTTTGGGTTGCTCTTTTCTTCAAGTTACTGGTTTTCCAAGTTGGATAGTTTAGCTATATTTCAGAAACACATGGTCTTTACACCCAGCTGATGTCCATAAAGATTAAGGTATTTACAAAATATCCCAACTAGCATACATATCAAGGGGTAATAAGGTCACACAGACAAAGCATTTAGCAAAACTGCAAGAAAAAACAAACATAGATACTGAAGAAAAAATATTCATTATGTTGATATGTCCCTAGATTCTGTGATTGCTGTTTCTGTGCTTATATGTACAGGTCATAATTCGGAACCACTTTTTTTTGCAGACTATGGCCATTAGGTATATACACTTTCAAAGAACAGTCGGGTTGCATGTAGAACCATTCCTGTCTGCTTCACTAGTTTCTAATGAACGAATTATAATTGCTTTGTATTTTAATGCTAGAATTCTGCCATTGGGAGTTGATAGGGAGTTTGGAGTTGGTAGATTGTTTGGAGTTTGTATAATGGTTAAGGTGTTTAACTCAGGGTCACAAGGAGCTGGGTTTTATTCTTACCTTTGAAAGGGACATTGGTTAGGCTTAAAATGGCCCACAAAGGCAGCTAGTGTGGTACTTACTCATGAACCTGTGAACTTTTGAAACAGTTACCCTAATTTTCTCAGATTAGCTTTGGAGTATAGGTTGGCTGGTCTAGGGCTTGGAGTAAGCACTTCATTGTTTTTTTTTGAGCTTTTTAAAGTTGTTTTAAGTTTTAACCATCTGGTATTTAACCCCCACCATTGGGTGGGTTTCTGCTTGTTTGGTCATCGAGCAGCACTGCTAACTGCCGCGTAATTGTGTGCCATAGCTGGACAGACAATTTTGATAATTTTTCCATTAGATACAGTTGTATCCCAACAGTGTAGTTCCTCATCTTTAGCATATTTCCAGGCAAATAGGCAGCACTAGTGAAGATGTATTCGCACCCCATTTGTAATAATGGCTATTCGCACCCCATTTGTAATAATGGCTCAAGAGTTTTTTTCTGAGGCCCCACTCTACCTATTAGTGTAGCATTTAGCCTAGCCTCTGAGGTATTAACATAACTCACCCACTAGTCATTCCTAAGTGTGACCCCTTTCTCACCATGTTCCTGTTTCTGACCATATAAATTCACCTAGCACTATGAACGGGCAATTTCTCACAGTTTCTCCAGCCAGCTTGGTTGACATGGGCATCCTGAGACAGTGTAGCAACTGCCACATGTACATAGACAACCCTCTACTTCTAGTCCACACAAACTCAACATGTGAGACATGCAGTTATGTTAAAAACCTTGAATCAATGCTCTTCCACATGCCAGTCAATACATCTGATACTGAGCATGATGTCAGCATGCATATCTCACTACCTACTCCACCCAAACCCACATCACACATACCTACATATGCAGAGGTCCTCACCACAAACTTACCTAAATATCAGAGACCTTGCAAACACAAGCACGCTACACATAATACTTCCTCTGCAGAATAAATTACATACAATAGCTCATGCATCAGTGTTTCACCTGTCAAGCCCTTAAGGCAAAACCCAAAGCCAAACATATTAGCCATAAGAGACTCCATCATGAGACACACAGATATCCCTCTCACCAGGCTGGATAAGGAGAAGGTCACAGTCAGGTGCCAGGATCTGCCATATCACACATGCACTCAAGTCTCTCAACAACAGGTACCGTTATGACTCCGTCATAGTCCATGTTGGTGTGAACGACTTGAGACATACCTCTCTTGACTATATGAAGAGAGACATGACTGAGCTCTTGGACTATGCGTCTCAGGCAGGTATGTCCTTAGTCTTAAGCAGCATTTTTCCTTCACCTAGAATGTTGCCTCAATACAAACACAAAATGATTGACTTCCATAATTGGCTTAGTTTTTGGTATCATTTTAAGGGGATCCAGTATCTGTCAGCCTAGGATGATATGATCGAGAGACCTCAATGCTTTGCCAGAGATGGTCTTCATCTGTCACCCTGGGATTTTGGCTACTGGCTAAGGCTCTTGCTACCCCCATAGTGCCTGTTTTAGGCAGTGTCACAAGGACAAAAACCCCAAACTGTCAACCAAAAATAACTTCACGGTCATGTTGCTAAATGCTAGGAGTCTTAACACGAAACTGCACTCACTGGAAGCAGTCCTCACCCTAGAGGACGCAGACATTTGCGCAGTCATGGAGACCTGGTTCAAGGCTGTGGAGAGCACCCCAGCCATACCAGGTTTCACTTCATTCCACACTTTCAGACCACAAACTGAAGGAAAGAAAACTAAAGGAGGTGGTGTATCAATATTCATTAAAGATAAATACACCTCCAGATTGGTAAAACAGTATGATGCCTTAGAGATACTTCAGGTGAAATTAACTGTTGGTAGGACACCTATTCAAGTCATTGCCAGCTACAGAAACCCCTGCATGAATCAGGACACCCACTCTGCCTATTTGGATCAACTTGAGTCTATCAAGATACATCCTAACACCATAGTTTTGGGTGACTTTTACTATACTAGCATTGACTGTGTGAATTACTCATGCTCAAACTCACCTGTCCAAAGGTTCCTCGACTTTGTCAACTCTAGTGCCCTGAAACAGCTGGTTGACACCCCCACCAGGGATGCCAACATCCTGGACCTGGTGCTTACAAATATGGGAGACCACTGTAGATCCCCCACTGTGAGTTCATCTCTGAAGATATCTGACCGCAAATCAGTCTCATTTGAGGTAACTATCACACCTGACCCTCCCCTAGCAGAAATTAGACTAAACAATTTCTCCAAAGCAGATTATAACCTCTTACAGGATGGTATAAATAGCTTCATCGCACCTCTCCCCTCAGATAGAACCAGTAACTATGCCAAGCTCTACACCAATGCCCTATATAAGCACCTGTATAACTGCACTGACTTGACAGTACCTGTTAGGACCAAAACAAGCTCTCAAGGAAAAGCAATCCTGTCTGGTGGACAACCACCATTAACAGGCTTTACAGCAAAAGAAAGAAACTGCTGTCCAAGCGTTAGAAGGAGCAGGTTCTAAACTGGAGACACTCCCTCCTCAGCTTAAATAAGCAAATAAGACTTCTTGTGAAGTCCTCCACGGCAAACTATGAATCCAAGTTAGCTTCCTCCACCAAGGACAACCATAAGGTGTTCTTTAGTTACATCTGTAACCTAAAAGGTAACACTCAGATTTGTGCTGAGCTGGTAGTTAATGGTAACACATACACTGAGCCGGTGGACATAGCTAACCTGCTAACCAACAGGTTAAAACTTCACTCTCCCGTCTCTGCCACACTTAGTTCATGAGATCCTTACCACCTGTCCCCTACCTTGCATCTCTAAAGAGTAGGTTGTAAAGGCCCTCTCTGAAGCCAAAAACACAGCATCAATGGGACCTGATAACATCCAAGGCTGTGTCCTACATGGGTTCAAACAAGAATTAGCATCACCATTGGTTATGCTTTTCAATCACAGCCTAAGAACCAACTTCATCCCAGCTGAATGGAAAACAGCCACTGTTAGCCCCCTACACAAAGGTGGTGCTTCTACTGATCCCAGGAACTACAGCTTTTTTAGTCTGACTAGCCTTATCTGCAAGGCCGTGGAGACAATCATCATGGACCTTATCAACAAAGATATAGATAAGCTCCAAACACTAGCTCCTACTCAGTTTGGATTTGTCAGGGGAAGATCATGCTTGTTAAGCCTGGTGTACTTCTTTGCAACAGTAACAAGGACCCTAGAGTAGGGTAAATCTGTGCATACAGCCTACCTAGACCTGGCCAAGGTATTTGACATTATCCTTCACTCAGGCATCATTGACATACTCTCCCAGCTAGACATCAACCCTTATATCAAAAGGTGGGTTGCAAACTGGCTCTCTGATAGAACCCATACAGTTAAAATAGGGGAATCCACCTCTAACAGCAGACCCATTAACAGTGGTGTTCCACAGGGATCAGTCCTGGGACTTCTACACTTTGGAATCTATTTCTCCGAAGTATAAGCTAAAACCAAGGGATTGTGGCTTACAAAGTTTGCTGATGACTGCAAACTGGGTGTGGTCATAGAATCTCCAAATGATGTCCACATCATTCAGGAAGGACTTACACAAACAAATGATTGGTGCCAAAGTCATGGCCTCAATCTCAATGCAAGAAAATGTATTATGATCCCTTTCGGCAAGAGCGATGTTCCTGCAAATTACCATATCGATGGCAATACCCTAAGTATGCACTCAGTGGTGAGAGATCTGGGCACTCAGTTTGACAGGAGCCTTGCCTTTGATCACCATGTCTCCAGAGTGGTAAAAAGGGCATTCTATATTGCTCACCGCATAAGTAAGGGCATTGCCTCGAGAAAAAGTTATTACTTCCATGTACTCTTCACTCATTAAGACAATAATACAAACCCCTTTTGGCATGTACTTTTTAAAGAACCTGCAGCAACTGGAGAGACCACAAAGGTTCCTCACAAAGAAAAGTCAAGGTATTCAGAAGCTATCCTATGTGGATCAGCTGAAATCACTGTCACTTTATTCTGTTTCATACAGATTATTGCTGTACATCCGCAAGTCAAATGGCACACCGGTTACTCACTCTAAAGACCTAAACCTGGTATGTGACATCAACAGAACCTGCTGGAGGGACAGATTTATCTCCCAGAAATTACCACACCTTTGGAATAGATTACCACTTCACATCAAACAGCGCACCTCATTGGCCCTCTTCAAACACAATCTTGATGACTAGATGGGTAACCATAATTCACCCCGGGGGTTCTACCTGTGTCCCTCTTGGACAGGGGAAATAGGTGCTGATCATGGTAATAAGGGTAAAATTTGGCTAAGCTTATAAGCACCCTCCGGCCATTAGCCTAGAAATTTCCTATGATCCTATGATAGGCACCTTTTAGTCCAGGTGCTTGGAAGATTTAAATGAAACAGATATTAATACCCAGTTTTGACAAGTAATCTGGATTCATTTTTACAGTGATGTTTCATTTTCTCTAAAAACACTGATCATAGTTAATTGCGTCCATATATGCATATAGTATTATAATTTCATCCCTGGTAAACTGGGTGCTTTAATGATTTCTTTTTTTAAACATGATAGGTCAGTACCAGTTTTATTATGGAGTCATAAGGCATTATGACTTCATTGCCCCTATTTTTCTCTCTTAATTTATCAGCCTGTATGTCTATTTTGATGAATATAAGGTGGAGGATCATCATCTCTAAAGGATCTTTTCAACTTTCATAATTTCTTTCCTCTTCAGGCTTATTGGGATATGTTATGGTTATTCCTCAAGTACATTGTTGGGCAAAAAAATGGATTCAGTACACATCTAAATCTATAACTGAACTTTGTGTTTGACCCCATTACTATGATTATTAATATTATCAAGGTCATTGGCAATGTTAATTGCAGTCACAGAGCTACTGCTACCAGTGAAGTAGAACTTTAAAAGGGAAAACTGACTCATTGATTTGCCTTTATACTATGGTGCCCTGTCAGAATAACTGGTAATATTCTCCTGTAAATGCCTTATGGCATCCATATTTAAATACCAATTCTATCGCTTTACTTCATCCTTCCTTTGACATTGCTGCTTGCTACATAGCATGCTCCCAGAGCCAGAGCAGCAAGGCATCATGGGGAGTGATAGTGTATATTGGTTTATGCTCATGTCAAAAGAATCCATGTAGATAAAGACTGTCACAGTTTTCAAGTCACTGAAGCATTTCCTTCTGTCTGCCCATTACAATTTTCAAAGAATTCTCTTTTCTATGTGTTTGTTTGTTGCTGTGGCATTCAGCCCATTAAATGCTGTACTAGCTAGTAGCTTTGCACAGTCTTTTCATCACTCTGTTATAATTTCACTGTGTTGGTCTCCTATTATCAAAAATACTGCAGATCAGATAAATAACATGGTTTATAAAAACTAAGTGCACATTAATGGTTATCAGGCAAAACTGAATGCTGTTATCACAAAGTATAAATTCTAATTAGTGTATATGGTAGATGTCTTTTCTGCTTGTTATGTTTGGTTCTGTTATTGCCATAAAGATAAATAATCAGCATACTAACGATCCTAATGAAAGATATAAAACTGCTTTCCAAAAAATGCTGCTGTTACCGCTCCATTATAAATATATTCTCAGTATGAGTCATTCTAACTATTACTGGCTGTTGTTTATCATTAGGTGCTAGGGATCATGTTTTTATACAGTTGGTAAGCAATCATGATTGTCTAATGCAAGCTATGACTAGGACATTTGAGATAAAATTCTTTCTGACAAATTAATAAATTACAAAGGCAACAGCTCAGGCGTATGTTTGTAATAGTTAACAGTAGGAGAAATTTGCAGTAGATTTGTAAAAATGTTTCACAGCTCTGACTCTTAGATTACTAAAGATATGAAAATATTCAAATAGAATTATAAATTGTCTTCTAATTTCTTCCTTTTATTTTTCTTAGACTGCATTTTCATTTCCCAATAGCCAGCAGTTAAAAATTCTTATCTCCAGAGTTTACAAAGTAGTTTGTATTCCTTCAGTTGTCATGTGTTAGTCTCTGCTTCCTTAGCTCCCCTCTGGGAATCAGAGTCAGAAGGAAAGATTACTTTCTTTGTCATTCAACAATCCAGTAAGGAATTTCATGTATTCAGTGAGAAAATAGAAAGCTCAACACGAAAATGATAGAAACCTTATTAAAATTATGACGGACACATCCCTCACTGGAAACATCCATATTATTAGTGCTGTGTTTTTCAACCATTGCCGCCTAAGACCTGTTTGGGTTCTAAAAGCCAACAAGATAACCTGTATACAAGGCTGGCTCAGAGTGTCAGGTGCTACAGAGGTTAGAAAATATCGAATTCCACTTTTAAATGAATTTACAATTGTATTTTACTGGCTCAGTAAGTCCAGCAGGGCTAAACATTGTTTCAGTCGAGACCCAGGGAGAAAGGTCTCATTATCTGCAATAGTGTGCTGTATTAGTGTTAAGGTTATACTTATAGGCAAGGTACAATGAGAATCATTAGAGGACAGCTAGCAGATGCAGGAGAGTATTTCATTTTTGTTGCTATTTCTGTTCCTTTTTTCTCTATCTCTAGAACCTATCTAAACAATCCTGCCTTGGTTTGTGATTTACTATGGCGCTGCCTGGTAAGAGAAGTTTATTTGAATTTATATTTTATTTATTATGATTTTTATTTTATTTCTTATGAAAAAAAGATGATGCCCCTGACAACTTTGGAACTCTGGATACAAGTATTCAGCAATCTGTGGATTCAGAGTGTTTAGAAGGAAATAAAAAAAGGAAGAAGTTCACAACAAATAACAAGGAAGAAAAAGAAACTGATAAATGTCTGTAAAGAGACTACGTAGTAAAAAGGACACTGCTTTGTTATGTAACACACAGATTGCAGAGAACAATAACATTTCTCTATCAGAAAACCTTCAGTCTACAGAAAAAGGCAGCATTTTTCCAAAAGAGAGGGTAGAAAAAAGAGGCAAGGGGGAGTGAAAAGTAAGAAATCAAAATTGAACATGGAAGGATTGAAAAACATTACTTTAATGAAAAAGATGAGAAAGACAGACACTGGCAACATGGCTCAACCTGTGGATGTACAAAGCCAGCTGAGAGAGAAGTGTATGCTTGCAAATGTAATACACAATAAAAACAGTGGGATTAATAAGACTTATGGTGATAAACATCATTCCTTTATAACAATTGATAGAGCACATATTATTGAATTAGAATTTGAAGATTCTTCAGATCTGGTTAGAAAAGGTATTCTTGTAATGGAAGATTTAGTTATTAGAGGAAGTGATTTGTAAAGAAGATAATGAACATCGACTAGTGTTATGCTTGCCAGGAGCAAAACTAAAGGATGTGAGACAAGCCTTAGAATGCTTTAATGTAAGGAAGTATGGATCTGTTTTTATTCATGTCAATACAAATAAACTCATCCATGAGGACTCTTTGACTGTTAGTAGGGACCTGACAGTCCTCTTAGATACTATAGCTTGTACTGGTGTTAGAATATATTTTTTCACAAATCACACATAGAAAGGAGAGTCAGGTCACTGTGAATGAAAAGATGTTTTGGGTAAATACCTCCATGAAAAAAAAAATGTCCAGTTTTAAAAAAATGGAAATGTATAGAGCATCCGAGGCTAAGCTTGGACATACATGTGTGTGGATTTATCAGGATCAGAGAAGAGAATTTTTCCAGCAGATATTTTGCTGTATTTGGCAAACACAAGGCAGGATTTTTGCTAGGCTGAAAATTTAACTGTTCATGGATAGCAACATTTGATACATCTCTGATGGTTGTCGATAGGAGCATTAATAATATTTTTTTTTATTGGAAAATTTGCTATGTTCCTTATGTCTCAGCATGAGTGGCATTCCTCTGTCACATGCTACCCCTGACACTCTGTTCCAGTTGGTGCATCCCTTCTGTTTCTCACTTAGACCTCCCCAGTCATACTTCCCTTCTGTTCAACCACCCCTCCCACATACAGGAACTCGTTAACCTATTCCACTATTTCCATCTCAATTCATAGTCAAATAGCATATAATGAAGCCCTAATTAAAAGCTATCTGAAGGGTGCAGGAATTCAAAAGAGAAATGTGTAACACATTTGCTAACAGCTTGTGACTGCCTACTGAACACAAGTGCCCCTTTTCTGGGTCAGCCCTGGAGCAATGTCTGGTAAAGTGATTTGGTCAGACTCACACACTAGAGAAATGAAGACTGAGAGAATCAAACCCTGCACTACATGAAGGAGCTCATTAATAGCTGATAGCCTTATTCATCTTCACTAAGTGTCATAGTATTGTAACCCAGCCCTGCATTCCACACCTGCAAAAAACAATCATCATCATCAATTCTCTTGTTCCTATAGGGTCAGGGTGTCAAAGCAACTGTTGCTATCTTTCTTGATTCAGTGCCATTCTCCTACCATCTTCAACAGCCACGCCTGACTGTCATAGGTCTTCTCTCACACAGTTCACCCATCTCTCTTGCCTTTGTCCTGTCTGTCCCTAATCTTCTTCACTCGATTCTCTTCTGCTTTTATGCACATGTTCCTGAACCACCATAATCTGTTACGCTTAACCTTCTCTGCATTTGGAGCTACTTGGGTTTCTGCTGTGATGTCCTCATTTCTTCATCTGCCCCACAGTACGCATACTACCACCCTTCTCAAATACTTCATCTCCATCACCTCTAACTTTCCTAACTGCTCTCCCTTCACTGCCCAGGTTTCTGTACCATACAGAAGTACTGGTCACACAACTGTTTTGTATGCCTTACTTCCCAAAGTCTTTTGGCATTTTGTTAGAGAAAACTGCATCTCTCATGATTTTTCTACACAAAATGCATATTAACTTACAGTTTCTGCACAAATAAAATGTTAAATACTTATTTTAAAAATTATATGTAATATAAAAGGCATAGTTATGTAAACCATAGATACTTAATTTAGTTCTGTTTCACAACTGCATTCTAATATTAAGCTGTAAAGTCTATTAACAGATGACTGAAGGCAAAGAAAATGTTGAAGGGCTTAAGGGATTTACTATAGTCTACAGAATCTAGAATGCTCAGGAAGGGAGGAAAATACACAATGTGAAAGAGATTTTGTTTTATGTGAGCTCGGACCTTCTCAGGCTGGGATGGGTACTTACAAGGAATGTTAGAGAGATAAAATGTTACTGGTACTGAAAATTACAATGTCAAAAACAAGACTGGTTGCCAAGCCAGGCGGCTTGTGTTTTTCTAAAACGTTGCGAAAAACATGATTGTTAACTGTTCACGTGCAGCACTAAGCGAGAAGTATAAGGATCTGCAAAGACCCTATTTGCTAACGTAACAATTCTGCATGCAAGTTACTGATAACCAAGATTATAAAACCCATGTGACTTTGCTGCTTGGTAAGACTGATTTGTAAACATTATGTGCCCTCCTAGACTTAATTCTAGTGAATAATGCTTTTTTTTTGTTTGAAAGATAGTTTTTTCTTCAGAAAGTAGGAGTTGCTATGGGCACGGCATGTGCCAACACATATGCCAGTATTGTTTTGGTCCAATGGGAGAAAGAAATGTGTTTTACCTCTGACATGTACAAGCAGCACATTACGTTTTATAAACGTTTTGTAGATGATATCTTCTTTGCTTGGAATGGTAATGAGACGCAATTAGATACATATGTTAGGTTCCTTGATAACACAACTGGGTACATATTCTTCTCCCTTAGTCACTCCAAAGGTGAAATCAGCTTTCTGGATGTAACTGTGAGTAAAAATATGTTTGGTAATATCTCAACCAGAATACATAGGAAGGATTGTAGGAAGAACAACATTCTTCACTGTTCCAGTATGCATCCTAGACACATTACTAAGAATATAGTTAAGAACCAAGTCTTACGTTGCAAGAGATTACATACAGACAGGGAAGAATTAATGGAAGCCATGAGTTGTCTCACTACAGAGTTTGTTGAGAGAGGATATAAGAAGTCTAATGTTGACAGAGCGATAGTGGAAGTAGATTCATATGAAAGTTGCAAAACCAAACCCTACTATTCAGATGAGCATCTAGTGAATGCACTCCCAGAAAGCAGATCTCCTCAACATCTGTGAATAGGCTGTGTCTTATTTTTTCTAATGATGTCAACAAGACGTGACATCATTAAAAAGAACTGACCCATTCTCCTTACTGACCCTGAAATCAGTCGTGTTGTTGGTTCTATACCCAGTTTAATTTCAAAAATGGCAATAATTTGAAAAAGAAACTTTGTTACAAACAGAAGAAAATATGTGACAGGTTTGTCTCTCAGCGTAGAGGGACTTTTTCTTGTAGAAATTGCAGAATTTGTAATAGTATTTGGTCTACTTGCATGATTTTACACCCTGTGCATCAGAAGCCTGTAGAATTTTTATTTTATGCAGATTGCTCTACTAAAAACATTGTGTATTTTCCTAAGTGTAATCTCTGTAGTGCATTCTACATTGGTAAAACCAATAGAACTTTACAGGAAAGGGTAATGGAACATCTTAAAGATATTAGGAACAGCAAGCTTACTAATGCACTAGCCAAGCATGTTTTAGATTGTGGAGACCAGCACAATTTTAAATTTTTGGTTTTGCAGAAAATGAATGTGAATTTTAGAGAAGGTGACATTAACAATGAAACTGAATATGCTGAATTAAGGTGGATAGTGGACTTTAAGGCATACTTATCAACTGGCCTCATCAGTGCTGTGTCCTTAAAACCTCTCTTGGAAAAAAAGAGGGTTGCTTCACTGATTTTTAAAGAATTTTTATTGGTTGTTGGTTTTATTTAAACCTTGTGTACTAATTTATTTGTGTTTTAAGGTCTGATGAAGAGGATTGCCTCTAAAGCAGTTACCTAACTTTGTGTTTTGGAATAAATTTCAAGTATTTTATTCTCCAGCCTACAAGTTTCTTTACTCATACTTGTATTTATATTCTTGGGTTGTTGGTTCCACCATCTCTCTACTTCCTACATTATGAAGGTAGTCTCCCAGTGCTGACATATGGAGATTTAAATAAAAGAAAATGTTTTGCACATCCTGAAGTTATTCTTGACTCAAGACTAAAAGGTAATTAATGTTATTTATGTATATTTTAAACTGCACTTTAGCATTTTGGTGCTGTGCTTGAAATTTGAACTTTGATCTTGCTGCGGAACACTGTGGAATTAATAATAACGACCCAACACAGAAAGTTCTTCTGCCAATTCCACACTGTTTTGTATGGAATGGTCAGAGATCGGACACTTAACTATTCAGGGTGTTCAAACATATAAGCTAGAGATGGTAAAATGGCTTTGGGCAAAAATGTTTTTCTTTCTTTCTTTCTTTCTTTCTTTCCTCACTTTTACAAAACTGCAGTTCAAAGCTATAGTGGCAATATGTTTCTTGTGTTGGTAAATGACTGACTGCTTTTAAGTATATACTGTGTCCTGTTTTGTTCAATAACTGACCTTAATTTTAAATATATAATGTGTCCTGCTCCGTTCAATGACTGACCTTGCTTTTAAGTATATAATGTGTAATGTTTTGTTAAATGACTCACTTATGAGGTTCCATTTTGTTTAATGACTGAGTTGCTTGTTAGGTATGTAGTGTCTGCTGACTTGTGCAATGACATAAATTTGCTTATTCCTTGTATGTAAAAGTAATAGTGGGCAGTTCCCACTAGAAATAAAAAAGTTTATTAATATATAAATTAAAAAAACAAAACAAAACAAAAAACAAGTGGATGCTTTGTGTTGAGGTTGGTACCCTCAAGGTTATAGTGGGCAGATCCCACAGCAACTAAGGACAAGTTGTTACTGTATATGTATATATATATATATATATATATATATATATATATATTAAAAAAAAAGAAATTTAACACAAGGAGGTGCCTTATGTCAAGGGCGGTACCCTCAGGGCAAAAAGATAAGAGGCATGACTGTTGCTTTGTGCTGTTTTAATGTATGACTGATGTCTGTGTTTTTGTGTGCTGTATGACTGCAGAGAGAGAAAGAGAAAAGTTAAAAGCAGCATTAATTAAAATTCTTGAGCCTACAGCATGTTGGGTTGTAGGTGTGTGTGTGTGTGTGTGTGTGTGTGTGTGTGTGTGTGTGTGTGTGTGTGTGTGCAGACTTAATTCAAGCAAGGGGGTGCTGTGGGAAAAGGCTAATCAAAACCTCTCCTCTGCCACTGCATGATGACAGAATTCCTACTCTTCCCTCACTGAATGTTGTGTGGATTGATATAATTATTTTTCTTTCCTCTGAACTGCCAGGGTCCAGAATCTGTAAGGTAAGTCAGCATTAAGGGGGTTACAGGATGCTAGTAAAAAAGCTGTTGCAACAGGTAAAATATGTTAAGAAAGCAGTACAGAAAAGTAAAAAGGGATCCCTTTTTCCTGTTTTGGCAGGTTTGGAAAAAACTAAAGATGGCCAAAAAGCAGAGACTTCTAAAGAGGATGATAATCTGCCAGTAGCTACTGTGCCCCCACCCCCATATGTACTGGTACGGGTGGCTTCTGTAAAAGATTCTGCATGGTACTGTTACATCTGAACTTAGTTCCCCTGTTCAGCTCTTATCTTTAGAACCAGCATCTTCAGTCAAAAAGGTTTTTCTTCTTCTTCCTGCCATTCTCAACAAGCTTCTACCTTTCCAACAGGAGCACTAGTGTTTGACACTCCTGTGGCTCATCACAAGTGCTCACATGATAGAATAGGACAAGAGGCTATTGCCTCTGCAGAAGATCTTTTGGCACCTTTAAAAAAATGGGGGGAGGGGGGCTAATGCTGATTTGCATAATATGTCTAAATGTTTTCTAACTGTAAAAAATCCATAAACGTTTAAGGAGGAATAAAAAAAAAGATAATAAAATGTTACAGCCCTACTTTGACAGATTTAAATCAGCTGCTTTGGGAAGTTACTTCAAGCTAAATAAGAACACTTTACTTGAAAAGGCTAAAATAACAAATTTTACTCCCAGAGGAAATGCACTAATAGATAAAAGGATAACATTGTTAAATTACAAAAGTGTGTCAAGCATGTAGGAAAAATAAAGAGAAAGCCCCTGCAGATTATTTCAGTTGTCTTAAAGCATTGTTGGATAAACATTCAGAAATACCAGACCCAAAGGAACAAGCTAAACCAGCTATTGCAGCTGCCTTTGTGTAGGATTTGTAAGCCCTGTACAGCATCAAATGAAGTAAGTGCTTACAGACTGGCAGGAAAAAGACTTAAAGTCCTTAATAAATCTTCACCATTTGCTGCCAATGGAGCAAAAAGGACCCTATGTTAAAATAGAAATAAATGCAAAGAAAATTCCATTCCTGGTGGACAGTGGTGACACAAGGTCTGTATTAAAAGTTACTTCAGACAGTCAAATACCAGTACTGAAACAAAGTAAAGAAAGTTGGTGTAACAAATGCTACTGTTACATATCCTGCTTTAAAGCCTATGTCCATTTATTTAGGTCCACTTGAAGAAAGTCATTCTTTTCTTTGAGTACAACTGCGTCAGAAAATCTGCTGTACAAACTGGATTGTACCATTTACTGTACACCAGAAGGGGTGGATCTAGATGTTCCAACAGAATCAGAGAGGGAAGTATTAGAATTCTCAGCAAAAGATAAGAAAAAGCCTTTTGAAGGCATATAGACAACTGAAAACTCCTGCAGCAGGTACCTGCTAACTTATGGGTTAAACATGCTAATGAAGTAGGTATATGAAAATCTACAAAACCTGTAAAAATAAAATTGAATCCATCAAAACCCCTCTATACAGTTTCCTAGTATCCACTGAATTCAGAAGCACAACAGAAAACCAAACCTGAAATTCAGTCTTTCATACAATAAGAAATAAATATTGCCAGCTAAAAGTCTTTGTAATACTCATATTCCCCCTGTAAATATATACAAAAATAAAATAAAATACTTATAGGTTTGTGAACGATCTGAGGGCTGTAAACAATGCAACTTTTCCTGTGGTTCCAAAACCAGCAACAATACTTAGTTGCATACCATCTACAGCATAATATTTTTCTGTAACAGATCTCTGTTCAGCATTCTTTTCTATACCTATCCATTCTGAAAGTCAGTTTTTGTTTACTTTTATTTATAAGGGACAGTAGTATACATGGACATGGGTGCCACAAGGATACACTGAATCTCTTTCATTATTTTCTCAAATTCTAACAAAAAAAATATTTAAAAGCTGTGACATTTCCAGGTGGGTCTGTGTTAGTGCAATATGTAAATAACTTACTAATAGCATCTGATTCTGTTCAACAGTGTTAACAGGATATCCTACATCTTTTAACTATCCTTGCAGGAAAAGGACACAAAGTATAAACAGAAAAATTACAACTATGGTTACCTCAGGTACATTATCTTGGTCATGTAATATCTCAGAGCAGGATCTTACAGTAGCTATCCTTCAGTCTGAATCATCTTTATTACTTGCAACAAAATGAAAGAGGAAAAAGGACCACACCGGATACTCAAAACAGTTCCAATTAGCGCTTTCATTTACTAAAATGAGTAAACTTCTTCAGACAATTTTGAGACACACAAGTACACTTAAATACAATACTTATCATGACATCATTTCCTTTAGAAAAAACATCATTTCCTTTGGAAAAACTTCATTTCCTTTGGAAAAACACAGCCTCATTTTAAAGTGCCAAACTCTAAAAAAACAAACTATATATCAAAAAACAAATGAATAATAAAAGTCCTTACAAATACTTCCAAAAATTCCATGTAAAAATACATTTATATAATTTAATAAATATACAGTAAAAAGTGATAAAAATATATAAACATAAATCTATCTAATTAACGCTTTTAATTTCAAGATGCTCTTAATAGAAACAAAGTCATTTAAACCTGGCAAAACTAAGGCATTTAATTTCAACTGCCAAATCAGTTCCTTCTCCTCTAATTTCAAATCCATCGGTCCACCCCTAAAATTATCTGGAATTTTTTCAATAACTAAGAACTTGAATTCATGTTTGGGACACAAATTAATATGCCTTGCAAGTGCATTGTTCAAATTATTTTTATCAATGGCATACAAGTGCTCATAAATACTATTCTTAAGAGGTCTTTCAGTTTTGCCCACGTAAAAAACGGGGCGATTTTTACATGAGCTCAAGTAAACCACCCCTCTGGTGTTACAATTGAATTTATCATTGATGTGGTATTTTTTGCCATTTATTGTAAAAAAGGTTACCACATCTATATATTTGCACCAATGGCAGGCCTCACATTTAAACATCCCACAATGTAGGGGATGACATTTTAAAGTACTATTTTCCAAAAGTGTTTTTAAATTCCTGCCTTTCCTAAATACAACAAAGGGAGCCTCTCCTACATGTTGTCTAGTCAAATTATCATCTAATAAGAAGGACCAATTTTTGAAAATAATTGATCTCAAAAAGGCAGCATCTACGGAAAATGTGGTTATAAAGCTCAACATTGCTAAATCACCATCTGACAACCCAGATGGTTGTTTAGGGACAAAATCCCTACGGTCCCAGTCAATTGCTGATGTATTGCAAGTAACATCCAAATTGTCCAGACTACAAGAGCCCAAATTGGTGAAAATAACAATATCCTTAACATTTAATAATGGTTTAAAGATACCACAAACTCTTTTAGAGGAGACTTCATCAATCAGGTCATTAACTAAATTGATGGGGTAGCCACGTTTATTGAACATTTCCTTCAATAACCTGCATTCATCTAAAAAATCATTCTCTAAGGTCACCATTCTTGCAGCCTGTACCAGTTGACCCTTAACAACTCCCCTTTTCTGATGAAAAGGGTGGCAACTGGAAAAATGAAGGAATGCATTTGAGTATGTGGATTTTCTAAAAATTTTAGAAATGACCCCGTCCAATGAAGGATGTTTAATCAATTCAACATCAAGGAAGCAAATTCGTTCAGTATTGAATTCCCAGGTAAATTCAAGGAAATTTGTGTATTTGGAAATATGTTTAACAAATGCTGCAGCAGAATTCCTACTACCTCGCCAAAGAATAAAAATATCGTCTAAATAACGGGTGTACCATGCAACTTTTTCTTGGAAAATATGATCCCTAAATAGGAATTGTTTTTCCCAGTGAGCCATCACTGTGTTGGCAAAAGTACCACCACACAGAGACCCCATGGCTACACCAGTTTTCTGTAAGTAAAATTCTCTGTTGAACAAAAAATAATTGTTACTCAAAACTATTTCCAACAAATAAATAATTAAATCTATAAAAGCACCATCCAAATGTTGTTCTAACAAAAAATCCCTGACCCATTCACAACCAAGCTCCCGAGGAATGATAGTGTACAAATCACAGAGATCGATTGTTAAAAAATTAAGGTTCTTAGAAAAAGGAAAATTATTCATGGCACCTAAAAATGCCCACGAATCCTTGCATATCTGAGTTTCATTTCTTAAAGCTTCCTTAAGTTTGACATCCACAAATTTAGCACACCCATAAGTTATAGACTGCCTCCCATCAATGATAGGATGGAAGGGAGGTTTTTCCAAATTTTTGTGAATTTTCGGTAAGCCAAATAAGGTAGGGGTGATTGGGTAGGGAATTAAGAGAAAGTTCAACAAATCAACATCAATGCGTTCCTCAATAAACAAATCATTAATGAAGCTTTTAATTTTTTGATATGCTCAATTCATTTCATTAAGAGAAACCTTTACATAAGCCCTATTGGTCAACAGAGAACTCATGTTTGGCCAGTCAGGTTGCGACTGTTTGGCCTCATGGATCCGGAAGTCCCAGTAACCCAGTCTCTCATGGTCCATCCAATTCTTCTTCGTCTGGGACATCAGCGTTTGCCTTAGGATCGCAGGATCGAGGCAACCATTTGCCAAAGGCTTCTGGTTCTTCTTTTGTGCCTTGTTCAGGCTTTCAGACTTCAAATGCACCCTCCAGCAGGACGAACGAGCGTTTGGGGAACAACGAAGATTTGGGCAGTACAGTAAGTATTATTCCGACTCTGGAGGACTGGTTCAAGGATCCAGCTTGTTCTGTCAATGGGTCCTTTCAGCCTGACAACATTAGAAACTCTGAAAGTGGCGAAAATAACTTAATTAACAATTTAAAGATTTATGACACCAAACTGTTCAAATTTAAAAAGTTGCAAATTGAGGTGCAGTATTTGTCTGAATGCATTAAGAGACAACAAGTCCCAAAGGGACTTAGACAATGACGGTTTCCTACTGGACTAGTTTCAAACTCACCCTTTCACAAGGAACTTTTAAGTTTGTTTGATCGACAAGGGATTGAGTTCATGGAACTTTTAATAAAAGATTATTGCGCACAGATGGATAATTTGAAAAATGAATTGGCATTATTGGACTCTAGTATCCAATCTGACAATTACTTTTTGCGCTATAAATTTGATTTTTTTATGCATTTTCACTAGTATTGATAATGCTTTGTTTACAATTAAAGAAAACAAAATCAAAAAACTTAATAGGGACTCTCTGGCTTATGAGAAGGGTCTGGTGTACCCTTTACCTCCTTCCAATGTAAATGTGAATGTGAACTTTGGTTCTAATAATGAATTAGGTGATTCTGGTGATAACTCTATTGCTGTGGACGATAATAATCGGATGCAATGAATGATAATTTGTTAGATGAAGCGTCCCCCAGTTAGGAGGAGTGAGAGGCTTGCTAACAAGAATATCACCAATAATGCAAACCATCAAAACAATACTAATACTAATGGTTCACATCAAAATCAGGGTTTTCAGGGACACAGGAAAACAAACACGGGAGGACAATTAAATCGTCCACAGCAACGCCAGTGGAAGAAGAAAACACAGAACAGGAGGAGGAGATAGTTCTTTCCTCTGGTCCCGTAGGACATATTAGTCCTATTAATACACAAAAGAGACCAGTTCAGATTTTATTTAACAGTACATAAGACTTTAGAATTTTCAATTATTCTACCTTTGTTCCTGCCCCTTTATTAATAGAGGTCTTAGCCAAAGGTTCAACCTTTGTCCCTTCAACTAGAAGTGACTTAGCAAGAACACTCATTGACCTCAAAACATATACTAAGAAACTGAATTTGAACGTGGTATTTGGGAACAATTCCAGTCTCACTAAAGAGTTCAGAATTGCAAGTATATTCAATCCACCTTTACACCCTTCCATTTTATTATTCAAAAGAATTTGCAAGAATGATTTTACAACACTTTTGACTACTAGGGGAGCCCTTAATGAAAGATTGTGTAATTTAACCCAATCCGAGAAGGATGCTTTGGATGATTTAAAATTTGCTGACATCCGTATTATTAAACTGGATAAGGGGGGTGGGTTGGTGTTTATGGACAATGAAAATTATAATTATAACATGAGTTCTCTGTTGACCAATAGGGCTTATGTAAAGGTTTCTCTCAATGAAATGAATGGAACATATCAAAAAATTAAATGCTTCATTAATGATTTGTTTATTGAGGAACGCATTGATGTTGATTTGTTGAACTTTCTCTTATTTCCCTACCCAATCACCCCTACCTTATTTGGCTTACCAAAAATCCACAAAAATTTGGAAATACCTCCCTTCCATCCCATCATTGATGGGAGGCAGTCTATAACTTATGGATGTGCTAAATTTGTGGATGTGAAACTTAAGGAAGCTTTAAGAAATGAAACCCAGATATGCAAGGATCCATGGGCATTTTTAGGTGCCATGAATAATTTTCCTTATTCTTAGAATCTTAATTTTTTAACAATTGAAGTCCGTGATTTGTACACTACCATTCCTCAGGAGCTTGGTTGTGAATGGTTCAGGGATTTTTTGTTAGAACAACATTTGGATGGTGCTTTTATAGATTTAATTATTTATTTGTTGGAAATAGTTTTGAGCAACAATTATTTTTTGTTCAACAGAGAATTTTACTTACAGAAAACTGGTGTAGCCATGGGGTCTCCGTGCGGTGGTACTTTTGCCAACACAGTGATGGCTCACTGGGAAAAACAATTCCTATGTAGGGATCATATTTTCCAAGAAAAAGGTGCATGGTACACCCGTTATTTAGATGATATTTTTATTCTTTGGCAAGGTAGTAGGAATTCTGCTGCAGCATTTGTTGAACATATTTCCAAATACACACATTTCCTTCAATTTACCTGGGAATTCAATACTGAACTAATTTGCTTCCTTGATGTTGAATTGATTAAATGTCCTTCATTGGACGGGGTCATTTCTAAAATTTTTAGAAAATCCACATACTCAAATGCATTCCTTCATTTTTCCAGTTGCCACCCTTTTCATCAGAAAAGGGGAGTTGTTAAGGGTCAACTGGTATGGGCTGCAAGACTGGTGACCTTAGAGAATGATTTTTTTAGATGAATGCAGGTTATTGAAGGAAATGTTCACTAAACGTGGCTACCCCATCAATTTAGTGGATGACCTGATTGATGAAGTCTCCTCTAAAAGAGTTCATGATATCTTTAAACCATTATTAAATGTTAAGGATATTGTTATTTTCACCAATTTGGGCTCTTGTAGTCCGGACAATTTGGATGTTACTTGCAATACATCAGCAATTGACTGGGACCGTAGGGATTTTGTCCCTAAACAACCATCTGGGTCCTCAGATGGTGATTTAGCAAGGTTGAGCTTTATAACCACATTTTCCATAGATGCTGCCTTTTTGAGATCAATTATTTTCAAAAATTGGTCCTTCTTATTAGATGATAATTTGACTAGACAACATGTAGGAGAGGCTCCCTTTGTTGTATTTAGGAAAGGCAGGAATTTAAAAACACTTTTGGAAAATAGTACTTTAAAATGTCATCCCCCACATTGTGGGATGTTTAAATGTGAGGCCTGCTGTTGGTGCAAATATATAGATGTGGTAACCTTTTTTACAATAAATGGCAAAAAATACCACATCAATGATAAATTCAATTGTAACACCAGAGGGGTGGTTTACTTGAGCTCATGTAAAAATCGCCCTGTTTTTTATGAGGGCAAAACTGAAAGACCTCTTAAGAATAGTATTTATGAGCACTTGTATGCCATTGATAAAAATAATTTGAACAATGCACTTGCAAGGCATATTAATTTGTGTCCCAAACATGAATTCAAGTTCTTAGTTATTGAAAAAATTCCGGATAATTTTAGGGGTGGACCGATGGATTTGAAATTAGAGGAGAAGGAACTGATTTGGCAGTTGAAATTAAATGCCTTAGTTCCACCAGGTTTAAATGACTTTGTTTCTATTAAGAGCATCTTGAAATTAAAAGTGTTAATTAGATAGATTTATGTTTATATATTTTTATCACTTTTTACTGTATATTTATTAAATTATATAAATGTATTTTTACATGGAATTTTTGGATGTATTTGTAAGGACTTTTATTATTCATTTGTTTTTTGATATATAGTTTGTTTTTTTTTTAGAGTTTGGCACTTTAAAATGAGGCTGTGTTTTTCCAAAACAAATTAAGTTTTTCCAAAGGAAATGATATTTTTCCAAAGGAAATTATGTTTTTCCAAAGGAAATTATGTTTTTCTAAAGGAAATGATGTCATGATAAGTATTGTATTTAAGTGTACCTGTGTGTTTCAAAATTGTCTGAAGACGTTTGCTCATTTTAGTAAACGAAAGCGCTAATTAGAACTGTTTTGAGTATCCAATGTGGTCCTTTTTCCTCTTTCATTTTGTTGCAGTTTGTTTTTTCTGAGTTTACATCTTTATTACTTAAAATTAAACTCAACCTCTTTGACTGCATGTCTAACTAAATATGAATGTGCACTTTTTTTCTAATCCATCTGTTTATCTAATACGCTGTTCTAAATCCTGCATCTTGGTTATCTATTGCTGAGGATGGTAAAAAGCATGATTGTGTGTGTGTGTGTGTGTGTGTGTGTGTGTGTGTGTGTGTAAGACTAATTATCTGCTTTCTTCTAGAAAGGACTTAAAGGATACTCCTATGCACAACACCAAATTAAACTTGTGGATGGTGCCTGATCAAAGTGAAATTTGGTCGCAAAAATAATATTTTCTTTTAACAAAAAAAATAGTATCATTTTTGCTATTAAAATTTTTCATTGAGTGCCCATCAAAAGGGCATAGATAATTTGGCAGATTATGTCACCAAGCAAATTATAAAAAAAGAATTGTAATAATTCTTATGTAATGCTATTGCAAAATTCTAATAATGATGACATGTTTGATTTTAATAAAGTATCAGTTTTCAAGCTGAAGCATCACAGGGAGAAGTTCAGAGGTGGCTCAAAGATGGATGTATTAAATCCTCTGATGGAATATGGCGACATCCGGATGGCCGAGTGTTGACACCTCCCCTCCTTGCTACCTAACCTGGTAAGGTCAGATCTTTTACTAGCCCATGCAGGTAAAGATAGCTTTATTTAATCAAATTACCTGAAGTTGGTATACCACTCATGTCTCCTCTTTTATACTTCAGTATGGTAATAACTGTGCAATTGTTTATAATACAATGTCAGCACAAATATACAAATATTAAGGCTGCGTACTTACCACCACCTTGGGGACCTTTTGTTAATGTGCAGCTAGACTTTGTCCAGGTGACTAAAGTACATAATTTACAATATGTTTTAGTAGTGATTTGCATGTTTTCTGCATGGGTAAAAGTTCACCCATGTCACAAAGTAAATTCTGTAAATTTGGTGTACCTTGTACTATTAATAGTGACCAGAAAACTCATTTTAATTCCCTGACCAGGGAGCTATGCAAAAATGTTTTTAAGTTGAGTCTTCACTGCCCCAACCATCCCCAATCATCTGGACTAGTTGAGATGGTTAATAGGACCCTTAAAGTTTTTTTTCAAAGATTTGTATTAAACACTCCTTAAATAGAGACACTTTGAATTCTACAAGGAAATTGAGACCCTGTGAAATATTAATGGGAAAACCCATAACCTTTCCAGCTGCTCCCCTTGTGTCAAATGAAAAGATTAATTCTAATGAATAATAAAAAAAAAGTATTAATTTCTTACAGCAGTATCTCTTCGTCTACCACCTGACCAGCCCTGTCACCAACTGCAGCTGGGTGACTGGGATTATGTGAAAACCTTCCAAATAAAAAACTGTTTGAGCTTGAGTTGGAAAGGCCCTTTACCTTGTAATCCTCACCATCCCAACTGTGGTCCACTGTGCAAGACAACCAACCTAAATTCACTCATCCCACTATAGGAATACATATCATGTAGGGGCCCAGATGAATCATCGTTGCTGGCAAAAGAAGATTAAAGTGAGAAGAATGAATCATCTGCCCATTGATGCACTGTTGTTGTGTCCTTTGGCTTTTCCCTGTTAGGGGTCGCCACAGCGGAAGTCCGGTCCGCTAATGATTGGCAGTAGATTTTTACGTGCCGAGTTGCCAGCCTTGACACACAACCTTCAATGAAGGTACACCCATTCATGCATGTCTCCACACAGAAGATGCTCTAGCTGAGAATTGAACAGGACAACGTCTTACTGTGAGGCGACAACACTACCACAGCACCACCACCGCAGATTGCCCAGTGATGTGTATAAAGAGAAAATTCAACTAAAATAGCACTTCATGATGAATCCTTTGACAACAGGTACTTTTGCTCTGTTTTTGTTGCTGTTTCCTTTAATAACCTGGTCAAGAGAAAATAGTTTCCTGTTGGTTCTTTGACAGTACACTGTTGACTTAAATTTGACAAACTTGTGTGTGTTTGCATATACCTCAACATTCTAAGGTAGGGATTCCCATGAGTCCACTTATTACATCACAGGTAACAGTAGAAAAATAACTTAGTGATACTAATCTAACCTGGCGTAATGTGACTATTTTTTTTTAAAGGTTGTGTCTCTTCAGCTTGCCACCACAAACAGTGGAGACACGTGTTATGCTAGAAATGGGACTGTGCCAGTGGGAATCACCAGATCTACTAGACATGAAAGTGAGTTTGTTGTTTCATGTGTCTCCCAGTGTATATTTAGACATGAAAGTGTGTTGAACCCTTTACAGTTAAGAAGCTATGACTGGAGGCATGGCATGGGCATAATAGATGATTGTTACATTTGTGTTGATCATGCCTACCCTTGGTTACCCACAAACTGATCAGGGTGTTGTTTTGTAGGCTATATTACTCCTGTTATTCAACATTTGGAGAACCCTCCAGCAAGTAGATTGAGAATGGGTGGAGTAAGTATTTTCAGTTTTACTCCTCGGTATAGAGTACAAAAGGACAATGCTTGAAATCACCATGCTTGCTGAAATTCTTCAGAAGTTAGCTCTGACTATACTTCACATCACATCACAATGCCAAATCAAAAAATGATTGCAGTACAAACTTTAGTGTTACAGAACTGATTGGCACTTGATATAATGCCTGCTACAAAAGTGGGGTCATGTGGCCTCATAACGGTCATTGTTGTTCTTATATTGCTGACTATCATAATGAACAAGAAAAGTTGGCCAATTTCATGGAGCAGAGGGCTGAAGATTTGGACAGTATTTCTAAACAATGGACACTTTTTGAATGGCTGGGCAGTGTATTTGTTAACCTGGGAACTAGTATATTACAAGGTATCAAAATCAGTATTATTCTTTTAATTGTTTTAATACTTTCTGTTCTAAAGGCTGTAATCACAAAGTGCTTGATCGCACCTGCATGTGAAATGCCACTTTTACCTAATGATAAACTTAAGATAAATGAAAATTCAATGACTGCAAATGCTAAATGATGATTATTATGATGCTAAAGTGCATTTTATAAAATTAAGGAAAATCAATATATAATTATGTATTTTATGAGGGTCTATATCACAAAGTCAAAGTTTGAAAAGAGCGAATGCTCTTAAATCGACACAAAATACTCAAAAGCACAGAAACCCAAATGTACAGAACAGAGATTTTTTCCCAGGGGAAAAAAAAATCGCTGCTCCAAAAAACAAATCAAAAAAACAAGATAAAGTGGGGGGGGGTCGACCATGGCTGTGCCCCCAACACCCCTATACTTAAATAAACCAACTTTGAGATTGCACCACAGTGGAGGAAATGGCAAAGTCCCGACAATGGCCCAGTGATTTTTTTTTTCCCTGAGAAAAAAATCGCTGTTCCGGCTGTTTGACTTTCTGTGGCTTTTCGTATTTGGTGTTGATGTAAGAGCGTTCGCTCTTTTCAAACTTTGACTTTGTGATAAAGACCCTTTTATGACACTAATAGTGTCAAAGGGGGGAGTCTGTTAGAGAAAAATGCATCTCCCATGATTATTCTACACAAAATACATATTAACTTACAGTCTCTGCACAAATAAAATGTTAAATACTTAGGTTAAAAATGATATGTAATATAAAATGCATAGTTATGCAAACAATAGATACTTATTGTAGTTCTAAGTATTTCACAACTGCATTCTAATATTAAGCTGCAAAGTGTATTAATAGATGACTGAAGGCAAAGAAAGTGCTGAAGGAGTTAAGGGATGTACTATGGTTTACAGAGACTGGAATGCCCAAGAAGGGAGGAAAGTACACAATGTAAAAGAGATTTTGTTTTATGTGAGCTCGGACCTTCTCAGGCTGGGATGAGTAGTTACAAGGAATGTTGGAGAGATAAAAAATTACTGGTACTGAAATTTGCAAGGTAAAAAAACAAGACTGATTGCCAAGCCAGGTGGCTTGTGTTTTTCTAAGTGTTCATGTGCAGCACTAAGCGAGAAGCATGAGGGTCTGCAAAAACCCTATTTCCTAACATAAAAATTCTTCATACAAGTTACTGATAACAAAGATTATAAAACCTGTGTGACTTTGCTGCTTGGTGAGACTGATTTTTAAACATTGTGAAGATAGTCTCCCAGCGCTGATGTATGGGGTTTAAATAAAAAGAAAATGTTTTGCACATCCTGAAGAGTTATTCTTGACTCAAGACTAAAAGGTAATTAATGTTATTTATATATATTTTAAACTGCACTTTAACACATTTTTCTGTCATATACTACCCTGACACTCTGTTCCAGTTGGCTGCAGCCCCCCTGATTCTAGATTTGAACCCACATTCAGACTTCCCTTCTCTTCACCCACCACTCCCAGATACTTGAACCTGTTCACCTCTTCCAGTATTTTCCCTTCTGTCTCAGTTCTCACTGTCTTCTGATTTCTCCCTATTTGCTGCCATTACAGCTGTCTCATTTATACTCAATTTCATCCTGTGTGCCATTTAGCTTTGTATTGCATTTACCTGTTATTTGCTGAAGTTCTTGTTCAAAGTCTGACTGTAATGCCACATCATCCAAATACATCAGCTTTCTTAATCTGACCCCTCTGACCTGTTTATTAATGTAGTCCATCACCAGTATGAACAGCAGTGGGCTCAGAACTGAACCCTAATGCACACCCACTCTAACTTGGAACTGCAAGTATGAACACTGTTCATACATGTGTCGTTAGGTCCATATACATAGCCTACATTAATTCTACCAATGTTTCTAGGACTTTGATCCATTACAAATCCACCCAAATCAGCTTTCTTGGGACTTTGTCATATGGTTTCTCCAAGTCTAGGAATGCCCAGTTGGACTCTTTCCTCATCTCTAGATTTCTTTTCAACTCTCTGTCTTACTTTAAATATCTGGTCAGTTGCATTGCATCCTGATTTGAATCTGAACTGCTGATTTCCCATCTTACTTTCTACTACTCTGCATAGTCATTTATCAGTTGCCCTCTCCCGTACTTTCATACAGTGTAACAGGAGTTTAATATCTGCCCATCATTGTGAATGTCCCCTTTGTTTTTCTACAGTAGCACTAGAATGCCTATTCTCAGTCATCTGGATGCACCTTTCTCTCCATACTGCTATGAGTAACCTCTGGAGCCATTTCTCCCCTGTCTAATGCAACATATTGATCTTATCTGCCATGACCTCATCTGAGCTGCTGCTTACCCTGATTTCATTTTCATTAGTCCTGTTCTTATTTCTTCTGTGGTGGGCTCCTTTTCTTCTTTCATTGTAGGCTGTCTGAGGTAGTACACCTTCTGTTGTTTTTTTTTTTCATTCAGAAGCTGCATGAAGTACTCCTTCTGACTTTGATGTTGTGTAGACTGGTGAGCAGGTTGTTGCTGGCTTCTGTTATAAGGAGTGTCTGATGACTATATTCTTTATCATTCTGCCTTTTTCTTGCAACCTGATAGAGTTTCTTTGTGCCATCTACTAAGTCCCTTTTCAGAGAATGATAGAATGCCTCTGATGGCTTGTTCTTTGCCACTGCAACTGCAGTCTTAGCTTCTTTGTTAGCTAAGCAGTATTCCTTCTTAGCCTTATCTGGCTTTTCAATTTCCCACTTTTTCCTGCATCCCATCTTTCTTTCAATGAGTCCTGGACTTCCGCATTTCACCATCACCTTTCCTTATGTACCTTATTTCCATGCCTGGCTTGGCTGCATATCTGTTCTAAAGTTCTCACACATGCTGTTTTGAGGTGCTGCCATTCTTCTTCATCTCTACCTATTTCTTCTTCTTCTTGAGGTGTTAGAGCCCTGAGTATTTCTTTGAACTCATGTGCTTTCTTGCTAGCAATCTTCAGCCTTGTCTCTGTTGACCTTAAAATCTTCTCTGACCACTGCTTGCAGCTGATTGTGGCAACCAGTGGTTTATGTTGTGGGCCAACTGTTTTATTTGGGATGATTTTGCAATTGCTGATTCTATTACAGTCCGCTTTCCTTACTATGAGGAATTCTACCTGAGTTGCATGTTGGCCACTCTTGTATACGATCTTGTGACTGTCTCTTACTAAACCGTGTGTTCACCACCATCAAGCCATTTGCAGAGAGGTCTAGAATGGTATCTTCTTCTTTGTTATTCCTGTTGCCTAACTCGTGTGGATCCAGTCTGTCCTCATATCCTGTTTTGTCTGTCTGTCTGTCTGTCCTGATAAGTGCATTCAGGTCCCCTATTACAACTTATGTTGTCCTGTTTTATCTAGTAGGCCCTGCAACTGCTGCCTGAATGTACTTTTTTCCTGACTAACATAACCTTGCTGCAGGGCATAACCTGAGCTTATGAATACTGCCCTAACAATACACTGGAGTCTGATTGCCATGAGTCTGTCACTAATTCTGAGAGCATCTGTCACTGTCTTCTGAAGACTCTCCCTCACCACAATTCCCACATCATTTCTAGTCTGTCCTCCCCCCATTGAATAGAATACTTTGGATCCCAAGCTAAGTGGCTTTGTTGCACTATTCTTCCATCTTGTCTCTTGGATAGAGAGGATGTTCAGTATCCTCTTTATCATCATGTCATGCACTTCCCAGCTACATCCTGTCAATGAACCTATACTGAGTGAAACAAACTTTAGTTCATGCTTGGAAGGTTGGTTTTATGTTCAGCCTTCTCTTAACAGAGCTATCCCAGGTAACCCAGGCTAGGCAACTGGACACTGGACAGCCAGTAGCTTATTAACTCAGGGTTGTTGGGCATACAATGGCTAATAGGGGCACATAGACCCCTCCCATTGTTAACATGGGTCTGCTGGCGTAAGCAGGAGTAGGTCAGGTCCTCAATCCACTTATCACCAGCAAATACCTATGACCATCAGTCAGCATGACCAAATCACCTATCGCCAATTTTTACACCATCACTTGGTTAGCCTTGACATGACACACAGTCTGTGGCCCATGTTTACCTGTCTATAGCATACTGTGCACCACAATAGATGCCCAAAGAGGTTAATCTATGTAACTCTTCCCCCAAGAGGTACCATTAAGAGCCTGTGCTGCTGCCCAAAGCTCCATTCCTGGGTAAGTATGAGGTGGAAGCATCCAGAATGTATTTGGAAGTTGGAAGAAAGCCCACAGAGATGCAGAGAGAACACAGGTACTTCACACAAGCATTGTCCATAGGTCAGGATTGAACCTTGTGCCTCGTGCATGGGAGGTGAAAACTTTAACCATAATGACAACTATACCCTGCAAAAAAAAAATGTTAAATTAAAAAAATGCATTCATAGTTAATATTGCAACATTAAATTCATAGACTTCATGCTGTCCAGTTATTCACAGCCAAATAATAAACCCACTGTCAACAGTCAACAAAATAAAGAAATAGAAGACTGCTCCCAAATAATATGGCTCATATGATACTCCTGTTCACTACATTTAATTCCTTCAATTACACCATAACTACTCTTGGGATGCAGGAATTAAATATTTACACACACAAGAGATGTGACCATCAGTTATAGCCCCTTGTCCAGATGTATACATTCAGATGTTTGTTTTTGATAAAATGAACCAACAAATACATAAATAATGAGCAAGAAGTGTATTCAGCTCACTGGTATGAGAACCATACAGTGCAAACAATTCCTTCACCCTTGCCCTCCCTGTCACTTCACTCAAGAATAAGAGACAAAGACCCAGGGATAGATTTTAAATATTTCTCTTATATACTTAGAAAGTTCTTAGAATAACAAGCTTTGCATTAGCAATCATTTTCTGAAGGACACAAAGTCTGAAACTCACATGCCTTTCATTATTTACTGACTGTAATCCACAATAATTTACCAGAAAACTACACATTTTACAAGGAACAATCCAAAATACTCATTGAAGTCTTTGTTCAAGAATTTTATACAAAGTCAAAAATAATGGGGGGATAAAGGTCCAAACTAGGACCAATTTTAAGTATTACTTTCTTTTATCTATTTTTAACTAGGGAAACCCACTGGACAAAGCACTCCTTTTTAATAGCAAGCCAGGACCTTTGAGTGACTTACTCAAAGTCACACAGTAAGCAAATGGAGATTGAAGAATTCAAACCCAGTACTTTTGACTACAGGAAATGATTCATTAACAGCTCATAAAATTAAGAGTCAGATAAGTTTAATTTACTTAAAATGTTAACAGAACAACAGGTGTTGCATGAGCATACATTGTTTTAAAGAATAAGAACTATGAAACTTTACTGGCATCATTAATAAACTGTAATCCTCAATGATTTACCAGAAAGGGATACTAATAAATGTTTGACAGTTGGTAAAGAGGATTAAGGCTCCAAGCTTTTAATGAGCTGTCTTCTGTAGTTAAGGTACAGGGTTTGATTCTTTCTACTTCCTGTCAAAGGAAAAAACAACTTCAAAAAGATCAATACACGGCAGGTTCAGGTTAAGGCACTTTAATTCTTGCAGCAAGGAGACAAAAACGTGCTAATACAGAGTTTGTCTAACTAGAATCAGGAAGTGAAGCCATTCTTATACATTTCTTACAAGACATTGCCTACTAAGCTGACGTAACAAATCACAAGTTCTTACAGTATTATTTCATAGCAGCTGTTTGTCCATGATTTTCTGCTGACACTATCAAGTTTATGAAAAAACTTTCTAAGAAAAACAACGTGGCCTTGGAGACCACCTTTTAGATACAAACTTCTCACTATGTGATGTTACTATTCAAGGTACTATGTCTAATTCGAGCACAAGGCAAGTACAGATTACAGTTCATTTCTTCAAGCAGTCTTTGTTCAACTGTATCTATCTTTTTCTGCAGCTGTGCATGTTCTCATAACACGAACAGAGCTGATTGTTATGTTCAATAACGTTATAGAAAACAGTATTGTTCTATTCATTATTTTCCTGACCTAGCAGATAATCACCTGCTTCTCAGTAAATTTCCAAAAGGCATAAACATGAATTTTGCTGTGCTAGCAAATACTAGGTCAGAGAGCATCTTCCAGTTTCAGAAAGCATCTCATAGTTTCATACAAAACTAAGCTGTACATAAAATAGAATGAAACGTGTTAACCCTTTTAGCTTCTAATAAGCACCAAATACATACATTAATACATATTTTTTCTGACATTTCCACTAGCCCATTTGCCTACTGTTTGACTCTCAGCAAGTCTCTTAACCAGACAGTGCTACTTGGTATGGTCCTAGGACATAAACTGGAGGCAAAATCAGGGTTTCCATGTGTATTTTCTGAATGATAATTTGTGTGTGTGTGTGTGTGTGTGTGTGTGTGTGTGTGTGTGTGTGTGTGTGTGTGTGTGTGTGTGTGTATGTGCAAGTGTGTGTATGTGCAAGCGTGTGCACTCACATTGGTGGATGTCTGAATGTGATAGCATTGGGAGGTGTCTTTGCTAATGAAATGTAGGGACTGCTAGAGAGAGAACACTACCTCCATCGGGTCTGACAATGTTACTGCTACAAGGAGATTTTGAGACATGCTAATGAACTGATAAAAAGGTATTTCTTAAAGAGGGCATAGCAGTCTCTGAACTGCATTTTTTCACTGTAGTGATAATTGATCTATGTAAGCTGAGGTGGTACAGCAGTAGTGTTGTTGCCTCACAGCAAGAGGTTCTTCTGTTCGATTCACGGCTGGAGTGCTTTCTGTGTGGAGTCTGCATGTCCTCCCTGTGGTCGAGTGGCCTCTGAAAGACATGTGTGAATGGGCGTGCCTTTGCTGAAGTTTGGGCGTCAAGCTGGCAACTCGGCACCATAAAAAATCTACTGCCAATCATTAGCAGACCGGAGTTCTGCTGTGGCGACCCCTAAACGAGGAAAAGACGAAAAGACAAACAAGTGATGATTGACCTACGTGTGATAGATAACTAATGTGAGGGGTGAGTATTTTTTTGAATCACAGGGTATTTGTAGCAATGAGTGTTGTGAATAAGTAGTGTAAAAAAAACAACAATGTGCACACTGCTGACATGCTCTATGTAGTCTTCCATACAGAATGTGTGGCATGAGATCTGCAGTCTTACAAAGACAACATGAAGATGAATATGATAAGACAATCACATAAAATAATAATAACTGCTTTCCAAATAATCTGAATGTTCAGTCACATAATGTGAATGGAAGAGTGTTGACAGCGGCACAAGTAAACCTGCCATGTGCAGGTTAGCAGCAAATAATGCGGCTGCCCCATATTTTGCATCATTTGGTACTTAGTTTTGTACACTGGTTACTCAAACAAAGCAAGTTCATTCTAAGAATGGAAGTAGACAAATAAGTTTGTCTTGAGTACAGAGATGCACAGAGCCATCTTAAGGTCATCACACTTGGGTTATCCTGTCGTCAGGTGGTCCCACAGTCGGCCTGAGTTCCAAAGTCTTGGTCCGGCGTTGGTTGCTGTCACTTCTTCCCTGACGTCAGTGCGCCAGGGGTATATAAGAGGCATTCAACTCCATTTTCTTCAGTCTTTCTTGCTGTGTGGTGCCCGAAGCAGAAGCAGTTCGCAAGTGCCGGTCGGCCGACACCTGAGATTTTCAAATCGAATTTCAGTCTGAAGTCTTCAAAGCTAAGTACCCCATTGGGGAACCTTTTCTTGCCTCAGTCCGATGTCAGAAAAAGTTAACAATTGCATTTCTTGTGGGAAGCAAATACCTCATAAGGATTTTCATTCTTATTGTATACCTTGCCTAGGCCCAGACCACGACATCACTGCTTGTCGTTTTTGTGCTAGGTTCAATAAGCGAACTATAAAGCGACACTTTGATTTCGCTCGACACTACTTCGGTAGGAAATTTAATAATACTATGCTGTCAGAGCAACCGACTACCGGTGTGCATAAAAAATGCAAAGATAAAGATAGGCAGCCTAGATCCAAGCCAGACTCTGAGGCCTCTGCTGGGCCGGTCACCGGTTCTCCGGTTTTCAGTGAGGCACCTACGCAGCCCCTGATGACTGCTGAATTGGAACCCCAGACCGCTTCGGAATCTCAAGCAGAGAGTACTAGGCCAACGCAGCCATTTTCTTTAGGCCTTACCGACAACATTGCAGAAGGAGAAGCCGGTGCTGGGGAAACACCTTCGGTTTCAGAAGGTGTCTTTAGACCGACTACCCTCACCATAAAATCTTATGCTAAGCTTAAGACTCCTTTAAAACCTAAAAAGACTGTCCATCAGTCTCCAGTTCAAGGCCCCATGCCTAAGAAACAGATGCTTAAGATGGCTGAAGATTTGATTACTCTGATCAGGAGTTCCCAACCCTCCCCCCCAGACAAAAGGCCAAGACAAGAGGAGGATTATGCCTCCTCTGATCAAGTTTCTATTTCTTCAGACTCCTCTGAGGAAAAGGATTACTCCTTCCTCCTTTTGAAGATTCTGATGCTGAAGATTCCATTCCCTCAGCATCTCCCCCTGAAGACTATTCCTTTGGGGAAACCTTACATACCATGAGGAAACATTTCCACTGGGAAGGTCAGGACTACTCTGACTCAAAAGGCTCTGAGAGTTTCTTTTACTTCCCCAGCACAGACCACTTGCTATCCCTCCAGTTTTAGACATTGTGGATGATGTTTACTTAGAATCTAATCTAAATCCAGATTCTCTGCCACCTGCTCCAGCCAAACCAGACAGATATTATAGAGTGCCTGATTCATACAAATTCCTTTACAAAAGCCCTGTTGCTGACCCAGAAACAATTTCCCAGGGTCCCAAAGGGGCTAAGGCTTCTACGGCTAAAAATCCTGTTCCCTCTGAAAGGGACTCCAGAGCACTAGATAGGTGGGGGAAGAAGGTTTACACCTCAGCTACTCTAGCTATGAGAGCACTAAATTGTCAATTTCACATGCTGAAATATCAGCAATTCCTAATGTCTCAAATAAAACAAAAGATGAGCACGCACTCTCAACAGTCTGAATTCAAGGAAATGCAGGATCTATTGCATGCAGCTGAACAGGTGGGCAAACATACTTTACAATGTGTTTTTGATTCCTTGGAAGCTTCGTGTAGAGCAGCTGTTACTGGGTCTGTTATACGTAGGCATGCTTGGTTAAAGGAACAAACTCTGCCTGATCATGTTAAAGCAAAGTTACTGGATTCACCCTTACAGCAGGATGTCTTATTTGGTGTCAAAGCAGAAGAGGTTTTAAAGAAAATGGAGGATAAGGCAAAGTCTATGCAGATGGTCAAAGATTTCTTACAGGTACAACCCCCTTGTTTCAGCAGAAATTGGCCAACAAAAAATTGGTCCTTTCCAGCTTCTGACAGACCACAGAGGGGTAAATACAGATGCACTAGGGGCAGAGGTCAAGCACAAATCCCTTACAAACCTCGCCAATGGGGCACTGCAACACAGAAGGGAGGAGAAGACAGGCCCCAAACTACTAGAAGACAAACACAATGACTTAACCCTCAAACTGCCAAGCAAAACTCTCTTGGCAGCTCCCTTGGGAGGAAAATTAGCACTTTTTGCAGACAACTGGCGCATCATCACAAAGGACAAATGGGTCCTAGACATTATCTCACAAGGATACAGATTCCATTTCCACACCTTGCCAAGGATACAAGGAATGCCAAACCTGCCACAAAATCAATGGGCAGAGGCACAAAAACAAATTGCAGCTCTCATGGACATGAAAGCCATTCAACTGGTACCTACACAGGAGCAAGGCCAAGGATTTTATTCAAGGCTCTTTCTAGTCCCCAGAAAGGACAATGCATGGAGACCCATTCTGGACCTTTCAATTCTAAACACCTACTTGCAAGTACCCAAATTCAAGATGCTAACACTTCAGCAGCTTCTTCCCATGTTGGGCAAGAAGGCTTGGCTAGTAATGTTGGACCTCAAGGAGGCATACCTGCATGTCCCTATCAGACAAAATTGCAGAAGATACCTCCATTTCATTGCAGGTTCAACCCATTACCAATTCTCTGCACTGCCCTTTGGCTTATCTACTGCGTCCAGGGTCTTCACAAAATGCCTGGCACCAGTAATTGCATACTGCAGACAAAGAGGAATTCAAATATACCCATACCTGGAAGATTGCCTCATCCAAGCAGAAAGCAAGGACATTCTCTTTCAACATCTGGCGTTTGTCAAACACCTTCTAAGTTGCCTAGGGTACACAGTAAACGAAAAGAAATCAAAACTAGTGCCCTCACAGAACATGACATTCCTGGGTGCCAGCTTGAATACAACGGCCCAGATGGCTTATCTCAAGTGAGACAAGCAACTACAACTAACTCAATACTTCAAAATAATGGCAACAAAGACCCAACTCCCTGCAAGAAAAATTCTGCAGGCCTTGGGATTCATGGCATCTTGCATACTACTAATACCATTTGCAAAACTGCATATCAGGAAATTACAACGGTACCTGAAAAGCGTATGGACTCAACACAGCCACAGCTTGGAAACAATGATACCTCTCATTCCCTGCCTTCAACACGAGTTTCTATGGTGGTCATAGGCATGTCACCTCAACAAGGGTCAGTCGTTCACCTTACCCCCAGCCAGGCAAACTATGACAACAGATGCATCGGACTATGCCTGGGGGGCACACATGGCAGGACAGTGCGTTCAAGGCAAATGGACTTCAGACAAAGATATCTGCACATCCATCAAAAAGAAATGCTAGCTGTAAAAAATACTCTGACAGCCTTCAAGGACCTCTTACATCCATGACAGCTTATAATAAGGACAGACAATACCACAGTAATGTGGTACATAAACAAGCAAGGGGGTACACACTCCTACCCTCTATGCAGGCAAGCAATGACCTTGTGGAACACAGCACTGAATTACCAAGTTCAATTACAAGCACAATTCCTGCCAGGAAGAAAGAACACATTGGCAGACGACTTAAGCAGGAACATCATGGATCAACACGAGTGGAACATGGATCCACAAGTATTTGCAATGATAACTCAAAAATGGGGGCGCCCAGACATAGACCTGTTTGCCAACCCCAAACACAATCAACTACCAAAATTTTGCACAAGGACATTCCACCATCAAGCTTGGAAAGTGGACTCACTCTTATTCAGTTGGAAAATGTTGACAGTATATGCCTTCCCTCCACTGCCCCTTCTAACAAAGGTGCTGCTGAAAGTCAGAATGGAGAGACCACAAATGATACTCATTGCCCCAGACTGGCCACGCCAGCACTGGTACCCACTCCTAAGAAACATGGCTCACGGCCCACCATGGATTTTACCACAAATTCCTCATCTGCTCACACAGCAAGACAGTCAGATTCTACACAGCCAGCTCAAGACCTTACATCTGGCTGCATGGCAAATCACCTAAACAGCCAGCCAGCTCCTCTATCACAAGCCGTTATGGATGTCATTCTGGAGGCCAGGAGGCCCAGCACCAGGAAAGCCTACTCAGACAAATGGAAAATATTTTGCACCTGGAACCAAGCTAAAGGCCAAATTCCCCTTGAGCCGGACATACCTCAGATTCTACAATATCTAACTGAGATGTTACACAAAGGACTTTCCTTTTCATCTATTAAAATCCATGCCTCAGCTATTACAGCTCATTATAACATGAATCCTCCTTTATTTTCACATCCACTTCTAAGGCAGTACCTCAGAGGGGCCAAAAACATAAGGATTCCCAGGAGAGCACCAACGACAACTTGGGACCTCAACTTTGTTCTGGAAAAGCTTACGCTACCACCATTTGAGCCAGCTTTCTCAGCTGATTTAAAATTTATATCATGGAAAACTGCCCTGCTGCTAGCAATTACTTCAGCCAGAAGAGTCTCAGAGCTACAGGCACTAATGGCAGTGGAGCCTTTCCTCATTTTCCATCAAGACATAGTCTCTCTACGAACTAATCCCTCCTTTATGCCAAAGGTGGTATCCAGTGTGGATCTAAATCAAACCATCCATTTACCCACTTTTTTCTCAAATCCACAGAACAAAGGAGAAAGACTCCTGCACTCATTGGACATTCACAGGCAACTATGTTACTACTTGGATAAAACTAAGGCTTTCAGAAAATCTGACCAGCTTTTTGTATCCTATGCAACAGCATCACAAGGAAAGGCTATCTCAAAACAGACCATTTCAAAACGGATAAGACATTGCATACGTTTTTGCTACACCCATCATGGAAAACCAGTTCCTGTTAGCATAAGGCCCCACTCCACCAGGGCAGCAGTTACATCTACAGCCTTCCTCAGGGGGGTGCCAACCAAGGATATTCTGGAAGCTGCAACTTGGAGTTCAGTACACACCTTCACCAAACACTATCACTTACCACTATACTCTAAGACTAGAGCTGGCTTTGCCACTGCAGTTTTGCAGGGCCTACTACCCTCTTCTAACCCTGTTTGATTCCACCTCCCATCCTTAGCTTTGGGATTCAACCCAAGTGTGATGACTGCAGCAGGGTAATACGATGAACATAGTACAGTTTTATACCTACCATAAATGTAGATGTTCGAATGTTCACCCTGCTGCAGTCCAGGTTACCCTCCCTCCATCCCCTCTGATCTAACTGAAACCTTTCTATGCCTTTATATCTGATACAACCTTTGGGGTGTATTTGCTTATAGCTGGAGGTATGTTTTGTTTATTATTGGTACTATGTAGTGACCTCCTATTGGGGGGGGCACCTGACATTTGGGGCAAGAAAAACTGAAGAAAATGGCGTTGAATGCCTCTTATATACCTGACGTCAGGGAAGAAGCGACAGCAACCGACGCCGGACCAAGACTTTGGAACTCAGGCCGACTGTGGGACCGCCTGACGACAGGATAACCCAAGTGTGATGACTGCAGCAGGGTGAACACTCGAACATCTACATTTATGGTAGGTATCATATTTCAGTGATAACATACCCACTAATGCTGATGGTGATGTAAACACCTGTGTATGCCTTCATCCATCCTAGTGGTGACTGCAGATGCTTGTCTGTGCCTTCACTGAGCCTGCTAGTGATGTATGCCTTCACCCATTCTGGTAGTGGTGATCAGAGTCCCTGGTCCTCAAGTCCACCCATCCAGCAATAATCGTATTCTTGTGCTTAACTCTTCGCACATCTTGGTAGCAAAAGGGACTTTCTTGTTTATCCTGTGACACACTCCAGAAATAACAGGCGTACCCATATTTAATAATATCATGATACTGATGGAAGTCCCCTGCCTACCTTGTCACCCATCCAGTCCAGCTTGTTAGTGACTGCAGCCTCAGCCTACTCCCACCTAGCCTGTCATCTGCTACAACCCCTTTCTTAGGAAACTGGCATACATTCTGCTGAATGTATCTACTGCTTTGGATAAAAAATATATTACAGATCAGGCTCTGTCAGAGTGAAGATATTTTTTTATGTTTTATATACAGTATATATATATATATATATATATATATGTATATGTGTATATATATATATATATATATATATATATATATATATATATATATATATATATATATATATATATATCTTCTTCTTTCCGCTGCTCCCGTTAGGGGTTAGGGGTCGCCACAGCAGATCAACTGTTTCCATTTCTTTCTGTCCTCTGCATCTTGCTCTATCACACCAACCGCCTGCATGTCCTCTCTCACCACATCCATAAACCTTATCTTAGGCCTTCCTCTTTTCCTGTTACCTGGTATATATATATATATATATATATATATATATATATATATATATATGGTTTACTATTGAAATGTCGAACGGCACTAAATCGACTGTACTATAGTCGAACACGGAAGTTCGAAAATAGTAATGTCGACGTCAAAAAAACAATCTAGGAATGGTTTTAACATGGGTCGAGGTAGGTGTTCAGTATTATTCAGAACTACAAACATCTACCCTACCTCGACCCATGTTGACTTCTTGCTTACTTAAAGTTACTAGTATACATTTCTTGGCTTTTAGTTTTAGTCCATGGTTTTGACACCAGTTATTCATTTCAGAAAGGCCCCCTTGGAGAATCTTGGTATCCTCTGGAGAGTTTATGATGTTGCCACATTTACAGTCATCCACAAACTTGAGTGGCCAGAAACCCTTAAGAATGACTTTGACTGCTGAGAAGTAAATGCCAAAGAGGAGTGGCCCAAGGACTATACCCTGGGGTACAGCACTAGTAACATGTCTTTTGTGGAGGTAGAGCAGCCCACCCTAGTTTCTTGAGCTCTGTTTGTGAGCCAATTTGCTATCCAGATCGGATACTTTATCGATAATACCTGAGAGTGGGATAGTGTTGACTGCCTTCAGGAGGTCTAGGTGTGTGGTATATACTGCTTTGTCCTAACCTTCTCAAAGAAGTCAACCAGGTTAAGTAGGCAGGATCTGCCATTGACAAATCCAAACTGACTTAGGTTGAGAGATTGTAGACTACCTATGTTCTTATTTATTAACCCTTTAATGATCTTTTCCATAGCCGTACAGATGAAGCTGGTCAGACTAAGGAGTCTGTAATCACCTGGATCCATTGAACTCCACCTTTGGGCAAGAGACAACAGTTGCTGTTTTCTATTCATGTGGCACAGAGCCTATTTGGTGGTTGAAATTGAATAGCCTCTGTAGAGAGGGCTGACAGGTCATGTTTCAGGCTGGCCAGTAAGCAGTCTGGTATGTTATCCAGTCCCATAGAAGTAGTTTTCTTGGCCTTAGATATTGCCTTAAAGACTTGTCCATGGAATATTTGAAGGACGGGTACAGAGGCAGGTTGGAGAACTGGGAATGTAGGAGGGGAGAGGGGTATAATTTTATGTAAGAGAATAACATACAGATTGCAAACTGGTACTTATAAGTATCCCTCATATGTATAATGGGTTTATGTACAGTAAGCACTTTTTAAACATTTAATAAAAGGTGTCAGTTCACCATTGTACAATCTATTGAATGTGATTCTTCTACAGTAAACTTAGAAATAAAGTTTAGCTGCTAACACAAACTTAGGGTGTTCCCTTTAAAGACTGTGTTAGTTCCAGGGCTGGATCAGGTATCTGACTTAAAGTCACATGTTCTTTGAAGATGGTGATGTGGCCAGGGATGGGCTACTGAGAACTGAAATGAAGCTATCCAATTACAGCCAAGCTGGAAAGAAAGAGCAACCAAACAGAAACTAGGTGAAGTAAACCTTGGCTCTAGATGATTGTCACTGTTGAGGTAGCACCCTGACCCCATGTGCAGAAATGGGAAAAAAGAGGTTGCGGATGGATGCATGCTTCCACATGTGGAGTACAATTACTGGTGCACTTCCATGTACAGGAGAGGAATGTTATCATGATAAAGCCTTCAGGCACTAAAATTAATGCCCGATCTGCTCACGGGGCTTAACGCCTTTCCTTAGTCCTGTCTGCTTCACCAGGATTAGTTACACAATTTAAAAGCAGTTGTGCTTTTCAGCGACAATAGACACAACGCTGATACTTAATTTTTCGTTAATCCTAGGTGATATTTTAGCTATCTGATAAAGCCTTCAGGCACTAAAATTAATGCCTGATCTGCTCACAGGGCTTAATGTTTTTCCCTAGTCCTGTCTACTTCACCAGGGTTAGTTACACAATTTAAAAGCATTTGTGCTTTTCAGCGACATTACATTTGGTACTTCTGGCTTCATCGCTATGCCAGAGGTTACTGCCTTCAGCTAAATACCTTATCCAGGTTGCGCAATCTGTTATCTTTAACTCCTACTGTACATTTTTTCCCCAAATCCTATTAGGTACTGCATGTTGTTATCACTACAGGACTACAGTCCTAACTGCATAAGCTGTTCAAGCAGGAGTAAATATACAGTACAAAACTGCTGCCGTTATCATGGCTATGCTAATATGCTAGTGAAATAATGTTAAGAAAATGTACTGGCAGTCTGGAGGAGGTTAAATGTGTATATATCCTATCGTAGGGATTGCCATAACAGTCCTATACTGTATTTCTTTGTTTGCTGTTGAACATTTGCTTGCTGAATTTCTGTCTTTCTTAGCCTATATGTATTATTTTTACCAGTTATATGTATGAATATCTAAGTGTTCCTCACCTCAAGAATGTTCTTGTAGCAGTGTGTGTGGTACATTGCTTTGCAAATTCTCTGTTTTAATGGATAGGCAGCCTTGTTTAATGTTCCTGCTCTCTTATAGAATCTGGCACTGTACGCTTTTGAGATTATTCCACCAGCTGATTATTGCTTAGTAGTTCACCTAAATGTATTGTTTCCCTCACTAAGACTGATGTGTGTTTTATTGTTTTTTTTTTTATTTGTGTGTCTTCGTTTTACTATTTTAGAGTCTATATTCTGTCCACTAGTGTTAAACTGTAGTGATTCTCTTACTTCACTCAGCTACTTACTTCCACACTACTTCACCATCTCTCTTTCCCTCTACTGCAAGGACATTACCTAGGCAATCTTCATAGTTTTCTCTATTTTCTCTTACAGCTTGAAGCCTTGTGCTGTGACACGGGCTATCTTTCCAACAGCTTCTTAGTACATCAAAAGAATTTCCCAACTGAACTGAAAGAATAGACACTCGGTATAACCTTCCCTGGACTACCTAGAAGTGCTTTCTACAAACCTCACTGTGTAGATGATTACCTACTGATTTCTTACTGCAACATTAACATACTATATTCAGTGTTTGTCATATTCCTATTGTTGGGTCAGCATACCCATGGACCTACCCCAAGGCCATCCATCTCACTCTTTTTCCCCCTATTACCCAAGCTAGTTCAAAGATTAGATGCAGTTCCCGATGGTTGCCACTAGAGGGGAGCAAAGCACACAGCTTGTAACCCCTGTATCTTACCTATATACTAAACAACTCCAGAGTTGCTGTATGAACCTATTTTAGCTATCCAACTTTAACATTATACATAGTTAACCCCCCTGAAAGGATATAGAAGACAATAACCTACAAGTCAGTTAGGCAGTAAGACAGAATAGCTAGAAAACGAGCTTACCTTAACTAAAGATTGATACTATATTACTGCTTATTAATTCCTTTTCCCATAATAAGTTGACATAAAGGACTCCCCTAGTATTTCAAGGAATTGGTGTCTCAAAGAAGTGCCATTTACCTACTCAAAGTCTTGTAAATTGAAGTCTCACTGTAAAACTGATTACCTCTCAGCAACTTTTAGCTCTGCCCAATCCGTTCGCCCTACGGGCTCACTCCACTCCCCTACCCTACCCCCAATTCCCACCCACCCCCAGGGGGGTCCTAACCTTATACTTCCTAAACCACACCCTCTCTCCTATCCAACCTATCTTTAGCTCAAATCAATCAATTAACCTTAGTCACACCCATCCTTTCATAACTTTTCCTTTACTCTCTGTCCTTTACTACCTCTACCTATACTACTTTCAACAACTTCTCTACCCATAGCATTTCTTCTTCTCTACTACCCTAACTTAACTTTGTACTACTTTAGACAACTTCTCTACCCTTAAAAGTTCTTCATTTCTACTACCCTACCTTAATATTAAACAACTTCTCTACCCATAACAATAACCTTAACATTAAACAACTTCTCTACCCTTTGCCTTTCTCATTTGTTACTACCATACCTAACTTTATACTACTGAAATACAACTTCTCTACCTATCGCACTTTCTTCTATACTACCCTATCTTAACTTTATATCTGATACTATTCAATCCTAGCCCTATCTGGCAGTAATAGTACACATATACATAGTAATATGTCTACAACAACTAAAGCTATCTGAACCATGGTAATACTCTCATCCACTCTTATTCCTCTCCTCAGCACTACCTATCTTCTCAAGTCTTTTGAAATGGTGAATTACTATCATTTCAACTACTCTCCTAAACAAACAACTATACATTATAATACCCTTACCCATTCCCAAATAAATATCACTTCCACTTCCTGCTACTTGCTAGTTAAATATCATTGACTTACATCCATTAAACTAAACCATCCCACAGTAAAAAAATTGAAATATCTACCTAGCCTTAATTCTAACTGACTTTCTGCACTAAAATCCCCCACCTTAAAAGATGGTGACATCCACCCTAACCCAGGCACTTATAATCTCTCTACTATACCAATTCTTTGTGCCTCTCCCAACACCCTTACTACACAGACCAGTCTCTCTAACTCCTTACTAATAGGTCATCTCAATATCCACAGTATTAACAACAAAGTTGCCCATCTCCATGCCCTTCTTGATATTCATTTCTTTGATGTCCTCTGTATTACAGAAACCTGGTTAAAACCCACAACAAAGGATAATGAAATAATTCCCCCAGGGTACAATATACTGAGACACGACAGAGTAAAATGCAAGGGGGAGGAGTAGTCCTACTGGATAGAAATGAACTACACATCTCCTCTATACCTTATAACCCACCTCAAGATAGTAAAGTTGAACTCTTAATCTCTAGATTCCAAATCAACCCTAGCAAGCAATATGCATAATCTGTATATACCTACCTCCAGGTAATAACATTACTACAATAGAGGATACCCTATGCTGGATATCTACTACTTACCCACAAGAAACTATTATTCTAGGCGATTTTAATACTGACTGGAATAGTATCAATACATGTAATCCTTCTTCTCATATTAATTTGCATGGCTTTAACCAAACAATCACCACCAGTACTAGAATTAATACACCAAATAAAAAAGAAACTATCCTAGACTGGATTCTAATCAATAAACAACAACATACTTATAAAGTAGGAACCTTGCCTGATGATGTAAGTGATCACATGCTTACTTACATCATAAGACAAAAGAATGACATTACCAACCCCCTCAGTTATAGGATTTTCCGAACCAACAAACACTTTAACCCCGTATTATTTCTAACAGAACTTAGTGCCTGTGACTGGAACCCTCTAAAAACTCTCGCTCTTGAAGAGGCTATTAACAAATTCATAACAATCCTCGACAGGCATGCACCCAAATGATCTATTAGAATAAAGTCCAAACCTGCCCCCTGGCTCTCAAAAGATACTAGACAAAAGATATACCTTAGAAATAAATCCTGGGACAAGTGGAGAGCCTCCAGAAATACATCTGAACAACAAACCTTTAGACAGTTGAGAAATGCTACAAAAAAGCAATACTATCTGACAAAAAAATCTACTATTGTAAATTGCAGCAAATTCACCACAATAATCCACAAAAATTCTGGTCAAGCTTACATAACCTCCTTCGTCCTGGCCACTCTAGCATGCCTTCCCCTCTAGGGTCAGAAAACAATATCTCCCATCAAAATGACAATGCCTTTAATACCTTTTTCACAGACACCATACAATCTCTAACCAGTCAACTAGCCTCAGACAACTCGGATCTAACTAACTCCCCACCTGATCCTCGTCCAACTTTCCAACTACAACCCATCTCTACCTCTTATATCCAAAAACGTATCCACAAACTTAAGCCTTGTACCCCCTCTGCCGATGAGTTATCATCTGAATACCTTCAACAAGTAGCTAAAGTAGTTGCCTATCCTATATCCATCCTGATAAATCATACCATAACTGAAGGAATCATTCCAGATCTCTGGAAAATCTCCCACATTATCCCCTTACATAAAGGAGGTAACTCTAATGACTATTCTAACTATAGGCCTATAGCTCTCCTTTCACCATTAGCAAAGATTATGGAGAAATGCATCCACCCTCAGCTAATGGATTACTTAACTCAACATAACATTCTAGCAAACTGCCAGCACGGTTTCAGGCCTTTTCATAGTACCACCTCAGCTCTCCTATCCTTCACCAACTCTATTAACAACAACCATAATAACAACACCCTGTCATCAGCCCTCTTTATTGATCTGTCAAAAGCCTTTGACATTGTTAACCACCCCTACTCATAAATATTCTGTCATCCCTCTCTCTAGATGCCAAAGCAATTCTCTAGTTCAAGTCCTACCTTACTAACAGACAACAGGCAGGTCTTTGGGAGAATCAACTATCATCCCACCTGCCAGTCTCCCTTCGAGTCCCTCAGGGCTCTATTCTGGGTCCTCTTCTTTTCTCTTTATTCATCAATGACCTTCATGTAGCTATCCCTCAAGCCACCTGTATACAATATGCTGATGATTCTACGATAATAGGCTCTGCCAACTCTATATCTGAACTTCAATCTTTAACCCAGACAACTTTCAACACACTATTGTCATGGTTCTTGAAACGGTGCCTTCTTTTGAACACCAAAATGACCAAGCTACTACTGTTTACACCAAACAGTAAGTTCTCCCCCATAGATTTCTCCATCCGATCCAGTAATGGCACCCTTATATCCCCCGACTCTACCACCAAACTATTAGGAATCACAATTGACAATAACCTCACCTTTGATAATCACATTAATAATATCATTAAATCTGTAAATAAAAAACTGGGCTCCCTATATAGGATAAAACCCTTCTTAACTCCAACAGCCAGAACTACTATTGCCCACTCCCATCTAATTTCAACTCTTCTTTATGCTGCACCCATTTACACAAATCTAAAAAAAAAAACATCTTACTAAACTAACTAACTCCTACAATAGTATTGCTAGATTTGCCACTGGAAACCCATATAGAACTCACCACTGTCTTAACCTTTATCAGCTAGATTGGCTCGAACTAAAAAAACATTCTGATGCTTTCCCAACTTACCATTGTTCGTAGGATTTTCTACCAACCCAACAACACACCAATACTGAACAACCTTATAGCACCCTATAGAAATCTTAATTTCTTACGTTCTTCCAACAAACATCTAGCTAGCACCACCAAATCTAACAACTTGGCTGGGGACTCCTTGTTCTCAAATACTGCTGGAAAACAATGGAACCTCTTGCCATCTGACCTAACCTCACTACCCTCCCTGCCACTCTTTAAACAAAGTCTCAAGAAACACCTTAAAACTCACTGGCTATGCCCTTGCTGTTAGCCAGACTAATCTTCTGGATTTTTCTGCTGCTATCTCTAGACTTCCTACTTTCTTCCACTCTTTGTTGCCTTCCCCACTGAAGTTGTAGCACCTATATGCACTCTGAACTGTGTAGATTTTGTATGTATCCTTGAATGTAGCCTTCTTGTCTATCTTTGTACTTCCTCCTTTTTCTACTACTACTGCTTACCCCCTTGGAAGTAGTAACTGACTGGAGTAAACTAGAATAACCAATGATATGAATGTATCTTAATGTATTGGTAATTGCCTTAGATATTCATACTGTAAAAATGATTTATAGGTGTATTATGTTTTAATGTCATTTGTTTCATACTTTTACCCATTCAAATTGTAATACTTTTTCTTGTACATTGTAAAATGTCTTTGTTGTTTATCTGTGGAGCTTTTCTCCCCGGGCCTCTACTGAAAATGGATATATATCCAGTTGACCAGCCCGGTCAACAAATGTAAAATAAATAAATGAGAGCATATTGACACATAAGACAAGCTTCTCTGTCTTTCAATACATAGACGTAAGCTCTCTCTCTCTTTGCTGTACGTGTATGTTTACTTCAACACTTCATCTGTATTGTATAGATTTCATTTATTTCAAAACAGAACATTTTCAGTTGGTCAGCATAGGTGTCAATGTGCAAGGTGACTTGCAATGGTCAAAACACAGACATTATGACTACATGGGAACTGAATAGTCACCATAGCAAACAGAGGCTTCTTAAATATGATCCTGCTACTGTGCAAATGTCATGGAAAGCCATTTTGTGTCACTGAAACAGATTTTTTTTTCAGAATGCTTTTATCATGTGTTTATTGTGTTTACAAGCCCATGTCATACCTGTAAAATGCCCATCTTGTAGCAGTTCACTTAACTAGTTTAACAAATAACAAATAAAGACATCTTTATTTACAAAATATAGCTCTTATATACACATTAACCTTGTCACTTGGACTTGAGAAATGCAGAATGCTGATCTGTTTCTGCTTCCGTGACAGTCTGGCTGTGCTTCTGAACTCAGAAAATGATAACATCTGAGAAGGAACATATGCTCAAAGTTTTATATAGATACACACACACACACACACACACACACACACACACACACACACACACACACACGCACACACGCATATACAGAAGCATTTTTTTGGTTTTAAACTGTGGCTGTGTTAAAGTTAGACTTTTAGATCACTGAGAATAGCATATTTCATGATACGCATATATCAGCAGATTGGCAAATGAAAAACCTCGAGGGATGCTATAGCAAAGCTAAAGAAGCAGTGACAAACCCTTTTGTTAGACTGACTTCCATATGGGTAAAATGTTGTATAACAAGGCATACGTCCCATTGGATTAAGCACAGAACTTCACTGTGTCTATTACAAATGGCATGTAGTATAAAAATAATGGTTACAGGCCATGCAGTGGCTCCAAAGAAATGAAAACCTGTCAAACACAGGGAGGGATCGGTGGTCATGCTGGTACGATAACATTACAGCAGCAGAAGGACACCCGATAAGTGTGGGATAACCAGAAACAAAAATGCTGATTATAGATGACTCTGGGCTAAGGGGCACCCATGCCTTCTTAACTAACTGGTATCTGCATTACTAACAAGTCACATATGACAGCCACATTTATCAGGATCCAGGTTAACTGACAAACACGATGCTTTAAACTAGTATAAGTTGGGTGAGGGTTGCAAAGGCACTGTAGTGGGTATAAACTGTTTAGTATGGATGATTTATCACACAGGTCTGCCCAGGCAATAACAGAAGTGTCAGAAGAAATGAGAAAAAAGATAAAAAATGTAGCAGAGGAAGACTTCCTCTGGTAGTGGCAAGGTGGAGAATGAACTTGAAGACAGCTAGAGTGAATTTGTTTTGGCAAACTGCGCTGAATTAAAAGGCATGATCTGTGTTACAGAGTTCTTTCCTAGACAGAACTCTCTATCACAGAAAGGATAATTTACACTTCAGCCAAGCAGATACTAGGGTAATGGCAAAGTGACTAAGAAAAGGAACTCCATCTACTGGGCACCATTCTTTCCACCACAAGTTTAAGACAGGAGAAAGCAGGAGGTGGTGTGGGTGTTTATAAAAAGGGTGTGATAACGTTTAATTAATGTGAGCCTGAGGCAGAAACTTAATTATAAAATTGCCTTATGAATGAAATACAGAAGTGATTCTTGTGTCTTAAAAAATCTTTTAATATACATTTCACAACTCTTTACTCTTTGCCTATGGAGTTGAAAGAAACAGCACATTTCCTGAAAAAGTAGACACAGTCAGAGAATGACTTTTTCAACAATCAGGTAGAGTGTTGCTTTAAAAGAATAGTGAGGAAGCTTATTTTCTAAATAACATGAAAAGGCATATCCACTCATTGTCTAACAAAAAAAAAACGTTTCCATCAACTGGACTGAATGCATTAGACCTTTTATTGTTAAATTTTAACACGGAATGAATTAGAAGTGGTGAACTTGCCCCTTTAGTAAAAAGTGACCATGTTCAAGTGTTGACTTACTTGAACATGCTATACCTGGTTAACATTAGTACTAGTTAACAGCCATTTAATGTCTACTTTGGCACAGCTAGTCATATTTTTAATCTAACCTCATATAAACACTTATATATGTAATCTCAGTGTCTCACAGTTCTCAGTGATTTACTCATGCAGCTACATATTTCAATAATATGGTGCTTATTGTACACCAATTCTTTTAAACTATGCACAACATTGTAAATAATGCTTTATAAGTATATATTCACTTTGTAAATGTTCTCTGTTATTGCGTCTGTTGTAACAGGGAAACAATTTCCTCCAGAATGTTTTGATCACCAATATATACTATGTCCTTGCTTTTTGATGTTATATATTTATTCATCCTTCTCATACCTTTATACAAATATAAAAAACATAAGAGTCTAATGGTAGATTCAGACAACTTGCCCCAAATAGTTTGCCCATTTCCCTAAGTATTATGTACACTGTAGACCCTATTTATTTTTTCTTCCACCAATCATAAGAATTGCAACACGGTATTACTGTCCATTTTTTAATTCTGTTACTATTTTCACTATTATTATCTCTTTAGAAAAGCTGTTGCAAGCATCTACCCCCCTTATGTAAAAAAGCCATACTTCTTGCATCCTCCTTCAGCCTTAAGACTTGCATCTTCAGACTGAGACCTCTTGCTTTCATATATTTATTTTCATGTATGAGTATCATCTTGAGTATAAATTCCCTTAACAAATGCAAGAATTTCTGCCATATACCATTTGCCTCCTTTGTTTAAGACTGAATATAAAACAATTTTAATATATTTTCAAAAAAATGGGTGTTATCAAACTTGTCAAGTTCTTAAGCAACTGTTTGAGAAGCAAATTTGGGTAGATATTTGATGAGAAAATATAAATAAGTGGTTATTACATCTACCCCCCCCCCCATACTTAAACTAGAAATTAAATTATCACATATAACACTAAGCACAAATAGTTAACATGTGAGTGGAAGGAAAATGAGTATTTCATAGTCTGGTAGTTGATAATAATATTTATTAAATGATAGATTTTCTTGGGGCTATGTCAGGTCTAAAAACAACTTGGATGATGCTATTGCATATGTGGAAACTTACCCAGGAAATTTTAAATAATTAAATCAGTACTGGCTTCAAAACAATAAATATATGATTAAAAACTTCAGTCACGTTATACAGGAAGCAAACCTAAAACATACAGACTGCAGTTTAGAGTCAGTTACATTCATCTAATTAAGTCTCAACTCGTACTATAATTCCTTTAACATCTTTGTTTTAACGCAGATTTTGCAGTGGACCGCTTTAATCTCAAATATTTTGTGAGCAGCCATAATACCTCGCAATGGTACAGGTTTTGCCTCATAATTTTGATTTTTTCCTCATACAAATTGTGTGTTTTTTTAACAAATTATTGGGATGATCTGAGGATTAAAGTCACTAAATAATGACATTTGAATTTCAGACTTCATATCCTTCAGAAAATGTGTGCTAACACAAATCATGTTATTCTAGCAACTTTCTAAGTTTATAACAGCAATATTTAACATGTGTGCCTATTTTTGGGACTTTGTCCGCCCATTAAGTCAAGCTTTGTCCAGATTGCTTGCACTAAGAGGTTGAGAGGTATGTCATAGTGCGCTGCCAACTAAATTATTTTAGAATGTGTACTTTTTCCCTGCCCACCAATTTACCTCACTTATATTGCTTGAACTACATTCAGCATTTGAAATTCATAACTGAAAAGTATCACAATCTTTCTTTTCATGACACATACATGTGCTCCCATATTCTTATGCAGAATTGTCTTATTTATTTTTATACATAGGAATGCAGACATTTGCAGCCAACTATATATATATATATATATATATATATATATATATATATATATATATATATAGAGCATGTATTTGCTTTTTGATGTTGTCTATTTATATCTTACTACAAGTTGTACAGCTCTCATCAAATGCTATAAATGTACATTGTACATTAGTTTATATATTGACAAGTACATAGCCTTCATATGAAGTATCCTGTACAAGTTTACTATAATAATTTTAAACGTTGTTAGAAATCAAAGCCTTCTTTAGATTCTTTCAATTGTTATATATTTTAGACAAAACTATAATTTTTAATCAAATTATCTGAGCACAATGAATGGATAATTAAGTAAAATTATATAGAATATTTGTCTACAGTATATCTAGTAAAAATGCAGTACCCACATCTGAATGGTGCTGTTTGTTCACAGTGCATACACTCCTTGCCTTTATGAAAGTCCTTCCAACATATCCCCATCATTGCTGATTAGTGTTGCTTTATTACATTGTAGTCTAATTTTCTCTATGTCATACTGTGAAACCTAATAATTATCTATTGTTTTGTGAGGCCTTAACCAAATGAAATGTATAACATTTATCTACAAATAATATGGAAATAGAAGTTTTCACCTCTTTCCTTTCTATAATATTCTTATGTGACATCTTCCATAATGCATAAAATAACCCTTTCTTTAAGAATTTTGAAAATGTGCATCAGCTTTTATGTTAAGTATAAAGCTTAATGTCCGATTTTAAACTTATAAATGCTAAACATTTCCTTTAATAACTCATTCTGTCATGTGCATCATAAAGGCATCATTAAAATGTTTAATGCATACAAAGGAAGGACTTTTTAAGTACATGTATACATTTCCACTTTGCCAGGTAAGCATATACCAATAACTGCAACAGTGGCCACATCAACATGTATCAAATAAAAAACTGCAGATGGAAAAAAAATGATATTGTTATAAAACTGAATTAGTTACTGTATTGAGACACATTTACATTTAATATTTCACAGTTTTTAGAAATGGAAGACTGTCATAAAAGATCCTTTCACTTTTTAATATTAGTGATGACCTCACAGATATCAAGTCATATGCTTTGCACCTGCTACCTGAATGTTGCTGCATGAATTAGAAGAAAAATCTAGTCTAAGTAGCAAGCTCAGTGCATCCATTTCCACTCTTTGTTTTACAATAATATATGCATCCAGAAATAAAAACACTGGACTAAGTTTCATTAATCACTGACAAAGTAGGGACCACAAAAAATCATAGGTGGAAAACTAATTAGTTTTGCCATTAGTATGTATGGATTATATTTCTAACCATAGTTTTTATCCCTTTTAACCAGTGTTCAGATTTTTTTTTGGTCAAGTCTGAACACTTAACTTACACATTTATAGAAATCATTTAGTGTTGCAAATTGGGTAAATAGTTAACATTACACCAGAAAATTTTCTAATGGGAAATTTTGACATTTCCAAGGAATACAATATAGAGGGTCATGAATGGGTTTCCATTTGTAACTTGGTTATTATGTGTTTGAGACAGATGCCAAGAAATTCACTTCAAGAGCAAAGCTTGAGACGTGACTCTTAGCATCCATGTCTCAAACACATAATAATGGTTTACAGTTGGTGAGACTCAGTGTTAATTCTTTGTAGTGCATGGAGTTTTATCTACTCCATGGGTTACTAGTTGCATGAAAGAAAAAGCTGAAGTGCTTTACTGGCTTTGAAAGCCAGTAAAGCACTTTGCGAGTGCTGTTCCATATACAACAAGTAAACATAATTGCAGGTAAAAGTCAGGAACAGTTTTTAAATACTGATCTAATTTAAATAAGTTACTTACAGACTGACATCTATAAGCTTTCAGTGATATATGAGGAAAGATTCAGGGGCCATTGAGAGAGAAAGGATGGGTTTTTCCTGATACCGGACCATAACAGTACTTAGGGTGTGTGTAACAAGCACTTTTACAGTCAAGTCTCACACAGGTTTTATCTTTTTTCCAATTTTGGAACATAATCATGGTGCTCCATGTACTACATGTGATTTGATCATAATTAAGTTATACAGTGTCATCTAAGCTATTTGAATTTGTAATTATTGTAGCACTATAACTGTTTGTTCATGCCATAGTAACTACTAAGGTCTAATTAACTTAGGGTGAAACAGCTTCTGTCTCTGCTTTCTCAGAGTGAGTTACTAAACATTTCTGCAACTGCATAAGATTGGTATGTGGTAAAAACACATACCAGTGACCTATGCAGCTCCCAGAAGTGGCCAAACTCTCTGAAGTGCGTGCATACACTTTTATGTACATGGAAGAGTCCAGTTCTTCTTCTTCTTTCGGCTTTTCCCGGTTAGGGGTCGCCACAGTGGATCACCTGCCTGCTCATCATTGGCAGTGGAGTTTTATAGTGTCGAGTTCCCAGCCCGGGACCCAACCTTCCACAGATGGCACACACACACAAACACACACACACACACACACACACACACACACACACACACACACACACACACACACACACACACTCACACCTAGGGCCAATTTAGAGTGTCCAATCCACCTACTGCATGTCTTTGGGATGTGGGAGGAAACCTGAGCACCTGGAGGAAACCCATGCGACCACAGGGAGGACATGCAGATTCCAAACAGAAGGCACCCCAGCCGAGGATCGAACCGGAGAACCTCTTGTTGTGAGGCGACAGTGCTAACCACTGCAATGGAAGAGTCCAGATACTGAGGAGATATTCAAATGATGTTCCTCAGTATTTTTTACAATCCACAAAAGTGAACTAGAGATTCATGGGTGTAAGTGGGCTTGATATTTATGGGGCTACAGTTTGGATATAACCCATCTACTGAAGTCAGTGAGTACTAGATATCCCTGCAAAGGTGATATGCTGCTCAGCTTAACAAAACATTAATTTAAAAGAAAGGTAACTGCACAACTGATGCATATAAAGAGAGGAATGCAAACACACATCTCACAGCTGTGTACCATGTACACTTGTATGGTAGCATAACCACATATAGTCCTGCCTAAAGTGCTGTGATGACATTAACATCCCATCAGTTCTAATAAATCTAGCACTCAGTTTATTATTTTGATAATAAGCAAAGTATCTCAGCTCCACAGGCATGGTGATGGTTTCTATATCATCAGTAGCAGCTTTCTTTTGCTTTCATTTGTGTGACTGCACTTTCAGGTTTCTTGCCCTAGTTTAGTCAGCCCAGGATCCCACTGGTTGTAAGCCCACTTTTGTTCTAGGTGTAGGTACAACTGAGTAAATTGCTCCTTTTGTAACTGCTATAACTTTTTTGTTCTAGCTTCTAATGAAATATGCGGTGGTAGACTGCTATCTCATATGGCAATATTTGTCTTCTGGATTAAAAGAAATATTGTAAACAAGTAGCAGATGTGTATCAGTCTTTGAACTGACCCTCAGAAAGCTACAAGGCATACAAAGTGCTGACATTTGTAATATTTGTATTTACTTGTGGCCGAGAAGAAAGCCTAATAGACAACAAAATTGTTTTCACAGATTTTGTTCAAATAAAACTAATCTGACCACCTTCAGATTTTAGAAATATTTTCTGATTGTGTTTTTCTTAAACCTCATTAAGGGTGGCTTGGGGAAATATTCTTTTATAATAAGTGGAAACATTATTACATTTATTGCTAGCGTCTGTCTTATTCATCTGCTTCTAAATATTTACTTTACCCTATAACAGATGCAAAGAAAATAACTTGCCCAGAGTTTAAAATCCTGCTCTTTAACCCTAAGTATTTTAGACTGACAATGACATTTGCAAGACAGCTTTCAACAACTGCCACTTGTCAGAGACAACATTCCTTAATGTTAGAATTCACTTTAACTATTGTAGATCAGTAGTGCATGGTTAACTTGAAAGCAGAATGCATCCCTTGGCTTGACTATCATACTGTTTATCTTGAGGCTGTACTGTTACAAAAAATATCCATGTAAATCCAATCAGTTCTGGGCCTCTCACTCAGACTTTTTTAGGAAAAGAATTAGAAAATACAGCAGAAATCATTTAGTATTGCAAATTGGGCAAATAGTTAATATTACACCAGAAATCTTCTACTGGGAAATGTTGACATTTCCAAGGTGCACTCTGTGCACTACAAAGTTATCATCCAGTCTCACCACTGATGACTAGGTGTGTAAAAGAAAATTGAGACTATCTGCATCATTTTTTTTCTACTGTATTAACTTTACACCTTTAGAAATATTTTGCTACTTACTACCAGTTATTGCCCATGTTTTTTTTTTCCTATAGTGAACATTCCTTATGTTTGTAAGCACTTAAGTCAGCTATCACTGGATCTTTAAAATTTCATAATTATAGCTTAAATATTTAATTTTTTTTCTTTTTAGTTAGTATTTGGTTCTTCATATTCTTAGTTGTGATTTTGGATACATATGGAATGTCCATGATAAAGGAATCAGCAGTACACTCACCAATGTAACACCTGGTGATATGAAAAATCAATGACATGACATTATGTGAAAGATTATGGTGCTGCCCAGCACTGGGTATAGATCCCACTGTAAGTGTAGCAACCCTTGGCATGTATTGCATTAAGGAAGCCACAATGGCAAGGCTCTTTAGCAGGTACCATCACATGATAAAGTTTTACAGTACACTGTGAAAATACACCGCCATGGAAATGAGCATGCTGACAACAGAGTACATCCTGTCTACAAAAACAGATCGCCAGCCTTCGATACAAGCTTCTCACAATCGTGTACCTGTCACATGCTAGCACTCTCCTAGGAACTCATAACGTCCATGCAGCAGAGTCCATGTCTTTCCCATGTACAGCACATGAGCAGGCCACATCATGAGCATCTGCATAATATGAAGGACCAGACTGTTATACTAAGTACAACAGCCTGGATTTCCATAGTCATTCATGCACTGGTACGGTCAGAAGCAGTAACATTTCAGAAAAGCTAGGATGTCCCTGCAATAAATTGTTAGTATGTGACAGACATGGTCGTGTCAGACACACACATAATGCTTCGACTTTGCAGAATAGTGCAATATGACAGATATTTAGAGCTAAACTCAAACATAATGGTTGATTGCTGGGGATTTTGGATATCTATTATAGGTTCACAGATTAGTAATAGGCTAACTGCCTTTGTGGGCTATTTTAAGCTTACCCAAATATCCCATCTGAGAATCATACCCTGCACCTTGTGTCTGTAAGGTAAACACCTTGACTATTGTGGCACCCTCCCAATCCTTCTCTATGAAAGTATGAACAAATAACCAGGTGCCAACAGTACACTTTTACAGAGATCTTTCAGAAAGGACCACTAGAGACTGTCCCTTTGAATAACACATTTTGTCAATGACAGGGTTTACAGATTGAATTGGAGGGGGGGGGGGCAACTGTGCTATCTTCCTAAATTCATCATGTCCGTCAAGGTCCCTTTCTCTCCTGGCTTCTGTTAACATCAAAACCATCACAATAACCATTTCATGGAAAACTTCAAACCACCTCTGGGAAGAAAAGAGGTTTAAGGACACCTTATCCTTGTAAAACATGAGCTGTGTTTCCAAAACATAACAGTGTGAAGCTCTGAGCTTTGACACGCAGAGGTAATGGCCAACAGAACAATGCTTTTCATAAAATGTCTACAAAAATTTCTATGCCCTAAAACTACTAAGGTCAAACAGCAGACAGGCAAGTCTATTCTGAAGCTGAGATCCCATTATGTGGACAATCTCCCCAAGGAGGACAGAGATGCAGTTCCACCTGCTTGGTGGACCAGTGCTGGGTTGCATATCTGCCTTCCACAAGGGCCTGATGTGAAGAACCACCAACGTTTTCATCTTGACAAAAGAAAACCAGAAACCCACATCAAACAGATGCATGGAGAGGGACAAAACCATCTACAGACTGTTCATCCTGGGTGGTGCAGAGTATCACTCTGCCCAGATCACAAATCTACTTGTATCTGGAGACAGTCTATTGACAGGAAGGCTGCCTGGCAGTC